>NW_017619445.1:0-310000 GCF_001879475.1 Ipomoea nil
AAGCTTTTTCTCTTCACGCTCCCAACTCAAATTGGTCTAGTTTGAGAATCAATATCTCATTCACCGATTATCCGTTTTGAGCGTACAATATATCAATCTCTTCGCCTCACTACGTAGAACCCGAATCCACTTTGAACCGACCCAAATCGAAACTGGACCACACTGATACTTTTACAACAAAATAGCCACTTAATATATTTTTTCCAGCATTATATGTTCGGCGGTTTCCTCCGATATAAATATTTCTAGACTTCCACTCTCAAACAAACTTAAAGACTTAAAACAAACTTGTAAATTGTTTATCTTACTTGGTAATCATGATCCATGACTCCGCAATATAAGCATTGATAATTTAGTAGGTCAATATGTTATTCGACTATTATCTTTTAAGATATGCATTGCAATTTAAACACTCAATATAAACTGTTTTCATTAATCAAATTATTAATTTTACGACCGTTTAATGTGTCTTTTTGTATTTTAAAAATATTGTATAATTTTAAAACACATGTTTATCAACAAATTTAATCAGTATATTATTCATAAAGCCATCTCTCATTCAATTGTGCAACTTGTAAATAAATTTTCAATAATTGTAGCCTCGATTGTAATACCAATATTATATAGGAATAATTACTTGCCCGTCTAGCTCAGTTCGTAGAGCGCAAGGCTCTTAACCTTGTGGTCCTGGGTTCGAGCCCCAGGGTGGGCGAATGCATAATTACTCCACCATTTTGGTGGCATGCCGCTCCTACAAAATAAGGGAATAGACCACGTGAAGTGTGTGACTAGTGATGGGGTTATAATAGGGTATCCCTACTTGTCCAATTGTGGGACATTTCGTTGGTAAAACCCAATAATAATCCCCTACGAAATAAAGGAATAGCACCACAAGAAGTGTGTGATTAGTGATGTGGTTATCCCTACAAAATAAGGGAATAGCACCACAAGAAGTGCTTGATTAGTGATGGGGTTATAATAGGGTATCCATACTTGTCCAACTGTCGGATATTTCGTGGGAAAAACCCATTAATAATCCTACAAAATAAGGGAATACCACCACATGAAGTGTGTGATTAGTGATGGGGTTATAATAGGGTATCCCTACATGAGTTCAAACCTTCATAGACTCAGATTGTGTTTTGATTTGCACACCCCTCCTACGCGAGAGAGAGAGCCTCTATGCTATACAAATCAAAGAGAGCCTCTATGCTATACAAATCAAAAAGCCTTAGAAGAGCTCTTGTACAAATAGTGGTGCAAATCCACTTCCCAAACCAATGTGAGACAAAAGCTACTCCAAAGCTTTTTCTCTTCATGCTCCCAACTCAAATTGGTCTAGTTTGAGAATCAATATCTCTTTCACCCATTATCCGTTTTGAGCGTACAATATATCAATCTCTTCGTCTCACTACGTAGAACCCGAATCCACTTTGAACCGACCCAAATCGAAACTGGACCACACTGATACTTTTACAACAAAATAGCCACTTAATATGCCATTTTAATATATTTTTTCCAGCATTATATGTTCGGCGGTTTCCTCCGATATAAATATTTCTATACTTCCACTCTCAAACAAACTTAAAGACTTAAAACAAACTTGTAAAGTGTTTATCTTACTAGGTAATCATGATCCATGACTCCGCAATATAAGCATTGATAATTTAGTAGGTCAATATGTTATTCGACTATTATCTTTTAAGATATGCATTGCAATTTAAACACTCAATATAAATTGTTTTCAGTAATAAAATTATTAATTTTGCCACAGTATAATGTGTCTTTTTGTATTTTAAAAATATTGTATAATTTTAAAACACATGTTTATCAACAAATTTAATCAGTATATGATTAATAAATCCATCTCTAATTCAATTGTGCAACTTGTAAATAAATTTTCAATAATTGTAGCCTCGATTGTAATACCAATATTAAATATTAACAACTACTTGCCCGTCTAGCTCAGTTGGTAGAGCGCAAGGCTCTTAACCTTGTGGTCCTGGGTTCGAGCCCCAGGGTGGGCGAATGCACAATTATTCCACCATTTTGGTGGCATGCCGCTCCTACAAAATAAAGGAATAGACCATGTAAAGTGTGTCTCTGTTGATGGGGTTATAATAGGATATCTCTACTTCTCCAATTCTGGGATATTTCGTTGGTAAAACCCAATAATAATCCCCTACAAAATAAGGGAATAGCACCACAAGAAGTGTGTGATTAGTGATGTTGTTATCCAACAAAATAAGGGAATAGCACCACAAAAAGTGCTTGATTAGTGATGGGGTTATAATAGGGTATCCATACTTGTCCAATTGTTGGATATTTCGTGGGAAAAATCCAATAATAATCCTACAGAATAAGGGAATACCACCACATGAAGTGTGTGTGATTAGTGATGGGGTTATAATAGGGTATCCCTACACGAGTTCAAACCTTCATAGACTCAGATTGGGTTTTTATTTGCACACCCCTCCTACGCGGGAGAGAGAGCCTCTATACTATACAAATCAAAAATCCTTAGAAGAGCTCTTGTACAAATAGTGGTGCAAATCCACTTCCCAAACCAATGTTGGACAAAAGCTACTCCCAAGCTTTTTCCCTTCACGTTTCCAACTCAAATTGGTCTACTTTCAGAATCAATATCTCATTCACCGATTATCCGTTTTGAGCGTACAATATATCAATCTCTTCGTCTCACTACGTAGAACCCGAATCCACTTTGAACCGACCCAAATCGAAACTGGACCACACTGATACTTTTACAAAAAAATAGCCACTTAATATGCCATTTTAATATATTTTTTCCAGCATTATATGTTCGGCGGTTTCCTCCGATATAAATATTTCTAGACTTCCACTCTCTAACAAACTTAAATACTAAAAACAAACTTTTAAATTGTTTATCTTACTAAGTAATCACGATCCATGACTCCGCAATATAAGCATTGATAATTTAGTAGGTCAATATGTTATTCGACTATTATCTTTTAAGATATGCATCGCAATTTAAACACTCAATATAAATTGTTTTCATTAATAAAATTATTAATTTTACAACAGTTTAATGTGTCTTTTTGTATTTTAAAAATATTGTATAATTTTAAAACGCATGTTTATCAACAAATTTAATCAGTATATTATTCATAAAGCCATCTCTCATTCAATTGTGTAACCTGTAAATAAATTTTCAATAATTGTAGCCTCGATTGTAATACCAATATTAAATATGAAAAACTTGCTCATCTAGCTCAGTTGGTAGAGCGCAAGGCTCTTAACCTTGTTATTATCCTGGGTTTGAGCCCCAGGGTGTGCAAATGCACAATTACTCCACCATTTTAGTGGCATGCCGCTCCTACAAAATAAAGGAATAGACCACGTGATGTGTGTGACTAGTGATGGGGTGGGTTATAATAGGGTATCCCTACTTGTCCAAGTGTGTGATTAGTGATGTGGTTATCCTACAAAATAAGGGAATATCACCACAAGAAGTGCTTGATTAGTGATGGGGTTGTATTAGGGTATTCATACTTGTCCAATTGTCGGATATTTCGTTGGAAAAAACCAATAATAATCCTACAAAATAAGGGAATACCCCCACATGAAGTGTGTAATTAGTGATGGGGTTATAATAGGGTATCCCTACACGAGTTCAAACTTTCATAGACTCAGATTGGGTTTTGATTTGCACACCCCTCCTACGCGAGAGAGAGAGCCTCTATGCTATACAAATCAATAAGCTTTAGAAGAGCTCATGTACAAATAGTGGTGCAAATCCACTTCCCAAACCATTGTGGGACAAAAGCTACTCTCCAGCTTTTTCCCTTCACGTTTCCAACTCAAATTGGTAGACTTTGAGAATCAATATCTTATTCACCGATTATCCGTTTTGAGCGTACAATATATCAATATCTTCGCCTCACTACGTAGAATCCGAATCCACTTTGAACCGACCCAAATCGAAACTGGACCACACTGATACTTTGACCACAAAATAGCCATTTAATATACAATTTTAATATATTTTTTCCAGAATTATATGTTTGGCGTTTTCCTCCGATATAAATATTTCTAGACTTCCACTCTTAAACAAACTTAAATACTAAAAACAAACTTGTAAATTGTCTATCTTACTAAGTAATCATGATCCACGACTCTGCAATATAAGCATTGATAATTTAGTAGGTCAATATGTTATTCGATTATTATCTTTTAAGATATGCATTGCAATTTAAACACCCAATATAAATTGTTTTCATTAATAAAATTATTAATTTTACAACAGTTTAATGTGTCTTTTTGTATTTTAAAAATATTGTATAATTTTAAAACGCATGTTTATCAACAAAATTAATCAGTATATTTTTCATAAAGCCATCTCTCATTCAATTATGTAACTTGTAAATAAATTTTCAATAATTTTAGCCTCGATTGTAATACCAATATTATATATGAACAATTACTTGCCCGTCTAGCTCAGTTGGTAGAGCGTAAGGCTCTTAACCTTGTGGTCCTGGGTTCGAGCCCCAGGGTGGGCGAATGCATAATTACTCCACCATTTTGGTGGCATGCCGCTCCTACAAAATAAGGGAATAGACCACGTGAAGTGTGTGACTAGTGATGGGGTTATAATAGGGTATCCCTACTTGTCCAATTGTGGGACATTTCGTTGGTAACACCCAATACTAATCCCCTACAAAATAAGGGAATAGCACCACAAGAAGTGTGTGATTAGTGATGTGGTTATCCCTACAAAATAAGGGAATAGCACCACAAGAAGTGCTTGATTAGTGATGGGGTTATAATAGGGTATCCATACTTGTCCTAAAAAATAAGGGAATACCACCACATGAAGTGTGTGATTAGTGATGGGGTTATAATAGAGTATCCCTACATGAGTTCTTTTTTTTTTTTTTTTGAATGCTACTGGCTCTATTACATTGTAGTATCTGTTCATATACTTTCTCAACCTACTGAAACACAAAGAACCAATAACGCCTCCACTGAGGCTCGAACTCATAATCTTCCAAATGGAAGTCCAACCCGGATACCATTAGACCACATAGTCCTGGAATCCCTACATGAGTTCAAACCTTCATAGACTCAGATTGGGTTTTGATTTGCACACCCCTCCTACGCGGGAGAGAGAGCCTCTATGCTATACAAATCAAAGAGAGCCTCTATGCTATACAAATCAAAGAGAGCCTCTATGCTATACAAATCAAAAAGCCTTAGAAGAGCTCTTGTACAAATAGTGGTGCAAATCCACTTCCAAAACCAATGCGAGACAAAAGCTACTCCAAAGCTTTTTCTCTTCATGCTCCCAACTCAAATTGGTCTAGTTTTAGAATCAATATCTCTTTCACAGATTATCCGTTTTGAGCGTACAATATATCAATCTCTTCGTCTCACTACGTAGAACCCGAATCCACTTTGAACCGACCCAAATCGAAACTGGACCACACTGATACTTTTACAACAAAATAGCAACTTAATATGCCATTTTAATAAATTTTTTCCAGCATTATATGTTCGGCGGTTTCCTCCGATATAAATATTTTTAGACTTCCACTCTCAAACAAACTTAAAGACTTAAAACAAACTTGTAAATTGTTTATCTTACTAGGTAATCATGATCCATGACTCCGCAATATAAGCATTGATAATTTAGTAGGTCAATATGTTATTCGACTATTATCTTTTAAGATATGCATTGCAATTTAAACACTCAATATAAATTGTTTTCAGTAATAAAATTATTAATTTTGCGACAGTTTAATGTGTCTTTTTGTATTTTAAAAATATTGTATAATTTTAAAACACATGTTTATCAACAAATTTAATCAGTATATTATTAATAAAGCCATCTCTCATTCAATTGTGCAACTTGTAAATAAATTTTCAATAACTGTAGCCTTGATTGTAATACCAATATTAAATATTAACAACTACTTGCCCGTCTAGCTCAGTTGGTAGAACACAAGGCTTTTAACGTTGTGGTCTTGGGTTCAAGCCCCAGGGTGGGCGAACGCACAATTATTCCACCATTTTGGTGGCATGCCGCTCCTACAAAATAAGGGAATAGACCATATGAAGTGTGTGACTAGTGATGGGGTTATAATAGGGTATCCCTACTTGTCCAATTGTGGGACATTTCGTTGGTAAAACCCAATAATAATCCCCTACAAAATAAGGGAATAGCACCACAAGAAGTGTGTGATTAGTGATGTTGTTATCCAACAAAATAAGGGAATAGCACCACAAAAAGTGCTTGATTAGTGATGGGGTTATAATAGGGTATCCATACTTGTCCAATTGTTGGATATTTCGTGGGAAAAATCCAATAATAATCCTACAGAATAAGGGAATACCACCACATGAAGTTTGTGTGATTAGTGATGGGGTTATAATAGGGTATCCCTACATGAGTTCAAACCTTCATAGACTCAGATTGGGTTTTTATTTGCACACCCCTCCTACGCGGGAGAGAGAGCCTCTATACTATACAAATCAAAAAGCCTTAGAAGAGCTCTTGTACAAATAGTGGTGCAAATCCACTTCCCGAACAAATGTTGGACAAAAGCTACTCCCAAGCTTTTTCCCTTCACGTTTCCAACTCAAATTGGTCTACTTTCAGAATCAATATCTCATTCACCGATTATCCGTTTTGAGCGTACAATATATCAATCTCTTCGTCTCACTACGTAGAACCCGAATCCACTTTGAACCGACCCAAATCGAAACTGGACCACACTGATACTTTTACAACAAAATAGCCACTTAATATGCCATTTTAATATATTTTTTCCAGCATTATATGTTCGGCGGTTTCCTCCGATATAAATATTTCTAGACTTCCACTCTCTAACAAACTTAAATACTAAAAACAAACTTTTAAATTGTTTATCTTACTAAGTAATCACGATCCATGACTCCGCAATATAAGCATTGATAATTTAGTAGGTCAATATGTTATTCGATTATTATCTTTTAAGATATGCATCGCAATTTAAACACTCAATATAAATTGTTTTCATTAATAAAATTATTAATTTTACAACAGTTTAATGTGTCTTTTTGTATTTTAAAAATATTGTATAATTTTAAAACGCATGTTTATCAACAAATTTAATCAGTATATTATTCATAAAGCCATCTCTCATTCAATTGTGTAACTTGTAAATAAATTTTCAATAATTGTAGCCTCGATTGTAATACCAATATTATATATGAATAATTACTTGGCCGTCTAGCTTAGTTGGTAGAGCGCAAGGCTCTTAACCTTGTGGTTCTGGGTTCGAGCCCCAGGGTGGGCGAATGCGTAATTACTCCACCATTTTGGTGGCATGCCGCTCCTACAAAATAAGGGAATAGACCACGTGAAGTGTGTGACTAGTGATGGGGTTATAATAGGGTATCCCTACTTGTCCAATTGTGGGACATTTCGTTGGTAAAACCCAATAATAATCCCCTACAAAATATGGGAATAGCACCAAAAGAAGTTGTGTGACTAGTGATGTGGTTATCCTACAAAATAAGGGAATAGCACCACAAGAAGTGTGTGATTAGTGATGTGGTTATAATAGGGTATCCATACTTGTCCAACTGTCGGATATTTCATGGGAAAAACCTATTAATAATCCAACAAAATAAGGGAATACCACCACATAAAGTGTGTGATTAGTGATGGGGTTATAATAGGGTATCCCTACATGAGTTCAAACCTTCACAGACTCAGATTGGGTTTTGATTTGCACACCCCTCCTACGCGGGAGAGAGAGCCTCTATGCTATACAAATCAAAGAGAGCCTCTTTGCTATACAAATCAAAAAGCCTTAGAAGAGCTCTTGTAAAAATAGTGGTGCAAATCCACTTCCCAAACCAATGTGGGACAAAAGCTACTCCCAAGCTTTTTCCCTTCACGTTTCCAACTCAAATTGGTCTACTTTCAGAATCAATATCTTATTCACCGATTATCCGTTTTGAGCGTACAATATATCAATCTCTTCGTCTCACTACGTAGAACCGGAATCCACTTTTAACCGACCCAAACCGAAACTGGACCACAATGATACTTTTACCACAAAATAGCCACTTAATATGCCATTTTAATATATTTTTTCCAGCATTATATGTTCGGCGGTTTCCTCCGATATAAATATTTCTAGACTTCCACTCTCAAACAAACTTAAAGACTTAAAACAAACTTGTAAATTGTTTATCTTACTTGGTAATCATGATCCATGACTCCGCAATATAAACATTGTTAATTTAGTAGGTCAATATGTTATTCGACTATTATCTTTTAAGATATGCATTGCAATTTAAACACTCAATATAAACTGTTTTCATTAATAAAATTATTAATTTTACGACCGTTTAATGTGTCTTTTTGTATTTTAAAAATATTGTATAATTTTAAAACACATGTTTATCAACAAATTTAATCAGTATATTATTCATAAAGCCATCTCTCATTCATTTGTGCAACTTGTAAATAAATTTTCAATAATTGTAGCCTCGATTGTAATACCAATATTATATAGGAATAATTACTTGCCCGTCTAGCTCAGTTCGTAGAGCGCAAGGCTCTTAACCTTGTGGTCCTGGGTTCGAGCCCCAGGGTGGGCGAATGCATAATTACTCCACCATTTTGGTGGCATGCCGCTCCTACAAAATAAGGGAATAGACCACGTGAAGTGTGTGACTAGTGATGGGGTTATAATAGGGTATCCCTACTTGTCCAATTGTGGGACATTTCGTTGGTAAAACCCAATAATAATCCCCTACAAAATAAGGGAATAGCACCACAGGAAGTGTGTGATTAGTGATGTGGTTATCCCTACAAAATAAGGGAATAGCACCACAAGATGTGCTTGATTAGTGATGGGGTTATAATAGGCTATCCATACTTGTCCAACTGTCGGATATTTCGTGGGAAAAACCCATTAATAATCCTACAAAATAAGGGAATACCACCACATGAAGTGTGTGATTAGTGATGGGGTTATAATAGGGTATCCCTACATGAGTTCAAACCTTCATAGACTCAGATTGGGTTTTGATTTGCACACCCCTCCTACGCGAAAGAGAGAGCCTCTATGCTATACAAATCAAAGAGAGCCTCTATGCTATACAAATCAAAAAGCCTTAGAAGAGCTCTTGTACAAATAGTGGTGCAAATCCACTTCCCAAACCAATGTGAGACAAAAGCTACTCCAAAGCTTTTTCTCTTCACGCTCCCAACTCAAATTGGTCTAGTTTGAGAATCAATATCTCTTTCACCCATTATCCGTTTTGAGCGTACAATATATCAATCTCTTCGTCTCACTACGTAGAACCCGAATCCACTTTGAACCGACCCAAATCGAAACTGGACCGCACTGATACTTTTACAACAAAATAGCCACTTAATATGCCATTTTAATATATTTTTTCCAGCATTATATGTTCGGCGGTTTCCTCCGATATAAATATTTCTAGACTTCCACTCTCAAACAAACTTAAAGACTTAAAACAAACTTGTAAAGTGTTTATCTTACTAGGTAATCATGATCCATGACTCCGCAATATAAGCATTGATAATTTAGTAGGTCAATATGTTATTCGACTATTATCTTTTAAGATATGCATTGCAATTTAAACACTCAATATAAATTGTTTTCAGTAATAAAATTATTAATTTTGCCACAGTTTAATGTGTCTTTTTGTATTTTAAAAATATTGTATAATTTTAAAACACATGTTTATCAACAAATTTAATCAGTATATGATTAATAAATCCATCTCTAATTCAATTGTGCAACTTGTAAATAAATTTTCATTAATTGTAGCCTCGATTGTAATACCAATATTAAATATTAACATCTCATTGCCCGTCTAGCTCAGTTGGTAGAGCGCAAGGCTCTTAACCTTGTGGTCCTGGGTTCGAGCCCCAGGGTGGGCGAATGCACAATTATTCCACCATTTTGGTGGCATGCCGCTCCTACAAAATAAGGGAATAGACCATGTAAAGTGTGTCTCTGTTGATGGGGTTATAATAGGATAACCCTACTTGTCCAATTCTGGGATATTTCGTTGGTAAAACCCAATAATAATCCCCTACAAAATAAGGGAATAGCACCACAAGAAGTGTGTGATTAGTGATGTTGTTATCCAACAAAATAAGGGAATAGCACCACAAAAAGTGCTTGATTAGTGATGGGGTTATAATAGGGTATCCATACTTGTCCAATTGTTGGATATTTCGTGGGAAAAATCCAATAATAATCCTACAGAATAAGGGAATACCACCACATGAAGTGTGTGTGATTAGTGATGGGGTTATAATAGGGTATCCCTACACGAGTTCAAACCTTCATAGACTCAGATTGGGTTTTTATTTGCACACCCCTCCTACGCGGGAGAGAGAGCCTCTATACTATACAAATCAAAAAGCCTTAGAAGAGCTCTTGTACAAATAGTGGTGCAAATCCACTTCCCAAACCAATGTTGGACAAAAGCTACTCCCAAGCTTTTTCCCTTCACGTTTCCAACTCAAATTGGTCTACTTTCAGAATCAATATCTCATTCACCGATTATCCGTTTTGAGCGTACAATATATCAATCTCTTCGTCTCACTACGTAGAACCCGAATCCACTTTGAACCGACCCAAATCGAAACTGGACCACACTGATACTTTTACAACAAAATAGCCACTTAATATGCCATTTTAATATATTTTTTCCAGCATTATATGTTCGGCGGTTTCCTCCGATATAAATATTTCTAGACTTCCACTCTCTAACAAACTTAAATACTAAAAACAAACTTTTAAATTGTTTATCTTACTAAGTAATCACGATCCATGACTCCGCAATATAAGCATTGATAATTTAGTAGGTCAATATGTTATTCGATTATTATCTTTTAAGATATGCATTGCAATTTAAACACTCAATATAAATTGTTTTCATTAATAAAATTATTAATTTTACGACAGTTTAATGTGTCTTTTTGTATTTTAAAAATATTGTATAATTTTAAAACGCATGTTTATCAACAAAATTAATCAGTATATTATTCATAAAGCCATCTCTCATTCAATTGTGTAACTTGTAAATAAATTTTCAATAATTGTAGCCTCGATTGTAATACCAATATTATATATGAATAATTACTTGGTCGTCTAGCTCAGTTGGTAGAGCGCAAGGCTCTTAACCTTGTGGTTCTGGGTTCGAGCCCCAGGGTGGGCGAATGCATAATTACTCCACCATTTTGGTGGCATGCCGCTCCTACAAAATAAGGGAATTGCACCACAGGGTATCCCTACTTGTCCAATTGTGGGACATTTCGTTGGTAACACCCAATAATAATCCCCTACAAAATAAGGGAATTGCACCAAAAGAAGTGTGTGATTAGTGATGTGGTTATCCTACAAAATAAGGGAATAGCACCACAAGAAGTGTGTGATTAGTGATGTGGTTATAATAGGGTATCCATACTTGTCCAACTGTCGGATATTTCATGGGAAAAACCTATTAATAATCCAACAAAATAAGGGAATACCACCACATAAAGTGTGTGATTAGTGATGGGGTTATAATAGGGTATCCCTACATGAGTTCAAACCTTCACAGACTCAGATTGGGTTTTGATTTGCACACCCCTCCTACGCGGGAGAGAGAGCCTCTATGCTATACAAATCAAGAAGCCTTAGAAGAGTTCTTGTACAAATAGTGGTGCAAATCCACTTCCCAAACTAATGTGGGACAAAAGCTACTCCCATGCTTTTTCTCTTCACGTTTCCAACTCAAATTGGTCTACTTTGAGAATCAATATCTCATTCACCGATTATCCCTTTTGAGCGTACAATATATTAATCTCTTCGTCTCACTACGTAGAACCGGAATCCACTTTGAACCGACCCAAACCAAAACTGGACCACACTGATACTTTTACCACAAAATAGCCACTTAATATGCCATTTTAATATATTTTTTCCAGCAATATATGTTCGGCGGTTTCCTCCGATATAAATATTTCTAGACTTCCACTCTCAAACAAACTTAAATACTAAAAACAAACTTTTAAATTGTTTATCTTACTAAGTAATCATGATCCATGACTCCGCAATATAAGCATTGATAATTTAGTTGGTCAATATGTTGTTCGATTATTATCTTTTAAGATATGCATTGCAATTTAAACACTCAATATAAATTGTTATCATTAATAAAATTATTAATTTTACGACCGTTTAATGTGTCTTTTTGTATTTTAAAAATATTGTATAATTTTAAAACACATGTTTATCAACAAATTTAATCAGTATATTATTCATAAAGCTATCTCTCATTCAATTGTGTAACTTGTAAATAAATTTTCAATAATTGTAGCCTCGATTGTAATACCAATATTATATATGAATAATTACTTGCCCGTCTAGCTCAGTTGGTAGAGCGCAAGGCTCTTAACCTTGTGGTCCTGGGTTCGAGCCCCAGGGTGGGCGAATGCATAATTACTCCACCATTTTGGTGGCATGCCGCTCCTACAAAATAAGGGAATAGACCATGTGAAGTGTGTGACTAGTGATGGGGTTATAATAGGGTATCCCTACTTGTCCAATTGTGGGACATTTCGTTGGTAACACCCAATAATAATCCCCTACAAAATAAGGGAATAGCACCACAAGAAGTGTGTGATTAGTGATGTGGTTATCCCTACAAAATAAGGGAATAGCACGACAAGAAGTGCTTGATTAGTGATGGGGTTATAATAGGGTATCCATACTTGTCCTACTGTCGGATATTTCGTGGGAAAATCCCATTAATAATCCTACAAAATAAGGGAATACCACCACATGAAGTGTGTGATTAGTGATGGGGTTATAATAGAGTATCCCTACATGAGTTCAAACCTTCATAGACTCAGATTGGGTTTTGATTTGCACACCCCTCCTACGCGGGAGAGAGAGGCTCTATGCTATACAAATCAAAGAGAGCCTCTATGCTATACAAATCAAAAAGCCTTAGAAGAGCTCTTGTACAAATAGTGGTGCAAATCCACTTCCCAAACCAATGTGAGACAAATGCTACTCCAAAGCTTTTTCTCTTCACGCTCCCAACTCAAATTGGTCTAGTTTTAGAATCAATATCTCTTTCACCGATTATCCGTTTTGAGCGTACAATATATCAATCTCTTCGTCTCACTACGTAGAACCCGAATCCACTTTGAACCGACCCAAATCGAGACTGGACCACACTGATACTTTTACAACAAAATAGCAACTTAATATGCCATTTTAATATATTTTTTCCAGCATTATATGTTCGGCGGTTTCCTCCGATATAAATATTTCTAGACTTCCACTCTCAAACAAACTTAAAGACTTAAAACAAACTTGTAAATTGTTTATCTTACTAGGTAATCATGATCCATGACTCCGCAATATAAGCATTGATAATTTAGTAGGTCAATATGTTATTCGACTATTATCTTTTAAGATATGCATTGCAATTTAAACACTCAATATAAATTGTTTTCAGTAATAAAATTATTAATTTTGCGACAGTTTAATGTGTCTTTTTGTATTTTAAAAATATTGTATAATTTTAAAACACATGTTTATCAACAAATTTAATCAGTATATTATTAATAAAGCCATCTCTCATTCAATTGTGCAACTTGTAAATAAATTTTCAATAACTGTAGCCTTGATTGTAATACCAATATTAAATATTAACAACTACTTGCCCGTCTAGCTCAGTTGGTAGAGCACAAGGCGTTTAACCTTGTGGTCTTGGGTTCAAGCCCCAGGGTGGGCGAATGCACAATTATTCCACCATTTTGGTGGCATGCCGCTCCTAAAAAATAAGGGAATAGACCATATAAAGTGTGTCTCTATTGATGGGGTTATAATAGGGTATCCCTTCTTGTCCAATTCTGGGACATTTCGTTGGTAAAACCCAATAATAATCTCCTACAAAATAAGGGAATAGCACCACAAGAAGTGTGTGATGAGTGATGTTGTTATCCTACAAAATAAGGGAATAGCACCACAAAAAGTGCTTGATTAGTGATGGGGTTATAATAGGTTATCCATACTTGTCCAATTGTTGGATATTTCGTGGGAAAAATCCAATAATAATCCTACAAAATAAGGGAATACCACCACATGAAGTGTGTGATAAGTGATGAGGTTATAATAGGGTATCCCTACACGAGTTCAAACTTTCATAGACTCAGATTGGGTTTTTATTTGCACACCCCTCCAACGCGGGAGAGAGAGCCTCTATGCTATACAAATCATAAAGTCTTAGAAGAACTCTTGTACAAATAGTGGTGTAAATCCACTTCCCAATCCAATGTGGGACAAAAGCTACTCCCAAGCTTTTTCCCTTCACGTTTCCAACTCAAATTGGTCTACTTTGAGAATCAATATCTCATTCACCGATTATCCGTTTTGAGCGTACAATATATCAATCTCTTCGTCTTACTACGTAGAACCCGAATCCACTTTGAACCGACCCAAATCGAAACTGGACCACACAGATACTTTTACCACAAAATAGCCACATAATATGCCATTTAATATATTTTTTTCCAGCATTATATGTTCGGCGGTTTCCTCCGATATAAATATTTCTAGACTTCCACTCTCAAAAAAACTTAAATACTTAAAACAAACTTGTAAATTGTTTATCTTACTAGGTAATCATGATCCATGACTCCGCAATATAAGCATTGATAATTTAGTAGGTCAATATGTTATTCGACTATTATCTTTTAAGATATGCATTGCAATTTAAACACTCAATATAAATTGTTTTCAGTAATAAAATTATTAATTTTGCGACAGTTTAATGTGTCTTTTTGTATTTTAAAAATATTGTATAATTTTAAAACACATGTTTATCAACAAATTTGATCAGTATATTATTAATAAAGCCATCTCTCATTCAATTGTGCAACTTGCAAATAAATTTTCAATAACTGTAGCCTTGATTGTAATACCAATATTAAATATTAACAACTACTTTCCTGTCTAGCTCAGTTGGTAGAGCACAAGGCGTTTAACCTTGTGGTCTTGGGTTCAAGCCCCAGGGTGGGCGAATGCACAATTATTCCACCATTTCGGTGGCATGCCGCTCCTAAAAAATAAGGGAATAGACCATATAAAGTGTGTCTCTATTGATGGGGTTATAATAGGGTATCCCTTCTTGTCCAATTCTGGGACATTTCGTTGGTAAAACCCAATAATAATCTCCTACAAAATAAGGGAATAGCACCACAAGAAGTGTGTGATGAGTGATGTTGTTATCCTACAAAACAAGGGAATAGCACCACAAAAAGTGCTTGATTAGTGATGGGGTTATAATAGGGTATCCATACTTGTCCAATTGTTGGATATTTCGTGGGAAAAATCCAATAATAATCCTACAAAATAAGGGAATACCACCACATGAAGTGTGTGATTAGTGATGGGGTATCCCTACACGAGTTCAAACCTTCACAGACTCAGATTGGGTTTTTATTTGCACACCCCTCCAACGCGGGATAGAGAGCCTCTATGCTATACAAATCATAAAGTTTTAGAAGAGCTCTTTTACAAATAGTGGTGTAAATCCACTTCCCAATCCAATGTGGGACAAAAGCTACTCCCAAGCTTTTTCCCGTCACGTTTCCAACTCAAATTGGTCTACTTTGAGAATCAATATCTCATTCACCGATTATCCGTTTTGAGCGTACAATATATCAATCTCTTCGTCTTACTACGTAGAACCCGAATCCACTTTGAACCGACCCAAATCGAAACTGGACCACACAGATACTTTTACCACAAAATAGCCACTTAATATGCCATTTAATATATTTTTTTCCAGCATTATATGTTCGGCGGTTTCCTCCGATATAAATATTTCTAGACTTCCACTCTCAAAAAAACTTAAATACTAAAAACAAACTTGTAAATTGTTTATCTTACTAAGTAATCATGATCCACGACTCCGCAATATAAGCATTGATAATTTAGTAGGTCAATATGTTATTCGACTATTATCTTTTAAGATATGCATTGCAATTTAAACACTCAATATAAATTGTGTTCATTAATAAAATTATTAATTTTACGACAGTTTAATGTGTCTTTTTGTATTTTAAAAATATTGTATAATTTTAAAATACATGTTTATCGACAAATTTAATCAGTATATTACTCATAAAGCCATCTCTCATTCAATTGTGTAACCTGTAAATAAATTTTCAATAATTGTAGCCTCGATTGTAATACCAATATTAAATATGAAAAACTTGCTCGTCTAGCTCAGTTGGTAGAGCGCAAGGCTCTTAACCTTGTTATTAGGGTTTGAGCCCCAGGGAGTGCAAATGCACAATTACTCCACCATTTTGGTAGCATGCTGCTCCTACAAAATAAAGGAATAGACCACGTGATGTGTGTGACTAGTGATGGGGTTGGTTATAATAGGGTATCCCTACTTGTCCAAGTGTGTGATTAGTGATGTGATTATCCTACAAAAAAAGGGAATATCACCACAAGAAGTGCTTGATTAGTGATGGGGTTGTAATAGGGTATTCATACTTGTCCAATTGTCGGATATTTCATTGGAAAAAACCAATAATAATCCTACAAAATAAGGGAATACCACCACATGAAGTGTGTAATTAGTGATGGGGTTATAATAGGGTATCCCTACACGAGTTCAAACTTTCATAGACTCAGATTGGGTTTTGATTTGCACACCCCTCCTACGCGAGAGAGAGAGCCTCTATGCTATACAAATCAATAAGCCTTAGAAGAGCTCATGTACAAATAATGGTGCAAATCCACTTCCCAACCCTTTGTGGGACAAAATCTACTCCCAAGCTTTTTCCCTTCACGTTTCCAACTCAAATTGGTAGACTTTGAGAATCAATATCTCATTCACCGATTATCCGTTTTGAGCGTACAATATATCAATCTCTTCGCCTCACTACGTAGAATCCGAATCCACTTTGAACCGACCCAAATCGAAACTGGACCACACTGGTACTTTGACCACAAAATAGCCACTTAATATGCAATTTTAATATATTTTTTCCAGCATTATATGTTTGGCGTTTTCCTCCGATATAAATATTTCTAGACTTCCACTCTCAAACAAACTTAAATACTAAAAACAAACTTGTAAATTGTCTATCGTACTAAGTAATCATGATCCATGACTCTGCAATATAAGCATTGATAATTTAGTAGGTCAATATGTTATTCGACTATTATCTTTTAAGATATGCATTGCAATTTAAACACTCAATATAAATTGTTTTCATTAATAAAATTATTAATTTTACGACAGTTTAATGTATCTTTTTGTATTTTAAAAATATTGTATAATTTTAAAACACATGTTTATCAACAAATTTAATCATTATATTCATAAAGCCATCTCTCATTCATTTGTGCAACTTGTAAATAAATTTTCAATAATTTTAGCCTCGATTATAATACCAATATTAAATATGAACAACTACTTGCCCGTTTAGCTCAGTTGGTAAAGCGCAAGGCTTTTAACCTTGTGGTCCTGGGTTTGAGCCCTAGGGTGGGCTAATGCACAATTACTCTACCATTTTGGTGGCATGCCGCTCCTACAAAATAAGGGAATAGACCATGTAAAGTGTGTTTCTATTGATGGGGTTATAATAGGGTATCATTACTTGTCCAATTGTGGGACATTTCGTTGGTAAAACCCAATAATAATCCCCTTCGAAATAAGGGATTAGCACCACAAGAAGTGTGTGATTAGTGATGTGGTTATCCTACAAAATATGGGAATAGCACCACAAGAAGTGCTTGATTAGTGATGGGGTTATAATAGAGTATCCATACTTGTCCAATTGTCAGATATTTTGTTGGAAAAATCCAATAATACCACCACATGAAGTGTGTGATATGGGAATACCACCACATGAAGTGTGTGATTAGTGATGGGGTTATAATAGGGTATCCCTACACAAGTTCAAACCTTCATAGACTCGGATTGGGTTTTGATTTGCACACCCCTCCTACGCAGGAGAGAGAGCCTCTATGCTATACAAATCAAGAAGCCTTAGAAGAGCTCTTGTACAAATAGTGGTGCAAATCCACTTCCCAAACTAATGTGGGACAAAAGCTACTCCCATGCTTTTTCTCTTCACGTTTCCAACTCAAATTGATCTACTTTGAGATTCAATATCTCATTCACCGATTATCCCTTTTGAGCGTACAATATATCAATCTCTTCGTCTCACTACGTAGAACCCGAATCCACTTTGAACCGACCCAATTCGAAACTGGACCACACTGATACTTTTACCACAAAATAGCCACTTAATATGTCATTTTTATATATTTTTTCCAGCATTATATGTTCGGCGGTTTCCTCCGATATAAATATTTCTAGACTTTCACTCTCAAACAAACTTAAATACTAAAAAAAACTTGTAAATTGTTTATCTTACTAAGTAATCATGATCCATGACTCCGCAATATAAGCATTGATAATTTAGTAGGTCAATATGTTATTCGACTATTATCTTTTTTTTTGTCCCAAAAGAGGTAAGGTGAAAGTCTAGAGGGGGGGGGGGGTGAATAGACTTTCAAACTTTTTCGCACAGCACAACAATTGCTAAGCCAGAGATAAATCAAACCTCTTAACTAGATTGTTAGAGTTTGGTGCACATCGGAAATAAATAAACATAAAGTGTGTGTGAGATTGTGTGAGCAGTATATCGCGTGTAGAGCGAATATGTAAAGAGCGGTAAGTAAAGAAAGCAGTAAAGAACACAAGACAATTATAGTGGTTCGCGAGGTGGTGTAATCCTCCTACTCCACTTGCTCTTATCTCCAAGAGCAATTCACTATATCTACCACTTCTTGGTTCCAAAATACAATGAATTTCCATGATCTAGTGCTTTGATCACAAAGCCCACACTAATCACGCCCAGTGACACCACACTGCTGCTTCGGGTTTCACGTCGCCGCGCTACTATCCCAGGATTTCACGACTCCGTGTTACTTTTCCCCCGTCTTCCACACTCCGGTAGAAACGTATCCCGTGATCTGGTGCTTTGATCACCAAGCCCACACCAATCACGCCCAGTGCCTCCGACACTGCTGCTTCGGATCTCACAGCTCCGTGTGACAATCTAGGATTTCACAGCTCCGTGCTACTTTCCTCCTTTATCTTGTTTTGCTCCAAAACAAGTGTTGTCTTGCTTCCAACTTCTGAGACTCTGTAGATGATCTTCAATGATGCGCAGGTCTCTTTGATGAAGATAAACACTATGGAATGATTTGTCCTGATAGCTCTGAGTGTTTTCTCTCTTTGAATATATCAAGTAAAGCACTTGATATTTTTGCTCTGCTTTGCTCTGTTTAATAACTCTTAGAATATTTCTCTTTTGAAGCTCTCTGAGTTCTTTTTCTTTTCTCACTTCTCACTTGAAGATTTTTGGTATGCTCTGCACCAAATGAGATTTTTGCTCTATGCTCTTTTAAGCTTAATTGCTCTATTCGATCCCTTTGATGGATTCGAATTTTCTCAACTGCTCTTATCTCTTTTCAAGTTCGTGTTATGCTCTCCTGCCTCTAAGTCTTCATATCTTCATCATTTTATAACTGGTAATGAGAATCTGTCCGTTGAAAAGAGATGCTCTCATTTTTGAAATCTTGTATCTTTTTGTCAGAGATCTTATCTTATCTTCTGCAAAGATGTCAGAAAGGATAAGCTAGCCGTTGTTAGAGCTTCATCTCCATGTAAATGGGTTCTTGAACTTCATCTGATATTTCCGCTAGTTTTACGTTGAGTGGAAATATCTGGGTATAGAACGGCTTCTCTGATTAGCTCTGAAGTGGTCCTTGTATCTTTGGGATTTAAAAATATTCATTAATTTAATCCCATACTAGTTAAAACTAGTATTTTTCCTTGTGAGAATATTTTCACTGTAAGTTCATCTTCATCTTCTTCATTCTCACGTCTGGGTGTTCTCAGACTTCAAACTGGCTTTGAACTTCCACCCAATTTGAATTTCTCCTTTGTAATTGACACCCAATTTCAATTGGCTTGTAATTGGCACCTAATTTGAATTTCTCCATTGTAATTGGCTCCACCCAATTTGAATTTCTCCTTTGTAATTGACACCCAATTTCAATTGGCTTGTAATTGGCACCCAATTTGAATTTCTCCATTGTAATTGGCTCCCAATTGACTTTGACTTGTAATTGGCTCCCAATCTACTCCTGGTGCTTTCAATTGTGGCCCCCAATTGACTTTGACTTGTAATTGGCTCCCAATCTACTCCTGGTGCTTTCAATTGCTTCCCAATTTGAATTGTTGACTTTGACTTTGAAATTGGCTCCCAGAATCGGTCCCCAACTTGAAATTGCATCCCATACTACAACCTCAATTGGCTTCCAATGTCTTCTTTGAATCGGTCCCCAACTTGAAATTGCATCCCATACTACAACCTCAATTGGCTTCCAATGTCTTCTTTGAATCGGTCCCCAACTTGAAATTGCATCCCATACTACAACCTCAATTGGCTTCCAATTTCAATTGCTTCGAACTAGCTTCCGATTTCAATTCCTATGAAATCGGCTCCCAAGTGCAATTGCATCCCAATTTTCACTTGTAATTGGCGCCCAAAGCTTAAACTAGCGCCCAACTCCATCAGATGAATTTAATTTGACTTCTCAAATTTTACCTTGTAAAATTGTTGATGGTAAGTTTCAATCTTGAGCCATTTTGGATAATATATCAAGCATCATCCACTTCGTCCGTACAGCTTTTGATTAAATTTCCAATCACATTTGATGTACTTCTTTCTTTCCATAGATGCTTGATCTCCAAGTCAATTTCATGCATTCTTCCAATATTAATTTTCTTCAAGAAAATTCTTCTGGGATATCTTCTTTGAGTAGCATTGACGTGATTTCATATCTTTCATCTTCTTCTTCAATTTGTCATTTTCTCCAGACAAATTCTTGATTTTAGGCTTTATATCTTCTTCTTCTATTTTCATGCATCTTCCTCTGTTTTCCTCTTTTCTAATTTAAATAATTTCCCGATCACGGTCTAAGACTCTACTAGACTTAGAAATAAAATTGGGGGATCTACAAATACAAATTTGGCATATCAAAACCATTACACTTTATTCCTAACAATTTCCCCCCTTTTGATAATGCCAAAACCTATACTCAGTCATTGGCTTTAAGTCTTTGAAAAATAATCTTTTTGCTCAATTTTATTTGACAAAGCCAAGATGAGTTTAACAAATGGTTTTCTAGACACAATCAAAAGAAACTTGTGAATTAAATTTTTAGACAAGCTCCTAAACGCATCTTGAATTATTTTTATTTTGATCATCATCAATTTTTAATTTTGTTGTGCGTTTGACATATTTCTTGTCTTTTAATTCACAAAAGTCTAATTACATTAAACAAATAAAAATAAAGACTCAAAATAGACCATGGGAAATTATTATTGATATATTTCGAATTTATAGAGAAAAATGCAACAGAGGTTCGAAAATAGAGAATATCAGCTTAAGAGAATTTTCAGATTTACCTTCTGGGTTTCTTCACACCAGAGTCTTTCTTCAAAATTTCCTTGACATGTTCTCTGAGCTTGAAGAAATCATCTTTGAACTTTGCATTCTGAAATTTCTTTGTAAGCTGTCCGACCATGTAGTGTCCAAAAGCTTCTTTGATATTGTTGCCCGGAAGAACTCCGTTTTCCCACCATAGGACACATTCTTCGAAGCTTCTTTCTTCTCCAAGATTCATGCCCATATTTCCGGTGAAATCTCTTAGTTCATACCACATCTCGGTTCTTTTCCTTTTGCCTTCTTCTTCTTTATTTTTCTCCGAGATCCATTGGGCTTGATCGGCTGCAGGCCATTTCTTGATCATGCTTGGTAGATTTTCCTTAGTCCATATTGTTGTCTGAGTGGCGGTACCTTTAGAGCATTCAAACCAGCCACGCTGTTCAGCAACCTTCGATGTACTCGTACCAAGACTAGGATTCGCGAACTGAGCAAAACCAATCTGAGATGGTCCTTGTGAGGATTGTCCGCAGCTTCGGCCTATACCTTGAGTGGACATTACTGGCTGTTGTTGGCTTCCAAGAATAAATTCTTGTTGTTGCAAAGCCAAGTGACTGAGAATTTCTTCCCCCCTTTTGGCGTTATCAACCAAAAATGCAAGGGTCTTAAAGTCTCGGTCTTGGTTTGCCTTCACAGTTTCAACGCTGTTGTGTGTTTCAATGGAAACGGTTTGCATGTTGTCCAGCTTGTTTGTTGTAACTGCGAGTTCAGCTTCAAGTTTGTTGATTCGGCTTTCTTAGTCTTGAATTGCTTTGATCTGTCTCAAGTGACGTTCGTTGTTAATCTTTTCAGCTGCTTCTCGTTCCTTCTTCATGAGCTGAATCACTTCAAGTAAGCCTTTTGTCAAGTCTCCTTTCAAAATTCTTTCTGCTTTGTCAATCTGGGTCTTCAAAATATTTTGATGCTCCATTAATTCCTTCAGATTGACTCGTGTATCCGTGTGTTGTTGATCCATCTTTTGATTTTGTTCAACCAACTTTTCTCCAATTGTTTGACAAACAACATCACTGGATTCGGCCACTTTGGCAAATAAGGATGAAAATATGCCATCATCTTGATCATTCATCTGCACAAAGTTTTGAGGGGATCCGAATGGACTTCTATCCGGATCTGTGAGAACAACTGTATCAATAAGTTGCATTCCTTCTTCTTCAGGTGATTCGGCATCTTGATTGAGATCACCAACTTGTTCTTCTGAGACTTCTGTTCTTGTGTAGTTATCTGCAAATAAGTCTTCATTTTCTAGAACAGGGTCCATGGTAGGCATGGTAGACTCGGTATGGTGTACCGGCAATACACTAGATAAATCCTCTGTGATTGGTTGTCTATTTTCAGTAGCAACTTCTACTGCAACTTCCACTGGTATATCTCTTCTTCTTTCTTCTGACACTTGTTCTCTTATTTCTTCTCATACTGACACTTCTCCTCTTAATCTTTTCTTCTTTTTATCCCTTTTGTAGCCATAATATATAATTTATTATTATATTTTTTTTAATTCCTTTTTATTTTATTTTTATTCATATAATTTTTTTGTGTGTCTTTTTGGCTACGAAACTTTTGATCTTTTTATATACGTAGGGATTTTTCATTTTGTAGGAGAGAGAGACAGAGAGAAAATAGAGATAGACAAAACCAGTAGCAAAAACATCCAAAAAAATTTTATTTATCTCCTTCTTAGGGAGAAAGAGAGATAACATTTTTGGATCAGGTCACATCACATATTCAGGCTTCATCAGTAAAGAGACCAGCGCCGTGATTAGTCTCAAGATCAGCATGCGGTGGAGACGGAGAGCTTGATTTCAGAGTATAGGCTAATCCGGGTTCCATTGAGAGTTGAGCAGATCGCTTGAAGCTGCGGGTTAGAGGACGAGAGGACAGTGGTGATGGCGTTGAACGTCGTAGCTGCACTGCTGAGACCTTCGGACTTCTTTGAACTTGATCCTTGGTCGGTGGTTGTCCTTCCTCTTCTTCAGAGAATAGGATGAGAGGATCGCTAGGTGTGTCTCCAACTTCATGTCTTCCATTTGCAGCACGTCGAGCCCTCAGCATCGCTTGTCTTGCTTGCTCGGCCACTCTCCTGGAAGATCTTCTCTTTTCTTGATTCTTTGGAGTCACCGAAGCCTACAAAAAAATAGATACAAACAAAAGAAATCTCCACACAGATTTGTTTGCTTCAGGTCCTAATTTATAGGCCTAGGAAGGTGCTAGAACCGTGTGTCCTAATGATGAAAGGGTTGAAAGGTTTCCTTTGGATATAGCCGACGTTTGGTTTCAAAAGGTGTGATGAATGCTTTCGTGACTCTTCATTGGTCAAGAAAGCGGTGGATGTGATGGGTAGCGGTTTCTAGGAGATTTAATGAGGGATTAGGGTGACGATTTGAGTGAGAACGAATCGGTTGGGAAGGGTGCTGATATAGGAGAGGATTATGGGGGGGAGGTTTAGGTTGGGTGGAGGTTTAGAAATGGTAGGAGTTTATGGGTGGAGGTTTGATGCCCAATTAAACTCTAATTTTCCTCCTTTTATCTCCTGATTTCCTTCTCAAATTCGTGTACCACAAACATAATATTACTCAAACATCTCGTTAGTAGCAAAAATTACTCCACAAATAATTAATCACACATACCAATTATATTAAACTCATACACGGTAATTTCCAATCAAAAATTAAACACATTTTGGAAACTAACAAAATTAACACACATATTCCTAAATTATAATTAGAAACAACTTTATATAAAAAGCACATTAATCAGATTCCAAAATATTTTAGAAACTAACAAAAATACTAATTTCTAGATTTCTAAAACAATTTATAGCAATTTATATCACATATACTGCATATATACGAAACACATATACAATTAACACTTTAAATCACATTTTGCACATAACACGTATATATTATCAAATAAACACGGTAAATCATTTTTAGAGCAAATTGTTCATGCAAACAAGTTAGTTAATTTACAGAAACATGAACACATACTCAAAAACTGATTTAGCACATTAAAACATGCAATTTTAAACAACTTATCAAATAAATCACGAATTGCACATTTTATCAAATTAATTTGCATGGCATATGATCTCACGTTAAATAACACATGCAAATACACAAATAAATTCCTAACAAATATTGCAATTTTATCACATAAAAATTTCGAATAAAAACATACATGCAAATATGTAAAGCAATTTATTCATATAAAACGATTTATTTTGAGCACAAGTATCAATTTAAATAGAGAGATTAAGTTCAGTGATACTTAGCTCATTTCGATCATTCCCAACTCGTGCCTTAAGGTAGAAAATCTCGTTTCGCATAAAGGCTTCGTGAGAATATCAGCAACTTGGTTTTCCATAGGGATATATTCGATCTTCAGATTTTTCTTTTCAACGTGATCCCTTATAAAATGATGTCGAATGTCGATATGTTTGGTTCTTGAGTGAAGCACCGGATTGTGAGTGATAGAGATTGCACTAGTATTATCACAATAAATACTAACGTCATCACAGTTAACTCCGTAATCCTTCAATTGTTGCTTCATCCACAAAATTTGCGCACAACAACTTCCTGCAGCAATATATTCGGCCTCGGCGGTACTAGTTGCGATGGAATTTTGCTTTTTGCTAAACCAAGAAACAAGACATCCCCCCAAGAACTGGCATGTCCCGGAAGTGTTTTTTCTGTCTATTTTGCAACCTGCAAAATCCGCATCTGAAAAACCCATTAGAGTAAAATCTGTACCTTTTGGATACCACAATCCAACATTGATTGTGCCTTTCAAATATCGTATGATCTTCTTTGTTGCGGTGAGGTGGCTTTATTTTGGATTTGCTTGGAATCTTGCACACACTCCCACAGCATAAGAAATGTCCGGCCTGCTTGCAGTAAGATATAGAAGTGAACCAATCATTCCTCTATATTTTGTTTGGTCGACATCTTTTCCATCTTCGTCTTTGTCTAGCCTTATTGATGTGCTCATTGGAATTCTGATCGATGATTTTCCATCAAGGCCAAACTTCTTTATCAAGTCGCGGGTGTACTTTGCTTGATTGATGAATACTCCTTCTTTCAGTTGTTTGACTTGTAAGCCCAAGAAGTAATTCAATTCACCCATGATGCTCATTTCGAATTTATTCTGCATAAGCTTCGAAAATTTCTCACACAAAGAATTGTTAGTGCTTCCAAAAATAATATCATCAACATATATTTGCACTAATAAAATATGATCACCATCTTGAATTCTAAATAGAGTTTTGTCAACAAGGCCTTTGGTGAATCCACAGCTTATTAAGAACATTGACAAAGTATCATACCAAGCTCTAGGTGCTTGTTTCAACCCATACAATGCCTTTTTAAGTTTGTAGACTTTATCACCTTCGCCTTTTACCTCAAAACCTGGGGGTTGTTCGACATAAACTTCTTCTTCGAGTAGACCATTCAAGAATGCGCTTTTCACGTCCATTTGATAAACAGTGAAATCTTTGTGTGCGGCGTAGGCTAGGAAAATTCTGATTGCTTCAAGTCGGGCTACCGGTGCAAAAGTTTCATCAAAATCTATTCATTCTTCTTGAGAGTATCCTTTTGCAACGAGCCTTGCTTTATTCCTAACAATCACGCCTTCTTCGTTTGCTTTGTTCCGGAAGACCCATTTGGTTCCTACAACATTGTAGTTCGCCGGTCTTGGAACAAGTTCCCAAACATCATTTCTTTTGAATTGATCGAGCTCTTCTTGCATAGCGTTTATCCAATCTGGATCATTGAGAGCTTCGTCAATTTCTTTTGGTTCAATCTGAGATAGATAACACGTGAACAATGCTTCCATGGTAGATGATCTTGTTTTCACGCCTTCATGAATATTCCCAATAATTAATTCTGGAGGGTGATTTTTGAGCCATCTTAAATCTGGTTCAAATGTGTGCATGGTACTGGGTGGATCCATTTGTTGTGTACTGGGAGAGTTGGTTCGAATTTCCACATTTAATTCATTTTGTAATTGACCACCAACTTCACCAGTAACTTGATCACTAATTGGATCACCAACTTGTACTGCATCCTCATTCTCACGTGAGGCATCACTCCCAAAATTATTATTAAAAGAATTTCCAACTTCTTCTAGATGAGGGATGGGATTTTCTAGAGAATTAATTTCCAACTCATCCATTCCCTGCAAAACATCATCTTCACACGTATCATTAGTATCACAAAAATCAATATGACACTTGTTACCATTTTGTGCAATTTCTTCGTCCAGTGCATCATTCTTGATCTGTGATTTTTCATAAAATACCACGTGTATGGATTCTTCAACCACCATTGATCTTTTATTCAAAATTCTGAATGTCTTGCTGGTAGCTGAATATCCTAGAAAATTCCTTCATCTGCACGCTCATCAAAAGCTTTTAGATGCAATTTATCATTAATATGAATAAAACATTTGCATCCAAAAATATGAAAATAACCAATATTTGGTTTTCACCCTTTATATAACTCATATGGCGTCTTCTTGTACTGCTTATGGGTCATGCTTCGATTTTGCGTGTAACAAGCAGTGTTGATAGCTTCCGCCCAATATCGTTTCGGGAGACCGGCAGCACTAATCATCACTCGTGCGGCTTCTTTGAGCGTCCGGTTTCTTCTTTCGGCAACACCGTTTTGTTGCGGTGTTCTTGCGGCAGATAATTGATGAGAAATTCCATGTGAATTGCAAAAAGCTTGTATAACTCCATTCACGAACTCGGTTCCGCGATCCGTTCGTATTTTTGATATTTGCAATTCTTTCTCATTTTGTAGTTGCTTCAACAGCTTCGGTAGAACTTGCTCAACTTCATTTTTCTTCTTGAGAAACACGGTCCAAGTGTACCTGGAAAAATCATCAACAACAACGAGAGTATATTTCTTACCACTTACACTTATTGGATCAACCGGTCCAAATAAGTCCATATGTAGTAAGCTTAGCGGTCTTGACTTGACTCGTGTGTCTTTGATTTGAATGATGATTTGATTTGCTTTCCGCGTTGGCATGCATCACACACTTGGTCCTTCTTGAAGATAATATCTGGCAAGCCTTCTACTAGATTCTTCTTTGCAAGCTGATTGATGGTCTTGAAGTTTAAGTGGTTGAGCTTTCTGTGTCATTCCCAATTAGCTTCATTTGAATTTCTGGCCATTAAGCACACTGAATCTTTGCTTGTGCTCCAATCAACAATATACATATTCTTTCGCCGTTTTTCCAGATAAAATAATCTCATTTGTGAGCTCATTTTTGATTAGGCAATTATCTTTAGAAAATTCTACAAGATAGCCTTTATCACAAAATTGACTAGTGCTCAACAAATTAAATTTTAATCCTTCAACGAAAGAAACATCTTCAATCTTCAAACCATTTTTCTTGATCGTGCCAACTCCTTTTGTAATTCCATAATTTTGATTTCCTCCGAATATAACTTTTGGTCCATCGATTTCTTTGAAATTCACTAGATATGATTTATTTCTAGTCATGTGGCGTGAGCAACCACTATCGATGTACCAAACATCCTACAAAAAAGATTAATTAACTTTAGGTACCCATACTTGCTTGGGTCCTTTACAGTTAGTAATTTTTGGTAACCAAACCCACCTTGATCTTATTGAATTAAGATGAGGCGATTTGTAACCATTAGAGACACGATAATCATAACTCACATTAGAAAATATTTTTGGCGCCGGGTTTTGAAAATTATTTTTATATTTTGGCACCTGGGAAGAGAATGGTTGCTTTGGTCTATAAAAAGTATTACATCTATTGCACAACCAATCTTTTTGAGTGGGATAAAATCTCCCAACTTTATTTCTAGAAAAGCTTCCCTCTTTTCTATGAAATCTTTTTGCACTTGACTCTTTGGCATATCTTTGCTTGTAGAATTTTTGTTGCTTTGCCGTAGTCATAAACTTGTTTCGGCCTTTCAACATTCAACTTTGCGTTTGATTGATAGCCAAGTCCTTGTCTCATCGTGCTATTCTGACTTTTAACAAATTTTACCACTTGAACTTTATTATTTAAAGTAGTAGTAGAATTAGTCAGATTTTGAGAGGTTTGAGAACATGTGGAGTCATAACCGATTCCGGTTCTATCTCCTGATGGCTTTTGCATGCTCACCATTTTATCTATAATTTTAGACGAATTAGTGAACGTAGCAATAGTAGCTCTAAGATTATGTTCTCTAACCTCTCTTAGCTTTACACTCTTCTTGAAGATGAATATTTTCATTCTTCAATTTACTCACTTCAAGTAAAGCATCTTGCAATTTTTTTATTCATTTCTTCTTTTTCAAGAATTAGAATATTATTGCGCTCCTTGAGTTGAGGATGAGTGAGCATAATCTCTTGACATTCTCGCATTAGATTGTCAATAGATTCACGAGAAAAAGAAGAATTAACAGAATTGAAATAATTAGATGTTACCTCTTCTTCCTCTGCGTCAAGAGCCATAAGACAATCTTCACTTGTACTCAACTCAATTGACTTGCATATTAGCGTCGTATCATCATCCGAACATGAACTTTCATCGCTTGATGATGATTCCTCCGAATCATCATTTTCGTTTCGGTTCGTTGCTAATCGAGAGCTTTTCTTTTGTCGCGCTTGAACCTTTTGCTTTCGGATTTGTTCGACGTAGATTCAACATTTTTGCCTTGATACTTGCTAACGATCGGATACGGACAATTTATTTTAAAATGTCCGGGTTTGCGGCAATTGTAGCACAAATCCTTATTTTCTTCGACTTTTTCTTCTTGTGTTATGCGAGAGATGAATTTTCCACGAGCAGAATTTTTGTTGTCTCCTTTTCGCATAAACCTTTTAAATATTTTCACAAAAAGAGCAAATTGTTCGTCAGTCATAAAATCAACATTATTTTCTACTGACCTGGAGGTTGACGGTTGTTCGGCCATTAGAGCAGCATTTCGAGCTTCATGAACATCATCATCTTTGGCCTTCATTTTCGAACTCATATGCTTTTAGATCACTAAATAATTTGTCTGTTGACAACATTCTTAGATCTCGGTGATCGCGCATAGCCGTAACCATTCATATCCCATGCAGATGGTAAGCCTCGTAGGATTTTGAGATTAATTTCTTTTTGGCTAATATTTTTGCCAAGATCACTAATCTCTCCAAGAACTTTGATCATTCGAGCTTCCATGTCTGCAACACTTTCATTTGAGAGCATTTTGAAATCTTCAAACTTCTTCATGGAGATTGTGAGCTTATTGTCTTTTTCTTGTTCATCTCCTTCGCCAATCTTGATGAGAGTTTCCCATATTTCTTTGGCAGTGGCACACTTTCGGATCTTTGGAAATATTGTATCATCAACGGCTTTGAATATAATATCCTTAGCAATATTGTCAAGATTATTCCGCGTTCTATCGTCCGATGTCCATTCCGGTTTTGGCTTTTGTACGTACTGTGGAGCATCCGGGGATATAACAAACGCCGTATTGATTTTTAATATTTCTATAGGGCCAGTGGAAATAACTTCCCACATTTCATCGTGTAAGGCCGATAAGTGTACCTGCATACGAACTTTCCAATCATCAAATTTATCAAGTGAGAATAATAGATTTTGAGCTAAATCTTTCATCATCATCATCACGAGAGATATGAAAGATTAATCCAATTCACACACTTTGTAGAATGGATCAGCCTAGCAGTCAAAAACAGTTAACCCGGTTAGGCAACGTGTTTTAATACCAAAGGTTGGTATAAACTGACTCAAATAGGCTACAGGCTCTGATACCAATTGTTGGTCCCAAAAGAGGTAAGGTTAAAGTCTAGAGGGGGGGGGGGGGGGGTGAATAGACTTTCAAACTTTTTCGCACAGCACAACAATTGCTAAGCCAGAGATAAACCAAAACTCTTAACTAGATTGTTAGCGTATGGTACACAGTGGAAATAAATAAACATAAAGTGTGTGTGAGATTGTGTGAGCAGTATATCTCGTGTAGAGCGAATATGTAAAGAGCGGTAAGTAAAGAAAGCAGTAAAGAACACAAGACAATTATAGTGGTTCGCGAGGTGGTGTAATCCTCCTACTCCACTTGCTCTTATCTCCAAGAGCAATTCACTATATCTACCACTTCTTGGTTCCAAGATACAATGAATTTCCGTGATCTAGTGCTTTGATCACAAAGCCCGCACTAATCACGCCCAGTGACACTAAAACTGCTGCTTCGGGTTTCACGTCGCCGCGCTACTATCCCAGGATTTCACGACTCCGCGTTACTTTCCCCCCGTCTTCCACACTCCGGTAGAAACGTATCCCGTGATCTGGTGCTTTGATCACCAAGCCCACACCAATCACGCCCGTGCCTCCGACACTGCTGCTTCGGATCTCATAGCTCCGTGTGACAATCCAGGATTTCACAGCTCCGTGCTACTTTCCTCCCTTCTCTTGTTTTGCTCCAAAACAAGTGTTGTCTTGCTTCCAACTTCTGAGACTCTGTAGATGATCTTCAATGATGCGCAGGTCTCTTTGATGAAAATAAACACTCTGGAATGATTTCTCTTGATAGCTCTGAGTGTTTTCTCTCTTTGAATATATCAAGTAAAACACTTGATATTTTTGCTCTGCTTTGCTCTGTTTAAGAACTCTCTGAATATTTTTCTTTGAAGCTCTCTGAGTTCTTTTTCTTTTCTCACTTCTCACTTGAAGATTTTTGGTATGCTCTGTACCAAATGAGATTTTTGCTCTATGCTCTTTCAAGCTTAATTGCTCTATTCGATCCCTTTTATGGATTCGAATTTTCTGCTCTCTTGTTCGTGAGTTTTCTCAACTGCTCTATTGCTCTTCACACTTCTTCAAGTCTTCATATCTTCATCATTTTATAGCTGGTAATGAGAATCTGTCCGTTGGAAAGAGACGCTCTCATTTTTGAAATCTTGTATCTTTTTGTCAGAGATCTTATCTTATCTTCTGCAAAGATGTCAGAAAGGATAAGCTAGCCGTTGTTAGAGCTTCATCTCTATGTAAATGAGCTCCCAAACTTCATATGATATTCCTCTGGTTTAACGTTGAGTGGGAATATCTGGATCTCAGTTTTGGTGTAGAATGGCTTCTCTGATCAGCTCTGGAGTGGTCTTTGTATCTTTGGGATTTAAAAATATTCATCAATTTAATCTCATACTAGTTAAAACTAGTATTTTTCCTAGTGAGAATATTTTCACTGTAAGTTCATCTTCATCTTCTTCATTCTCACGTCACGTCTGGGTGTTCTCAGACTTCAAACTGGCTTTGAACTTCCACCCAATTTGAATTTCTCCTTTGTAATTGACCCCCAATTTCAATTGGCTTGTAATTGGCACCCAATTTCAATTGGCTTGTAATTGGCACCCAATTTGAATTTCTCCATTGTAATTGGCTCCCAATTGACTTTGACTTGCAATTGGCTCCCAAACTGCTCCTGGTGCTTTCAATTGCTTCCCAATTTGATTTGTTGACTTTTGACTTCGAAATTGGCTCCCAGACTTCTCCTGGTATTGAATTTCATCTCAATTCAATTTGATCTCCATGTCTTCTTTGAATCGGTCCCCAACTTTGAAATTGCATTGCCATTTCATCTCAATTCAATTTGATCTCCATGTCTTCTTTGAATCGGTCCCCAACTTTGAAATTGCATCCCATACTACAACCTCAATTGGTTCCCAATTTCAATTCTACATTGGCTCCCGTCTTGAATTGATTCTCATGTGAAACTTGCTCCCGTCTTGAATTGATTCTCATGTGAAACTTGCTCCCAATTTCAATTGGTTTCGAACTAGCTCCCAATTTCAATTGCTATGAAATCCGCTCCCATTTCATCTCAATTCAATTTGATCTCCATGTCTTCTTTGAATCGGTCCCCAACTTTGAAATTGAATCGGTCCCCAACTTTGAAATTGCATCCCATACTACAACCTCAATTGGTTCCCAATTTCAATTCTACATTGGCTCCCATCTTGAATTGATTCTCATGTGAAACTTGCTCCCAATTTCAATTGGTTTCTACATTGGCTCCCATCTTGAATTGATTCTCATGTGAAACTTGTTCCCAATTTCAATTGGTTTCGAACTAGCTCCCAATTTCAATTGCTATGAAATCCACTCCCTTCCCAATTTTCACTTGTAATCGGCAACTAGCGCCCAACTCCATCAGATTAATTTAATTTGGCTTCTCAAATTTTACCTTTTACCTTGTAAAATTATTGATGGTAAGTTTTGAACCTGAGCCATTTCGCATAATATATCAAGCATCATCCATTTCGTCCATACAACTTTTGATTAAATCTCCAATCACATTTGATGTACTCCTTTCTTTCCATAGATGCTTGATCTCCAAGTCAATTTCATGCATTCTTCCAATACTAATTTTCTTCACGAAAATTCTTCTGGGATATCTTCTTTGAGTAGCATTGACGTGATTTCATATCATTCATCTTCTTCTTCAATTTGTCATTTTCTCCAGACAAATTCTTGATTTTAGGCTTTATTTCTTCTTCTTCTATTTTCATGCATCTTCCTCTGTTTTTCTTTTTTTCCAATTTAAATAATTTCCCGCTAGACCTATGAAACAAAATTGGGGGATCTACAAATACAACTTTGGCATATCAAAACCATTACACTTTATTCCTAACAGTACTAAAGACAAGGGTAGGCTAGAAAAAGGTTACCTGCTAGCTCTTCCTCCACCAAGCCCTCGATCTCTGCCTGCGATCGACCCATCACGAACACCCTTCCTGACGGCCTAGACCCAGCTGCTCCACGGCTCGAACTAGCTTATGCTGCTCCTCCGGCTCCTGGGGGTGGTGGCAACGCCCTTTGGTTGACTTGCTGAGGGCACTCGGCGACCTTGTGACCCCTATCCCCGCAACGGTAGCACCGAAATGCTTGGCCATTGTAATCCTGACCAGCATGCACCTTTCCACATCTACGGCAAGGAAACGTCTTGGCTTGATTTCCATGCTCCGCTCGGTTGGGTCCTTGGGTTGGAGATGGTGCATTCTTAGCTTGAAAACTCGGCCTAGGCTTCTTGAAACTGGAAGAGCCTCCACTCTCGGTTCTTTTCCTTGCAAGCTCATAAGATCCTCGCTGCAGCTGCTGAACACGGAACAGATCCGCGGCACTCAGGTATGCTTCCTTCAAAGAACTCGGCCTACTCACCGTTAGGGCCTTCCGTGCCTCGTAGTTCAAGCCAGCTACAAACTTCTCGACCTTGGCGAGCTCCGTAGGCACAAGCATCCAGGCGAAATGCGCAAGCTCAAGAAACTTCTTGTGGTACTCAACCACTGATAGAGATCCTTGCTGGAGATGGAGGAATTCCTCGTACATCACGGCTTGCACATGCGCAGGATAAAACCTCTCGCGCATCCAATCCTTGAGAGTAGTCCAACTAAACTCAGGTTCCTTAAGGCAAGCTAGGCCCTCATGCATCCACCATAGATCGGCCTCAAGACAGAAGTAGAACGTTGCAAGCTCTACTTTTCGCTCTTCCAGACAACCGACAAGCGAGAAGATCTTGTCAAACGTCCTCATCCACTCTTCCAAGATAACCATATCTTCCTCACCTGCAAAGGTCGGTGGCCTGTGAATCGACACGAGACGCCCACGTCCCTATGCCCGGCAGGCTGAGGAGGTGGCACGGGATGGTTGTTCTGCAACAAGACTTCACTAAGGGTCTGCGTCGTCTGCGTCAACTGCTGGAGGTTCTGGGCAAGCTGCTCATTCGTCGGGGTCTCCGGCGTACGCGCACGATGACGAGGAGGCATCGCAAGCTTCTACAACAACAACACGATTACCAACAAGGCAACAAACAAGCAAGCAACTATAAACAACGCTCAGCTCACCGCGCATCCTAAGAATCCTAAGCCTAACACTTAGATTCTTATGGTCACCTTAAGGTCTCAAACCATATTTAGCCACTTAGAAGTCTAGACTTTATCAACCTAGGCTCTGATACCAACTGTAACACCCCAGAATTTCCATGCTAAATTAAGCCTTAGACATGCAGATAACTAGTCATTATATCATACACAGCGGAAGACTAAGCAAGGATTATATAAATAGGAAATAAAGGGTGTTATGCCACGCCCACCCAAAGGTGAACGCACAGGCGAAACATCTGCATAAACCACAATCTAAATCCATGCAGAAACAAGAGTACTAATGTCTAACATTGGCACACAGGCCACAACGTCTCAAAACAAAGGGATCTAAGCTAACAGTTTCTAGACCGCGCTCTCGTCTATACATCACCTGAAAGAAACACATAAGATATGGGACGACGCCCGATCAGCGAATAATGCTGGTAACCCACCAATACATGTGAAATATCATAAGTAGATAGTTTATATATACAAAATCATTTGCGAAACGGGATATAGTATATATCAATTTCAAAAGCCGAGATAGAGATCAACACAAGACTCTATACACTCACAATAAAGATAAGGGAACACATCCCAAAACAATAAGAAGCAGTAACGACTCACAAGAACGGCTCAAGGTATAATCTACCATCACACAGTAGATTAACACCCGACATGCATAACACAAAGGATAAGGACACAACCATTGGCAACACATGCCTTTGTGACATCACACGTCACAAAATAGAGAAACACACAACAACGGCTACACAAGCCTTCGTGACATCACCCATCACGAATTGATATGCCTTCCTTATGCCCGGTTCCAACCTTATGGCTACCCCGAACCTTATGTCTAGTTCCAACCATTACCTCCAGGACCCCTGTACACCAAGTCCAACCTTTTCCCTCCGAGGACCGTCGTCCCCATCCTCCAACGACAACCAACAAAACCACCAATTTCATAGTACACGAGGGTACCGATCACACACATGGCAACACATGCCTTGGCAACACATGCCTCCCAAGAAATACGTGAACCCGACACACAGGTCACAAACTCCATAATCACGTCATGGCCACCACGAGGACCATTGCCGTACCTTGGTGACTAGTGTCCCATACCACTAATCGTGCAATCCAGGTACAGCCACAATAATGATGATTAACACAAGTCATCATCAACCAATAGGAAAGTACAAACAACACACATGCTAGCATTTAAACACCGAACTAGTATGCTTATCAAAAAGGTAACCAAACGTAGTTTCGAAGAACACACAAGACTCACCACGGTTCAACGAATCACAATGTTGAACACTTAACACGATTCACGACACCAAAACCTACATGGATTCCTACCATATAGTTCTAGACATACGTAACATCAAGAAGACGCTCAAATAATTCCACAAAAGAACAACGGGAAGTCAAAAGACCAAATGCCGAGTCAAAAGAATCACGGGGAATAAATCCCCAAACAAGCCAACATTGTTCCTCGCGGGTGGACCCACGGATAGACCCCCACCCGTGGTTTCGCCCGCGGGTACAACACCCACCGGCCATGTACCCCGCGGGTGGGGTGGCGGGTGGAGCTCTGACTGCCGTTCCGCCCGCAGGTACACTACCCTGTACCAAAACATCCCTTCGGGGATTTTCAACACCAAGCTCAAATTCAAGTCCAAAACATTCCAAATCTCACCAAATACAACAAAATGACTTGAATCAAAGGAATAGCCAAGCAATGGCACACATGAACCCTAAACACAAGCTCTAGATATGCATTTTCACAAGACAATGCATAAACACTCACATTTCATAGCAAAATCACATGTAGAATCCAAGAATCATCAAATGGGTAAGCAAAATAGATTTTGTAGAGCATGGGTTACCTCTTGAAGACTCAACTTTCACTTTAGACACTTCCCAAAGCTCTCAACAAGGTTCCCTTTCCACACCCACTTCAAGAACACACCAAAACAACATAAAGATTTCACCTTTATAAAAAGATACCTTAGAAAACACTAAAAACACAAGAGGAGCTTAGATCTTACCCTCCTAGATGCTCGAAAGTATAAAAGGTAGAATCTTGAAAGCAAACTTGAAAGATCTTGGTAGCCCTAGGTGTGGCTTGGAAAGAAAGCTAACTATCTTTTAGAGAGAAGAGAGAGAGCTTATGATTTTTCTCTTGGAGTGTGTTTGAAGAAATGAAATGTGTCTTTCTAAGTTAGCTTGAAAGACTATTGTCAAGGAAATGTCTTATTTGCCCTTACTAAGATGAAATGTGTAAGGGAACAAGGGAACAACTCACAAAGCTTTAGGTACAACTTTTGACTTTGGGTTGACTAGTCAATTACTAGTCCCTGACTATTGAATTTTCAGGAATTTAAGGAATTAAATTATCAATTGGATTAGGATTAATTCCTTAATTAATCCCTTAATTGAATTTGGATTATGGGGTGTCACAGGCAAGTTAAGCAATTTTGGAGGAAATATGTCTTTTTTTGGGGACCTTCAAAATTGAAAAACCAATATGCTGATCCATTACATATCACAAACGCTAGTACATGATGCATTTCCCTATCTGCGTTCAATTTTTATGCAACCCTTCTACCTATAGCCCATCATGAGAAATCAATAGCAATGCTGGTTGCATAATAAGATCTTTTTCTCGGCATTAGGGGGAGATTTGAAGTTCCTAAATTAAATCCTGAGAAAATTTCATGCGATGAAAAATCTTCAAACCCATGTACTAGTCTTATAGAATCAGAAGTTCAAACATTGAACAAATAATCTGCTAGAAATCTCAAGGAGTGACTAAGTCCACAGAAATAATTTCATATACATTAAAAGTTGAAATCCCCAACTAGGACTAACAATCTCTACCGTTTTTCTTTATGCTGGAAGCATATAAAATTTATTGGTTTAAGAATTTATAAAACTAGAGCTAGTGTAGAAATTTCGTCACTCCTGAAATATAGAAATTTTTATCTTGAAGATATTCGTCTAGAAGGCGAAAACCCTAGTTAAATTGTAGGTGCATCAAATAACTAAAATACTGGGGAAGCGGAACAACCAAATTCAAATACTCTTGGGAAATGCCATATATTTGGTTGATACAAAATTGCCATGCGTATAAAAGATATTTACAAAGCTGTTACAGTTATCGACAACATATTTTGCCTCTATTGCTCATAAATCTGGATCCAGAAATTAAAACAGTAGTATAACGCCCGAAGCGTGCTAACTGTTTTGATAGAAAATAACAATTAAGGCATACAATTCAAAACTTGCTAATAAAAAGCGAGTTGAGGGTTTTCGCAGAGACCCAATATTAGTCATGGCTTTATATTCCTCTATTCAATAAAACTACCAGTAAATAAATTAGATATGTAGCTAATAGACATAGTTATCACATATTTATATGGGTAACTGACTACTTATATTCAAAATCCGTAATGGATTTTCTCAAATTGTGATGATTGAAAATCACAAAAATATGAAGTATAAAAGTTAGTAAGTTACTAACTATGATCTTTCTTATAGTCAATAAATTGACTAAAGGTATTTTCTCCAAAGAAGAAAGTATGAAAGTATATTATCATGCCTAGTAATGTTATATGTGATTGGGAAACTCAAATATCGTTTCCTAGAAGGATATCTATAAGTCCCTCTTGAAGATGTCCTAAATATATCCTTCAGTACATTAATTGCCGTTCAAATATCTCAAAACAGATAAAAGACTATCTAGATAATGAGCATATTTTCGGGGACTAGAAGTCCATTACTTCATCGCTAAGTGGATATATTTGAAAGATAGTAGACAAGTTATATAAATATTTAACCCATGTATTCTCTAGAAGAGTCACGATATAATAGTATAAAATGATAAATTCTAATGACAATCCTGAAGATTGTACTATATCCCCTCTCTACACTTTTTGAAACAATGATTTCACTTTAAAGCCATGTAGAACTTGAAGATTGTTATCTTCAGGGGGAGACGGGAAGTATATTCACTCGAATCAATCCTGTAGATTGGGTCTTAAAAGACTAACAGTTGTACTTTTTACAACATATACATACCATATACTCTTTTCTTCACTAGCCTTTTTCCCATTGGGTTTTTCTAGTGTGGTTTTTAACGAGGCATGAGTATGATATAGTAATGTCAATGGGGAAGGTTGCAAGTAAATACTTAAATAGACAAACCCCAAAATCCTGAAGATTATGCCTTGAAGGCTTATGGTTGTACTATTTTTCCCTTAACTAAGTTTTTCCCACATGGTTTTCTTAAGTTAATGTTTTTAATGGTGCAACCAAAACAATATAGGAGTTTCCAAATATCATGTACTCTTTTCTTCAACTAGGTTTTTCCCACGTGGTTTTCCCAGTGAAGTTTTTAACGAGGCATAAATATAATTGCCCATAAATCTTGTACTCTTTTCTTGTCTAGGATTTTCCCCACAGGGTTTTCCTAGCAAGTTTTTAACGAGGCACGAATGTGGACAAATAATGTCCAAGGGGGAGTGTTATAAATATATATATTAAGTGGACATTATTAGTGTAACGGATGTAACGGTCTGTCATTATGCTTATCATTATTGTACCCATTATTACATTTGTATATTATATATACGTTGTAGCTTTTGTACAGGGATGAGGTGGTTGAATAAGAATTCCTTTGTGCAATCTAGTTTGTCTCTCTATTTTCCAGGTGGTTGAACAAAAATTCCTTTGTGCAATCTAGTTTGTCTCTCTATTTTCCTTTGCTCTTTACTTTCATGCTCATTGTCTCAATTCACCGGTTAGGGAGCTAACGGGCCAACGGGCTAATCACTTACAACATAAATATAATTTTTTTTAAATTATAAATCTATCAATATAAATGATAAACATTATTTTTGTTGTTACTTTAAATAATTTTTTATAGTTAAGTTGCAAATAATTGATTATTTTTTTTTATCTTATTTTAGTTATTTTACTTATTATTGTTATGAGTAGTTTTTATTAATATTGTTTAATTTTTGGGTTGTTTTTGTTATTAATTTAGTTTTGTTATAAGAATTGTCAGTCCAATAATTCTTTGATTCTAATTTAATAATAATATATTAATAATTGGTTTTAGTAGTAATTGTAGATTAGTTATATATGAACTCTAACATATTTAAGCTTTTAATAAGATGTATTTTATTTAGTAATAATTATTTCTTGGTTGAGACTCTTTCAACAACGACCAGTCAAAACAACGAACGGAAGAAGAGCATCTCCTTCAGGCATGGTGACTGCTCGCGGAGCTTTGACCGACTATAGCACAGAACTTGAGAAAATTGTTGGGTTCAAACAATATAAATACATGCGCGTTCGAGGAAGGGGATCATCAATCGTCCCGGACCAATTCCGGAGGCGTGGCCGTCGGCTTCAACAAACCATCAGTTGGCTCCGGATCAATTCCGGTGGCGAGCTTGGAGATTCTCGTACCATTTCCGGTGGCAGTTCCGTTCAGTAGACTCCGGTTGGTGGCGGCGTTCGGACTTTTCTTGGCAGCACTCTGGTTTCGTTTTTTTCCTTTTTAAAGTTTTCTTTAATTTGCCGTGTTTATGTTCTCATTAGCAATTCCTCATATTCCATTTTGTTTGGTTTACATTGTTATTAGCAATTCATCATATTCCATTGAGTTTATTTGTTGGTACGTGAAAGAAGAGACAATGCTTATTGCTTAATTACAGTACTTAGAGTTAATTATATGATAATTACAATTTCTTCACTGCAATGATTAGAAACAAAATGATTTAACGTAACTATGAGAATTTTGCAATAGTTTGATTTTTATGTTGCCATCAAATTAACTTTTACTTTTGATTTTATACTATTAATTGTGTTGAAACCTGGTCAACTTTTTTTCATGTCACTATTTTTGCCTGCGTTTCCATTTAGTTTAATCCATTTTGATTGTCGTCCTCTTTAGTCTATCTGTTAATTCTGCTTTCTGGTTTAATAATACTATTGCTCAGCTTTATGAATTTTATTGATCTTTATCTTTGGCATTTGATTCTAGTACTTACATTATCAAGTCAATTATTTCTAAGTTTAGTCGTTATTAAATTGCATCGTACAATTTCCTGAGGAATCGACCCTTGCTAAAAGCATGCTAAAACTACAGCTGACTCGTGCACTTGTGAGGACTTAATAAAAATTGTCCATCAATTTTGGCGCCGTTGCCGGGGAATTGTTTAACTTGCAATTTAATTTTCTGTTATTTTTCCCCCTTAATTGCTTGATTTTTTTTCCTATCCCTTCATTATTGCCTTCTCTTTCATTTTTAATCTTGGATTTTATTTAATTCATTCGTCCATTTAAAAATTGTTTTATACTTGTTTTTTACTTTCACTATTCTCTTTATTTTTCCCATCCCTTTTAACTGCTTGATTCTTTAATTCTATCACTTTATTATTATTGTCGTTTGATTAACCTTTTTAATATTGCTATTTATTCAAGTCATTAGTCTATTTAAAAATTTCTTACTATTTGTTTTTGCTTTCCCTATTCCCGTTGTTTATTTTTCCCTATCTTAATTTCTTTTCCCTTACTTTTGTTTGCTATTTTTGTTCTTCTTCCTTCCAATTCAATTCTTCCACTTCCTGAATTCCAAATAATTTGCATTTGAGTTGATCCTACTCAAGTTTGTTTTTTTCCCTTTTTCTTAATATTACCTTAAAAACAAAAGAAGTACTTAATAATTCTTTAATATTCTCCATTTCCTTTTACTCTTTATTGATTATCCTGTTTATTTATTTCTTTACTTGTTTGGTTTTATTTACTTCTTTATTTATTTATTTTTGTTATTTAGTTTATTTATTTGATGGAGGGTCATCGTTCTTTCTATCCTAAGTTGTTTCCTTTAGACGATCATATTGATAGGAAAAAGAAAGAAATATTACTTTTTGAAAATCCAATTTTTGAACCGCAAGAAATATTACTTTTTGAAAACCCAATTTTTGAATCGCAAGAAACAACTACAACCATAAATGCACTTCCTCCACCCTATTGGGATAATAATAATCAAAATGATTTTCAATCAAGTCATCCTAGTATTTCTTGGGATGATAATCAAAACAATTTTGAACCCAATCATCATAATTTTTATTGTGATTATAATCAAAATGATTTTCAATCAAGTCATTCTAATTTTTATTGTGATTATAATCAAAATTATTTTCAACCAATTAACCCACCCCAACCTGAAAAACCATCTTTGGAGGATACTTTACAGGAGTTCATGCAGGGTTGCAATATCCATGATTTCCAACCTAAAAAACAATCATTGGAAGATTCCCTGCAGGAGTTTATACAGACTTGCAATGGGCAACAAGACGCACATGATCAATGGTTGCATATGCAACAAGAAACTTATGAGCCACAAGAAGAAGATGAACAACGATTTCAAGAAAATGAGGCTTGCTTTAAAAGAATCGAAGCACATTTAGAGAAAATTGCTAAATTTGTGCAAGAGCATATGCCAGGTAAGTTACCTAGTCAACCTGAAGAGGCTAAGGCTGGTGATATCAATGAAAACAAGTCAGAAGATAATATCATTTCTAAACAAGCTGAAATAATTGAAAAATTGCATAATAATGTTGATGATATTATTGTTGAAAATGATGAGTCTCAATTGCATAAATCTGATAATCTTTATATGCTTCCAAAGTTTTATGTGTCCCCAATCCCTATTGATGTTCAAAATGATATATTGACCAAAAATGTGATTGATGAAACTATTCAGTTTCCAATTTTTATGTCTATGAATTTGTTTGATAAAGCTAACCAGTGTTTTGCAGTTAAGGGGTTGAATTTTGCAGATGATGGTAAGTTGGGTTTCGATAAACTTCAAAAAGAAAATCTTTTGAATGGCGTTGTTAAATTAGTTTCTTTTTGTTATTCTCACACTGCAGGGCCATATGAGAATTCCACATATAAAAAATCTAATAAAGGGGGACTCTCTTTGTCTTCTTTTCTTTCCTCTCACAACATTGGGGACAATGTTGAAAATAAGTGCCATTAGACCATAAGTATAATTATATTTTTTTATTGATTTCTAAGTATGATTATCTTAGTTAATATTCATATTTCTAGAATTTTAATATATATGAAATACAATTAGGAATAAATCAACTTAATTATGTGAATTTTTTCTATAAATTTATCTAAATATGTAAATGATTAGAGATTATATTAATCATATAAAATTTAAATGGAATAAAGGGCCAAATTAGCCACTGAACGTAACGCGATAGTGCAATCAGACCACTAATGTAACACCCCGTGTTACGGCCTCTAAACCAAACTAATTACTTAATTACTTACCCTTAAAAGGGGATTTAATTCCCTTAATTAATTAAGAAGGGTCCACCATAAGCCATGGACCTTAATCCCTAAACCAAACCCTTAATCCTATAAGAAATAGAATTAGTAAATCCATATCATTCAGACCCTAATTAGGACTCTTAGATATATATAAGGACATAGGAGAAATCAAGAAGAAGAGATTTTAGAGAAAGAACCTTTATAGCCAAGGAATCTAATTAAGGCTAAGAGGTAATTCATGTCTCAACAAAACCTATTTCCCTTGCTATAATCTTCTTCTTTGGCTCCTTCTCTATGCTTGTGTCTTGATAAATCTTTTATGATGATGATGATATGATCTTGATGATTGATGAGATGATCTTATGTGTTGATCTTGATAATCTTGATGATTATGAGAGGATCTTGATAATTGTGTGATGTTCTTGATAAATCTTGATGTTCTTGATTTTAAAGATAAACTATGATTTTGATGATTTGAATATGATTAGAGCCCTAGGTTAAAATTGGGAATTTCGTATTGTGATATTTTTGATATATTTTGGTGGGACTTCGCATGTTCGGGTGTTAATTACGTTTAGAAGTCATGTCAGGATATGTTCAATATGATTCTTGGTTTTGATCCATTATTTGACTACGTGGTGTCGTCGTTTATGTTTAAAAGTGTCTAAACATGGTTTCGGGTTTCACGAAAGATCCCGGGACCATTATATTGAAAAAGAGTCAGTGAGGGGGGGGGGGGCAGGTGGGGGTAGGGGAACCCGCCACCTACCCGCTGCCCCTAAGGGCATTGCAGGCAGCGGGCAGCCGGCAGGTAGGCGACTGCTCGCCGGGCACCCGCTGCCCAGCATGTCGCTGCCGGCGGGCACCACCCGCTGGAATTTCCCTTTGTGGGATGGTGGTTTCCCCGTTTGATATTTTCCCGACCGTCGTGGTGTCCCAATGGACTCGGTTTATCGTGCCTAAGTCTAGTTTGATGTTTCTGGTGCCGTTCTTAGGATAAAAGGGTCTTGTATATTGCATGCTAGTTGAATTGGTATCCCATTGGCCTAAGTGAAAGAAGTATGAACCCCTTAGGATTATTCCTAGTATGTGGATGACCACACATAGGTTTCATTATACATTTTCTCCCCTTTCCCAATGTGTTAATGTGGGTTGCATGTGCTTGCTATGTGTTATATGTGCATGATACCCCAATTTGGTTGCGATCAAATTGGCTATACATGAGCTGCAGTTCATAATCTGGTTGCGATCAGAAATACACTTTTGGGCTGCGGTCCACCGTTTGGTTGCGATCAAATGTTTTACATGAGCTGCGGTTCATAATCTGGTTGCGATCAGAAATACACTTTTGGGCTGCGGTCAAACGTTATGATGAGCTGCGGTTCATCGTTTGGCTGTGGTCAACCCCTTCGTGCTGCGGTACGAGGCAGGGTGCTGTGGGGACGTGTTAGCGCTATATGCGCTGACCCTCATGTATGGGCATGCGATTGGTCCTATGGTGCCACCAAAGTGTGTTTATGTGATAAGATAATGATTGAATGATGATATAAGTGATGTGAAATAAGCTTGTGACCTTAGGATATATGCTAGTGTCTTTATATGGTTGATTATAACTGTTGAATGTGCTTGTCCCTACTTGTCGAGTCTATTCGTGGTTTTAAAGCTAGAGTCTCCTAAGTATATATCTTCCGGCTTCAAAATGGTTTTCCTATGATTAGTTATACTCTATTGACCACAGCCAAAATGATTAGTTATACTCTTATGATTAGTTATACTCTATTTCGGTATTAATAATAGTATTACCTTTATTATATAAGTTTTAAAAGTTTCGAAAATCTGGGGTGTTACAACTAGACCTAAAAAACATTCAATTACTCCACTTAACAGCACAAATCCCTCCAATTTCACCTATTAGCGGGTTCCATCCCTTCTTTTCGGTTGCCTTGCTGATGTGGATTCTTACATGTCATTTTATTTCTTTTCCTTTTACTTTTTCTTTCTTTCATATGCTATTCTCCTTTAATTCTTCCTATTCTCGGTCCCTTCCCTCCAAAAACTCTCTCCGAAAACCTTAAACTTCGTCGTAACTGTCCACTGCATCTCCTCCCTCAATCCCTGCCCCATCGCCTAGGTTAGCTCCCTCGCCGTGCACAACCGCCTCTTGTACACCGCCTTCAGCAACGAAACATTATATACCCTAGCAGCTATGTTAATGTCCTGTGACACAATACTGGAATTCAACTTTGTCTTTATACGGTGGAACTACAAGGTTGTCCTATAAATAATGAGCTAATTGCAGGAAAAAAATATACCTTTTTTTCCGGTGCAGGCGTGGGAGAGAGACTGCAACCTGCAATGGTTTCTTCCTTGTTTCTCACTGATTTCTTTCTCTTCCCTTTAGCCTTTGCTACCAACTCCCCGCCCCTTCCTTCCTTCAAACGCATCTACCAATTTGGCGATTCCCTCTCCGACACCGGAAACTTGCTCCGCCTCCCCGGGGGGCGTATGTTTTACCCCGCTAATAACCTCCCTTACGATGAAACTTACAATTGGGTGCCGTTTTAAAGCGAAGGGGAGAATTCGATGGAAATGTTGGAAGGCGGAGGGAAAATCGCCCCAGATTGTTTATATTCATGGAATTGTTACTTTGCAGGAGGGATTTACAAAACTCCGGGTGGGGAAAAATGTCGCAAATGGCGTCTGTTGAAAGAAGAAGACCAGGAAGAAAGAAAAAGTAAAGGAAAAAAAAATGCCATGTAAGAGTCCACGTCAGCAAGGCAACCGGAAAGAAGGGCTGGAAAAAAAATGCCATGTAAGAGTCCATGTAGGAGTAATTGAACATTTTTTTGGTCCAGTGGTCTGATTGCACTATTGTGTTATGTTCAGTGGCCAATTTGGCCCTTATTCCAATTTAAATTTTAATTTTGCATGTTATGAAAATAGATACTTGACCAAATATATAAAAGTCCAACTATATTACTATATTTTACATTTTAACATCTTTTAATTTTTTTCTATTTTAAATTTTAAATTCACAATAATAAAAAATTTTATGTGGAACACACGGATAAAACACTATAGTTTTAAAAATACAATTTGATAAATATTATAAATTAATTAGTAGAATATCATTTATGTTTATAATAATTAAAGAGAAAAAAAATAATTCAAATATTTGAACCAATGATTTCAAAAAGAAATTAATATACCGTTACAAATAAATATAGCATGATTAAATTTACTTTAATTTGTTTTAATTTCCTTAATGAAATGACTTTTCTTTATCAGTTTTTGATGGGAGACTAAGGGAGCATAAATTATACTGTAGACCGTGGTCTACAAAGCTTTGTGGATCATGGTCCAAAATGACAGACATTATAGTGTATCTAAACTGGCACTGTCTCACGTTACTCACGTACTATTTTTTTTTAAAATTATATTATCAAATGAAACTGCAATTGAATACAATTGAAATGAAATTGTAGTTATGTTGAAATGAAACTGCAGTGTATATACAAAATAAAACTGAATAATACGGAGTAATTTTACATATTTAAGTGTATAATGTCCAGCGAAACTGTAGTTATATCAAAATGATATTGTAGTTCTGTTGAAATGAAACTGAAGTGCATATTTGATGTCTGGACCACAATGCTTTGTAGACCGCGATCCACGGTATAATTTTCCCTAAGGGAGTGTTTGGGTTGCTAAAAAATATTTTAAAAATACAAATACTTACTAATAGAAAATAATTTTAAAATATTATTTTAACCCCTCATAACATGTGTAAATCTTATATTTTTAAAAAATACAATTTGATAAATATCACTAATTAATTAATACAATATAATTTTTGTTTATAATAATTAAATAAAAACAAATCATTCAAATATGTGAACCAATGATTTTAAAATGAAATAAATATACAGTTACAAATAAATATAACATGATTATATTTATTTTAATTATTTTTAATTTCCTTAATGAATTGGCTTTTCTTTATCCGTTTTTTATGATTGACTAAGGGAGTGTTTGGGTTGCTGGAAAATATTTTTAAAATAAAAGTACTTTCTAAAAAAAATGTTAAAATATTTTTTTAACCCCCCATAACATGTGTAAATCTTATATTTTAAAAAATACAATTTGATAAATATTATTAATTAATTAGTACAATATTATTTATGTTTATAATAATTAAAGAAAAAATAAATAATTCAAATATGCGAACCATTGATTTCAAAATGAAATTAATATATAGTTACAAATTAATATAGCATGCTTAGATTTACTTTAATTAGTTTTAATTTTCTTAATGAAGTGTTTGAGTTGATGAAAAATAATTTAAAAATAAAAATACTTACTAATAAAAAATAATTTTAAAATATTTTGAACCCCTAAACATGCAAAATTTTTATATTTTAAAAAAAGATACAATTTTGATAAATATCATAAATTAATTATTTCTATATCATATATGTTTACAATGAGAATAATTAAATAAAAAACAACTAATTCAAATATGTAAACCAATAATTTCAAAATGAAATTAATATAAAGTTACAAATAAATATAGCATGATTAGATTTATTTTAATTAGTTTTAATTTCCTTAATGAAATGACTTTTCTTGATCTTTATCAGTTTTTTATGGAAGACTAAGGGAGTGTTTGGGTTGCTGGAAAATATTTTAAAAATAAAAATAATTTTAAAATATTTTTTAACCCCTAAACATGTGAAAATTTTTTATTTTAAAAAGGATACAATTTGATATATATCATAAATTAATTATTGAAATATCATTTATGTTTACAATGAGAATAATTAAAAGTAAATAAATAATTCAAATATGTGAACCAATGATTTCAAAATGAAATTAATCTATACTATTAATAAAAGTAAATACAATCGGTGATATTATGTTTTTTAAAAATGGGAAAATTTTTATATATCTAAACAATAAATATATCTTCCATACAAATGAATTAGGATAACAATTCATTCCTATAACTGAGTTGCTAGAGAATTAGCACGTTTGCCTAATTTATAAAAATACTAAACACTGATAAATAAAATCTTTAAAGTTACAGCACAGCATGGGTACATCTACATATTAACTATTAATTTTAGCAATTATTTTCTCAAATTTAAGCAATGATAACATCAAAAACACAAACGATCCTAACCATGCATATATATATATATATATATATATATATATATATATATATATATATATATATATCTTTAATTGCACTATATAATATTTAATATTTTAATTTAAATAATTATATATTGATCCAAATATTCTTAATATATTACATCAAATTAATTCTGTGCATCGCACGAATGAAAATACTAGTTAAAAATAGAAACTAATTATTCTATTTTTCTTTGTACGTAAAAAGGAATTAAAATTAAGTTGAAGCATATATTGCCTAGCAGATTAAAAGAAAGCATATATTGGATTGCATGAATTGGTTTTGGTAATTATTTTAATTATGTACTATTCAAGCCCACTAACCAGCTAACAACTATTTACGAAATACTCCTTTGTCTTAGATCTGTGAGACGAAAGAAAACCATTTGTCTTGGATGAAAAATTGATGAAGTTCTGGTGAAGAACTACTTTGCCTCATTAAAAAACATATGTAAATTTGCGAATAGAAAATATTTGTTGATTAGTGCTTGAAAGTTTAAACTTCGGAGAATACATGATGAAATTGACATGAGGGATGTTGAATAGCAAATGTGGAGGTCTTTGTCGTCGGTGGTGAATGTTGGAGATTACATTCAAGATGGTAGCTTAACAAGTGTGTAGAAGGAAGACACTCTTGACCCACATTGACCCACATTGATTTAATAAGGGACTCTTTTCCTCCTTTTTATTGCCAACCCTTTTGGGATTCTTAAACTATTGTAGAGTGAGAAGGAAAGGGGAATCCCACACACGCGTGCCGCCGCTCACTCAGTTCGCACGCGAGGTGTGGGGTCAGTATTTTACTCGGTCCTTGTTTTTGTTCCGAATTTTTTTCCCTTTGAGAGGTAAATTTCGTATAGAAATCTACCATCCACACAAATTGTGTTACAATTGTCTTCCTATTTTGTGGGCATGTTCACCACAAACTCACCTTAATTTGCGGAATAATGAATGGCTGAGAGAGGAGGGGCGGGTATTTTCAGCACTATAAATACCCTGCTCTTCCTCAGTTCTAATCACTCTGACGGTAAATATATTACCGGAAATATAATATAAGAGTAACGAATAAGAAAGTGACAATAGTTGTATTGCCTTTGTCTCAGTATAGAAAGTACAGTGTGTCCCCTGCACAGCTGAGGGAAGTTCTATTTATGCTAGGTCCTAACGGTAACAACATGAAGAGACATCCTTGGGGAGATGAGCTAACGGCAAGAATATGAAGAGTTATGAATGAAGCGTTGAGGCTTTAACTCTCTCTCATCAATGGTGGCATCAAAGGTGGCTTCAATGACAATAAAGGTGACACCTGTTGGAATTCTAACCGTTGGAGTTCTGCCCGTTGGGATCCCATGTGATGCTGAGTCAGATGCTCATTTGTGATCCGGGTCGGGTGCCAGCCCTATTATCCTGTCACACTCAATACATTCTTCTCTTCTTCTCTTCTGCAATCCTGAGCTTCGGTGTTAACTGGTCGAAAGCAACCGGTAATAAGACTGTTACCGTCTCCGGGCAATATTTTCTTTTAAGGTAGTGTCTTGCGCACGTCACCGATTGATTCAGGATTTCTTCTATACTCAGCCTATATAAACAGTAGCTTAGATCTATGACATATTCTGACCAATTTTCCAACAGTGAAGACATGGATAAAAGTTCTTAAATAAAAAAGTAAAAATATTTTTTAAAACTTGATAACATGAGCGGCTAAGCTACTATATTTAATAGGTAATACAAGTTATTTTGGTAGATTTTTGCTTGTTTGAGACTTTGAGGAGATCATTGCATTAAAAACTTTTTGCATTTATGTGTCTAGTTTTGATGACTTATTTAACCTTTATTCAAAATATAAAAAAAAAATTGTTGATCACATGCTAGTTTAAAATCTAGAAGAATCTTTTTATAGCCTTATTTGCTATAAAATATTATGACAAATTTTCATTTTTAATCCCTCAATTATTATCTATTATTTGTTTTAGTTCTTCACTTACTATATTAGACTCTTTAACTTTTTAAATAAGTTGTACTTGTAATCGCTAAAGTAACAAAACCATTAAACTACATTACAGTTTTACTTATTACATTGCTATTTTAGTAATTTGTTTCTTTAGTATAACCTCTTTAATTAAGGCATTTCATTTGCAAAATAAATAATTTACATCCTCTAAATTTTTCCATTGCAATTGTTATATATCATATCTATTTAACCCTTACACGAACCTATGAAAATCAAGTTCATTATTTTGCAAATGAAATATCTAAATTAAATAGCGCTATAAAGAATAAATATATGAAATTACTAAAATACTCATATACTAGTAAAAATCCAACAGAATATAACATATTCCATGGCATAAACTAAAACTTATTTGATAAGTTAAAGTGATATATTGTAACAATAAAATGTTAGGAACTAAAATAATAAACAATGAATATTGAGAAATTAAAAACACAAATTTCAAAAATATTAACACAAATTTGAATTAAGATGACATACTATAATCTTCTGCTTCAAAAATCAAAAGTATACTCTTCTATTGCGTTTGCGCATTTTGACGAATGTTGTACCTTAAATATTTTGCCTAGACAATTATTCTAGAAAAATAAAATCCATCTAAGTTGAAAAATCTAATTTCAATTTGCATTTTAAGAACATCATCAAAATTTATAAATTACACTTATTCTTAGCATTTTCATTTTTAAAATTGTCAGAAATGAGCAATATGTAGTGATTCTAGTAAAAAAATTACCAAATTTTTTTTCAATATAAAGTGTTTTGAAAATCTTATTTATCAAACTATGATAGTTTTAAAATATAATACTTTCTATCCTATCATCACAAACATGATGCTGGACTCATCTTGAATTAATTGGTCGGGTTAGCAAGTATATTGAGATGATTTTTCAAACCTAAAACATATATGTTGCCCATTCTCGCTGGAAGGAGACTCATCTTGAATTAATTGGTCGGGTTAGCAAGTATATTGAGATGATTTTCCAAACCTAAAACATATATGTTGCCCATTCTCGCTAGAAGGAGGGATTTCTATTGATGTTGAACTCATATATGTTTCGCTCGAAGGAGGGCTTGAACCTCCGACCTTGTGGTTAATAGCCACACGCTCTAACCAACTGAGCTATTCCAGCTAATCATTACAATATATCATTTTTTCGTATTCACAATAATATTTATCTAGATAGTAAAATTAAAGATTAAATTATAAACAATTCTAATATTTGAAAGTGTACATTTATTTGATTATAAGATTAGTGCAAAAGTATAACTCAATTAATTGAATAATATATGACTCTTTTGTCTGCAATTATTATAAAAAAACCAATATGCAATATGATTTATGTAATTATATTATTATACTAAAATAAATATGAAAAAAATGGTGTAATAATTTATTTGTAATTATTATAAAAATAAATCCAATGACCTATGTTTAGCATAATTACCATAATAATTGTTAGACAATTATACTAAGAGGGAATCAACGATTTGGTCCCTCAATTATTAGCGAACTGTCAATGTAGTCCCTCAATCGCTTATTCATCGATTTGGTCCCCGAAAATATTTGTTTTTCGTCGATTCAGTCCATCTGACCGTAGTCCGTCAATAGCTATGATTTGCCATGGGCAATTTAGTCATTTCCTGTCTTTAGTCTCTTAGTATCTTAATCTCTTCTTTCCAGCGTTAGGAACCACCGCCAACTGTGGGCTCTTATCTCCCACTAATACCGGGAAATGATCTTCATCAAAGATGCAGTTTACGTATATCGCAGTAAATTGGTCGCCGGTCATGGGCTCTAGGTATTTAATGATAGAGGGAGATTCATAACCAATATAAATATCTAGCTTTCATTGTGGGCCCATAGAGGTAAACGACGTGTAGGTGGTATGGGGACATAGACTACAGAACCAAATATACGCAGGTGGGAAATGTTTGGTTCTGACACTCGTACTGGCTGTAAAGGGGAGTAATCATGATATGCAGTGGGACAGAGTTGTATTAGACTTGCAGCATGTAGTATTGTGTGTCCTCAACAAGTAGTTGGTAAACTTGACTTTTGAAGTAATGATCTAGCAATCAATTTAATATGCTTAATCAAAGATTCTTCTATACTCAGCCTATATAAACAGTAGCCTATATCTATGACATATTCTGACCAATTTTCCAACAGTTAAAAGCAAATATCTGTGCTTAAGTTATCATGTCGACCTTCGGATCTAAGCCTGCAACTGACCTTGCCAAGCTTCAACCTCTTGACGGCCTAAACTATCGTCGTTGGGCAGTCAAGATGCTCATACACTTCGAATCTGCTGAGCTAGAATACGTGCTCACGTATGTCCCTGAACCTGCTGAAACCAAAACTGGTGAGTCTTCTAATCCTCAACCAGATGGCGACTCCCCTAGGACCCCTGGTTCTATCCCTCCACCACCTGTCGCAGCTGACAAGTCCCAAGACATCCGGGCTAAGTTCGAGCGGGACAACAAAACCGTCGCGGTATCCTGCTGCACCATATGTCTGACAACCTATTAGACATATATGCTAAATACAAATCTGTAAAGGAGATTTGGGACATGCTCAAAAGGAAGTATGGCGCTGATGATGCTGGCCGGAGAAAGTACACGGTTGGGCGCTGGCTCAACTATCGCATGGTAGATACGGAACCAGTTATCGAGCAAGTGCACGAATATGAAAACCTGGTGTCCGACCATGAAGCTGAACTAATTCCGGTAAGTGTAATGCTACAAACCTATGCTTTACTTAAGAAGCTGCCAGAATCCTGGGGAGAGTTTCAAAACAAAGTGAAACATGAGTCCAAGGATTACACCTGGGAAGAGATGGTCAATCACATCAACATAGAAGACGCCTATCACCAAAGGTCTGTTTCTAATTTTGGTACGTTAAAAGCTAACATGGTTGAATCCAGTGATGTTAAATGTGATAGGTCCAAAACTGTGAATGGTGGACAAAGCAAAGGCTGGAAAAAAGGATTCAAAGTTAAAAATAACAACAAGTTCAAAAACAACAAGAACCAGAAGCAAGGGAAAGGAGGACCCTGTTACGTCTGTGGGAAGAACGGTCATCGCGCGGCTCAATGCTACCGCCGATGGGGGGCAAACGACCAGATGACCGTTCAACAAGAAAACAAGCATCAAGCGAATGTGGTGGAAGAGACTGAAGTCATAGCAGCGGTTGTGACGCTGGAGGCAAATGTGGTGACTGGCACGGATGAGTGGATCATTGAAACTGGAGCAACTCGTCACTTCTGCGCGAGTAGGATCATGTTCAAGGAGTTCCGTGCCTTCACTCAAGGACAAGGAGATCAAGTCTTTATAGGAAACGACAGTACTGCTGAGGTAAGAAGTGTAGGAACAGTAGAGATAAAACTCAATTCCACAAAGTATCTATTTTTTGTCTGATGTGTTATACGTCCCCTCCCTACGAAGGAATTTGGTGTTGGGGCCTTTGTTGGTTAGGGCCGGGATCAAACTTGTGTTTGAATCCGAACGAATGATCTTGACTCGTAGGGAGGAGTATTTAGGGAAAGCTTATTTACGTGGGGGGCTGTTTGTTTTGCCCTTCATTGTGTTTACCTCTGCTAACATTGAGACTTTCATGAATAATCTTGCTACTCGTAATGGCGGTTCTGCGTATATTGCTGTTTCTTTTGATGTATGGCATGCTAGATTAGGACATATTGCTCTCAAATGCATGAGTAGATTAAAAACTATGAATATGCTTTCAAACGTGCAAAATGATTCGCTTTCTCAATGTGAAGTATGTGTTGAAGCTAAACTAGCTAGAAAACCTTTCGTTACTGCAAAGCATCATACAACTTGTGCTTTAGAGTTAATTCACTCAGACATAGCTGATTTTAAAAGTACTGAGACAAAAGGGGGAAAGCGATATTATATATCCTTTATAGATGATTTCACTCGTTTTTCAATGATATATCTGCTTAGAACTAAGGATGAGGCAGAACAAAAATTTGTAATCTTTAAAACTGAAGTAGAAAATCAGTTAGAGAAAAAGATAAAAAGACTTAGGTCTGACAGAGGTGGAGAGTATGAGTCTACCTCCCTTAAAGACCTTTCTTGAAAAACATGGGATCATCCATGAAGTGACAGCACCCTATACACCACAACAAAATGGTGTGGCTGAAAGGAAAAATAGAACCCTCAAGGAAATGATCAACGCCTTTCTGATAAGCGCAAGCGCTCCAAACTCTCTGTGGGGGGAAGCTGCCTTAACAGCTAACCACATCCTCAACAGGATACCTCACAAACGTTATGAGAAAACTTCATATGAATTATGGAAAGGTTACGCACCCAATCTAAAATACTTCAAAGTATGGGGGTGCCTTGCCAAGGTAGGTCTTCCTCACTTCAAGAAACCTAATCTTGGCCCTAAAACCTCAGATGCAATATTTGTGGGGTATGCAGAAAATAGCGCTGCATATAGGTTTATGTACCTAGATGGCCACTCTATGTGCAAGGCACGAGAGGCGGAGTTCTTCGAACACATCTTCCCACTAAAACCTGCACCAACTACCTATGAAAAAAGGCTCGTCCTCACTGCCTTCGACTTCTGAAACAGAGACAGAAGAACCTAGAAGAAGTAAGAGACAAAGGACTGAGACAAGTTTTGGGCCTGATTTCATTACGTACATTTCTAAAATAAATGACATTAATGAAATTTCTGATCAATTCGTGTGTCAGTTAATTCTAGAAGAGGAACCAAAATCCTTTGAGGCAGCCATGCGCTCAGTCGATGCGGTCTTTTGGAAAGAAGCAATTCGAAGTGAGCTAGACTCAATCAAGTCTATTCACACTTGGGAGGTTGTAGACCTACCAAAGGGAGCCAAACCAATTGGCTGCAAGTGGATCTTCAAAAGGAAGATGAGACCCGACGGGTCGATCGAAAGGTTCAAAGCAAGACTTGTGGCTAAGGGATATAAACAGAAGTTCAGTGAAGACTACTTCTGCACCTATTCTCCTATAACCAAAATAGCCACAATACGCATATTGTTTGCCCTGGCGTCTTCCCACAAGTGGCTAGTCCATCAAATGGACGTAAAAACAGCTTTCCTAAATGGAGACCTGGAAGAAGAAATTTACATGTGTCAACCTCCTGGATGCGCCAATCCCGGGAAAGAAGTTAAGGTATGTAGGCTAGTAAAATCCCTGTACGGGTTAAAACAAGCTCCCAAACAGTGGTACGAGAAATTCCACAAAACACTGTTAGATCTGGGATACTCAGTAAATCGGTCGGATGCTTGTTTGTACTCAAAAGAAATTGAGTCTAGCATTGTCTTAATTTGCATTTATGTAGATGATATGTTAATCTTTAGCTCAAATATAAATGCAATAAAAGAGACAAAGAGGTCTCTATGTGACAAGTTTGATATGAAGCATATGGGCGAAGCTGATGTGATACTTGGAGTGAAAGTCATCAAAGAGAGAGATGGCTACAAGTTGTCACAGGGTCACTACACAGAGAAACTGCTAAAGAAGTTTAACAGTTTTGAAGTGACCCCGGCTCAAACCCCATATGACCCAAGTGCAAAACTCTCAAAAAACACAGAGGTAAGTGTGTCCCAAGAGGAATATGCGAAAATAATTGGGAGTATGATGTTCTTAATGAACTATACCAGACCTGACATTGCACTTGCAGTAAATCGACTGAGTTGATACACTCATAATCCCAACGACACCCATTGGAATGCACTAAAGAGGGTGTTGCGCTACCTAAGGGGAACTATCAACTGGGGATTGCACTTTTCTGGTTTCCCCACGTCCCTAGAGGGGTATTGCGATGCAAATTGGGTAAATGACAGTGATGAGGTAAGCTCCCCAGTGGGTATATTTTTACCATGGGAGGAGCAGCTATATCGTGGAAATCCACGAAACAGTCATGCATAGCTAGATCAACGATGGAAGCTGAATTTATAGCTCTTGATCTAGCAGGGCAAGAAGCTGAGTGGCTTAGAAACCTACTGGCAGACGTGCCGTTGTGGGGTGTTCTACGCCGTCAGTACCCATACATTGTGACTCGCAAGCTGCCATATGCATAGCAAAGAATAGTGCTTATAATGGAAAGAGGAGACACATAAGAGTCAGACATGAGTCTGTGAGACAACTGATTCTAAGTGGCGTACTTTCACTAGAGTATGTGAAATCTGAAAAGAATATTGCAGATCCCCTCACGGAGGGGCTAAACAAAAGGGCCATCCTCGAAGCATCGAGGGAGATGGGCTTAGTAGCGGTGCAGTAAGCAAAGCTTACGAGATCATAGAAACCTAGAAATTAAACACACCTATTCAGAGATAGGCCTCAGGTCAAAGAGTTGACCTTACGTGAAAATACAAGTTATATATTACCTTACATGATGAATGCTGGTGTGTGAACTGAGTTCAAAACTAACTCTTCTTTCGGTAGTTCAAGATCTAAGTCACTATAAAGGAGAAAGTTACTCAAGTCACTACGTGTCAGTTCAAGGTACAACCACTGACATCAAAGATCAGTACCCATGCTTGTGTGGGGGATTGTTGGAGATTACATTCAAGATGGTAGCTTAACAAGTGAGTAGAAGGAAGAGACTCTTGTCCCACATTGATTTAATAAGGGACTCTTTCCCTCATTTTTATTGCCAACCTTTTGGGAGTCTTAAACTATTGTAGAGTGAGAAAAAAAGGGGAACCCCACACGCGCGCGCAGTGGCCGCCCGCTCGACTCAGTTCGCACGCGCGGTGGGGTGGGGTGGGGTTAGCATTTTACTCGGTCCTTATTTTTGTTCCGAGTTTTTTGCCCTTTTAGAGGTAAATTTCGTATAGAAATCTACCATCCACACAAATTGTCTTCCTATTTTGTGGGCATGTTCACCACAAACTCACCTTAATTTGCGGAATAATGAATGACTGAGAGAGGAGGGGCAGGTATTTTCAGCACTATAAATACTCTGCTCTTCCTCAATTCTAATCACTCAATACATTCTTCTCTTCTTCTCTTCTGCAATCCTGAGCTTCGGTGTTAACTGGTCGAAAGCAACCGGTAAGACTGTTATCGTCTCCGGGAAATATTTGCTTTTAAGGTAGTGTCTTGAGCACGTCACCGATTGATTCAGGATTTCGTCTATACTCAGCCTATATAAATAGTAGCCTAGATCTACGACATATTCTGACTAATTTTCCAACAGTGAAGACATGGATAAAACTTTTTAAATAAAAAAGTAAAAATATTTTTTAAAACTAGATAACATGAGCGACTAATCTACTATATTTAATAGGTAAAACAAGTTATTTTGGTAGATTTTTGCTTGTTTGAGACTTTGAGGAGATCATTGCATTAAAAACTTTTTGCATTTATGTGTCTAGTTTTGATGACTTATTTAACCTTTATTTAAAAAAAAAAAAAAAAAGGAATAAGGTTCAAATTGGCCACTGAACGAAACCTGAAAATGCAATTAGGCCACTGAACGAAAAAAAAGTGCAATTAGGCCACTGAACACTCCAAAAATGTGCAATTTCACCTGATAGCAGGTTACCCTCAATTTTAGCAGGTTATCTGCTTACGTGGCAGCTGAGTTGGCATTTTTAATAAATTCTAATTAATTTTTAATAAATTTTAATAATAATTTTTTGTTAAAAAAAATAAAAAATAAAAACGACTTTATTTTATTTTTTATTTAATTTTTTCCAATTTTTTATAAAATTTATTATTAAAATTAATTATTAAAAATTATTTAAAAATTATTAAAAATGCTAACTAAGCTGCCACGTAAGCAGGTAACCTGCTAAAATTGATGGTAACCTGCTATCCGGTAAAATTGCATACGTTTGGAGACTTCAGTGGCCTAATTGCACATTTCTTGAGTGTTCAATGGCCTAATTGCACTTTTTTTTTTTTCGTTCAGTGGCCTAATTGCATTTTCAGGTTACGTTCAGTGGCAAATTTGAACCTTATTCCAAAAAAAAAAAAAAAATTGTTGATCACATGCTAGTTTAAAATCTAGAATAATCTTTTTATAGCCTTATTTGCTATAAAATATTATGACAAATTTTCATTTTTAATCCCTAAATTATTATCTATTATTTGTTTTAGTTCTTCACTTACTATATTAGACTCTTTAACTTTTTAAATAAGTTGTACTTGTAATCGCTAAAGTAACAAAACCATTAAACTACATTACAGTTTTACTTATTACATTGCTATTTTAGTAATTTGTTTCTTTAGTATAACCTCTTTAATTAAGGCATTTCATTTGCAAAATAAATAATTTACATCCTCTAAATTTTTCCATTGCAATTGTTATATATCATATCTATTTAACCCTTACACGAACCTATGAAAATCAAGTTCATTATTTTGCAAATGAAGTATCTAAATTAAATAGCATTATAAAGAATAAATATATGAAATTACTAAAATACTCATATACTAGTAAAAACCCAACAGAATATAACATACTCCATGGCATAAACTAAAACTTATTTGATAAGTTAAAGTGATATATTGTAACAATAAAATGTTAGGAACTAAAATAATAAACAATGAATATTGAGAAATTAAAAACACAAATTTCACAAATATTAACTCAAATTTGAATTAAGATGACATACTATAATCATCTGCTTCAAAAATCAAAAGTATACTTTTCTATTGCGTTTGCGCATTTTGACGAAGGTTGTACCTTAAATATTTTGCCTAGACAATTATTCTAGAAAAATAAAATCCATCTAAGTTGAAAAATCTAATTTCAATTTGCATTTTAAGAACATCATCAAAATTTATAAATTACACTTATTCTTAGCATTTTCATTTTTTAAATTGTCAGAAATGAGCAATATGTAGTGATTCTAGTAAAAAAATTACCAAATTTTTTTTCAATATAAAGTGTTTTGAAAATCTTATTTATCAAACTATGATAGTTTTAAAATATAATACTTTCTATCCTATCATCACAAACATGATGCTGAACTCATCTTGAATTAATTGGTCGGGTTAGCAAGTATATTGAGATGATTTTCCAAACCTAAAACATATATGTTGCCCATTCTCGCTGGAAGGAGACTCAACTTGAATTAATTGGTCGGGTTAGCAAGTATATTGAGATGATATTCCAAACCTAAAACATATATGTTGCCCATTCTCGCTGGAAGGAGACTCAACTTGAATTAATTGGTCGGGTTAGCAAGTATATTGAGATGATTTTCCAAACCTAAAACATATATGTTGCCCATTCTCGCTAGAAGGATGGATTTCTCTTGATGTTGAACTCATCTTAAATTAATTGGTCGGGTTAGCAAGTAAATTGAGATGATTTTCCAAACCAACATATATGTTTCGCTAAAAGGAGGGCTTGAACCTCCGACCTTGTGGTTAACAGCCACATGCTCTAACCAACTGAGCTATTCTAGCTAGTCATTACAATACATCATTTTTTCGTATTCACAATAATATTTATCTAGATAGTAAAATTAAAGATTAAATTATAAACAATTCTAATATTTGAAAGTGTACATTTATTTGATTATAAGATTAGACAATTATACTAAGAGGGAATAAATGATTTGGTCCCTCTATTATTAGCGAACTGTCAATGTAGTCCCTCAATCGCTTATTCATCGATTTGGTCCCCGAAAATAATTGTTTTTCGTTGATTCAGTCCCTCTGACCGTAGTCCGTCAATAAGCCAGCGATAGCTACGATTTGCCATGGGCAATTTAGTCTTTTTCTGTCTTTAGTCTCTTAGTATCTTAATCTCTTCTTACCAGCGTCTGTAACCACCGCCAACTGTGGGCTCTTCTCTCCCACTAATACCAGGAAATGATCTTCATCAAAGATGTAGTCTACGTACATCGCAGTAAATTGGTCGCCGGTCATGAGCTCTAGGTATTTAATGATAGAGGGAGATTCATAACCAATATAAATACCAAGCTTTCATTGTGGGCCCATAGAGGTAAACGACGTGTAGGTGGTATGGGGACATAGACTACAGAACCAAATATACGCAGGTGGGAAATGTCTGGTTCTGACACTCGTACTAGCTGTAAAGGGGAGTAATCATGATATGCAGTGGGCCAGAGTTGTATTAGACTTGCAGCATGTAGTATTTCGTGCCCCCAACAAGTAGTTGGTAAACTTGACTTTTGAAGCAATGATCTAGCAATCAATTTAATATGCTTAATCAAAGATTCTGCTAGACCGTTTTGTGTGTGGACATGAGGTACCGGATGCTCCACTTTGATGCCCAAAGTGATACAATAATCATCTAATGTTTTTGATGTGAATTCTCCAGCATTATCCATTCTAACCGATTTAATGGGATAATTAGGAAATTGGGCATTCAATTCAATGATTTTCGCAACAAATTTAGCGAATGCTTTATTTCTAGTGGATAGTAGACTAACATGAGTCCACTAAGTGGAAGCATCAATAAGGACCATGAAATATCTGAAAGGTCCAGATGATGGATGGATCGGTCCACAAATGTCACCCTTTAATCTTTGGAGAAAAACTGGGGATTCATGTCCAACTTTAGTACGTGATGGCGAGCAATTAATTTGCCTTTCGTGCAAGCAATACACGTATATTGTTGTGTAGGAAAAATATTGGAGCTAGAGAAATTATGTCTAGCTGAGTTAGAAATAATATGGCCTATCATTTGTTGCCCTAGATGACCCAATCGGTCATGCCATAATTGGAAGGAATGTGGGTTCTTGAAAGTCATAGATAATGCATTACATGTATTACTGGGTTTTATGTAAGTATGATATAATCTAGAGGATAGAGAAGCAAACTCTTCAACCTCTTGTTTTTGCCCAGCTACAAGCTGCGCCATGATTAGGTATTCTGTTGTATTTGAAGTTTTTGTTTCGATATAGAAGCCATTAGACTTAATGTCTTTAAAACTAAGCAACGTATGCTTAGATTGAGGGTATAAAAAAACATCTTCAATTATTAGCTCTGTACCCTTAGGAAGGATATTGCCATTTTTCTTAGATGGAGTATGAAAATACCTCTTATTCGCGAGGATAGTGTGGCATTGTTGCACTATCCACCAAGAAAAGGGTCATTTCAGTCCCCATTGAGCAAACAACAATAGTATTTGCAGAGTTCTAAACAATCAAAATAAGATAATATCAAGCTTTAATCATAGCATTTAAATGAACATATTAATAAAATGATTTGAGAATCAAATTAAATATTCATGATACTCATGTCACATGAATGAATAATGTAATAACTACATTAATATTAAAAAAGTCATATAAAAATAAAATAAACAAAATGTACATAGCCATCATGAATTAAAACATATTCATGTCCAAAAAGGATTAGAAAATTACTAATAAAATGTTTGTAAAAGGGATAAATAAATTTATAATTGTATATCAAACAATCACAGGGCTCACGATCACCATAATATTCAAGCTCGTACTGCAATAGATCATCATCATTATCATTCAATATCGTGTTTGCTTCGGGCAAACTAAGTGTTTGTGCCTTCCCACCAGTACTTTGTGATGGGGTAACAGTACTCCGTCAAAAGCGAGCTGTGTAAATTCACGTTTGGTGATCGAGGGTATTATCTACAAAATACATTTTTAATATTAAATGTTATCTACACAAGAATTTCATGGTGATTCCCTCCAATCTTTAGAGTAAAACATTAGCAATGCAGAATTAAAGGATTAAACACATTATCACTTCTGTACTATTTTACTAATTAGAATTCACAAACTCAACAGGAAAGTGCTCATCAACTCATTAAAAGAATTTAAAATAGTTAATATACGTATGCAGTATATATCATGACCAGAACTAATGTTTAGGCATGCTTCCATTTTGATCAATTTGAAAAATTGGGGGATGAAGGGAAGCATAGAAAGAAAATTTCATGTAAACAGATATATACATACACACGGCAACCAGATAAAGAATTAAAAATGAAACCAAATTAATTGACTGTAGCAATTAAATGAAGACCGATCACAAATTGCAGAAAAGCGACTCCACTCCCAGGAAGATGCGCCAATCAGAAGGCGGGTCGCGGAGAGAAGGCCAATCAGGTCTCGTCTGGATCGCCGGCCGCAACGCAACCGGCCTGGTCTGGTCCGGATCGTCGGCTGGTTCCATGGCGGAGGGGTCAAGGAACGCGTTGACTGCGTCACTCGTCAAAGCACGCCGATGTACAGGAGCGGTTTGGATCGCTGAACTCACGTGGAGCTCTCCGATCGGGAGGTCGACATATTTCCGCCGTTCACACCATTTATGGGAACGGTGCTTGACAGAGGTTGCAATGGCCAATCGCAGGAATAAAAACAAAAAGGTAAAACGAGAGTGCGGAGGACAAACAAAATCAAGGGTAATTTTAATTTCATGCATTGAATACGCAAATACAACCCCTAATCAAAATCATATAAATTGCAGGTCAATAAAAATAGAGCAACACAGATTTTTAGAATTAACATTTATTCTTCCCAAAAACGTTGAATCCCCAAACCCAAGGGTCCCCCACACCCGGCCCGACAGATACATTTGACAGCATTGTACAAGCAAATAATTAGGATTTAAGGAATCTGTACCATTCACCGATGATCTAGAGCTTCGTGCTGATAACGTGTTGTGTTTTGAGATTTATTTTTGTTGTTAATCTTCGGTGATTGTCGATTGCAATAGACTATTACGTACTAATTATCGAGTGTCTGAATAAGAGAGAGAGAGAAGAAAAGCGTAAATTGAGAGTGCATAGAGAAAATGCGAAGAGAAGAAAAGCGTAAACTGAGAGTACACAAAGAAAATGCGAAGGATTCTCATTCATTCAACCAACAAACATCCATTGTACAATATAAATGCTTCCTATAATTTAGGAAGTGTAACTATCTTTGAAGCATAATGTCAGCGAATAATGCGGAGTAACCCACTCCCACGCGTTGAGTACAATATAGGTAGATATAAGAAAACCATTTTGAGACTTGGGAATACATATATAGTTCTAAACAACTCTAGCTTTAAAACCAAGATCAGGACTTGAAACATACCAACATACTCGAAAATATAAAAACACATAAAGGTATTAGCATGCATCATAAGACCACAAGACAAGATAACAACAAGACTCAAACTCCATTCGCAGATCTGTTACGCCCAATCAAGGCACAATATCACTCCAAGGGTATTGCAGCACTGCACTCCAAAAGTGCTGCAGCCCATAATGTATCAAAGGAATTGTAACACTACACTCCAAAAGTACTACAACCCACTGCATGCCAAAGGTACTACAGCACCACACTCCAAAAGAACTGCAGCTCATAATACCCAAGGTACTGCAGCACCACACTCCAAAGGTACTGCAGCCCATAACACCAAAGGTACTACAGCACCTCACTCCAAAGGTACTGCAGCCTATAACACCAAGGGTACCGCAGCACCAAACTCCAAAAGTACTGCGACCCCATCAGATCTACCTTTCCAACACAACAGTACACAACACTCAACAATACTTCAACAAGGGATAGTCAAAGGGAAGAGTACAACAAACACATAGACTCTTATCAACGGTTGACACAATACAAAAAAAAAAAAAAAAAAAAAAAAAAACTCAACCCACGGGGAACAACTTTAGACTCTACCTCCAACGACAACCAGACAACCACAAGACTCCCAAGGGAACATACAAACCTCATCCTAGGCCAACGGGATACCAACTTAAACCACATACAATACCCAAGACTCACGAATCCCAATTCGGTATCCATGATGTCAAACTAGACTTTCAAACATAAAACGGGGCACAACGGGGTACGGAGAAACAACAAATGGGACCCAACGACACACCGCCCCGCCCGTACCACGGCGGGAGGACAACATCCCGCCGGATTGCTCGCCGGCGGGCGACACTGTACCAGCGGGTACACCGGCCGGTGGTCGTCCACCCGCTAACCACCCACTGGTACGGTGGCTGTAACACCCCAGATTTTCGAAACTTTTAAAGCTTATATAATAAGGGTCAAATCTCATTAAACCCCAAACAGAGCAGTACTAATCATAAGAATACGGGGTGTTATGCCACATCTAAGCTGGAGAACTCAGATGCACAGGCTAAACTATCTAAATATCCTTAAACAACATCATTACATCATTATGGCACGCAGGCCGAATATGAAACAATCTATCTAAGCCTCGGGTCCTCTAGCGCGCTCTGGAGCTAATTATCTGTGCCTGAAATCCAAATATATCTGTTCAGCGAATAATGCTGGTAACCCACTCCAACGCGTTGAAATACATTATATATATATATATATATATATATATATATATATATATATATATATATATATATATATATATATATATATATATATATATATATATATATACGAAAACCATTTTGAAGCAGGAAGATATATACTTAAGAGACACTAGTTTTAAAACCAAGAATAGACTCGACAGATAGGGATAAGCACATTCAACAGTTATAATCAAGCATATAAAGATACTAGCATATATCCTATGATCACAGATTCACTTCATCTCATTCATATCATCATTCCAATTCGTATCTCATCACACACAAGCACACTTTGGTGGCGCCACAGGACCAATCCCATGCCCATACATGAGGGTCAGCGCAGATAGCTTTGACACGGCCCCGCAGCACCCTGTCTCGTATCGCAATACGAAGGGGTCGATCGCAACCGACCGATGAACCGCAGCTCATCATAATGTTTGATCGCAACCAAACAGTGGACCGCAGCCCAAGAGTGATCATCTGACCGCAGCCAGGAATATGAACCGCAGCTCATGTAAAGCATTTGATCGCAACCAAACGGTGGACCGCAGCCCAAAAGTGATCATCTGACCGCAGCCAGGAATATGAACTGCAGCTCATGTAATACGTTTGATCGCAACCAAATGGTGGACCACAGCCCGAGAGTGTAATTCTGACCGCAGCCAGCTTCTGCACTGCAGCTCAGGAATAACCAATTTGATCGCAACCAAATTGGGGTATCATGCACACATAACACATAGCAAGTACATGCAACTCATATTAGCACATTGGGAAAGGGGAGAAAACGTATAAAGAAACCTATGCGTGGTCATCCACAAACTAGGAATAGTCTTAAGGGGTTCATACTTCTTTCGCCTAGGCCGACGGGATACCAATTCAACTAGCATGCGATATATAAGACTCATTTATCCTACGAACGGTACCCGAAACATCAAACTAGACTTAGGCACGATAAACGGAGTCCGTTGGGACACCACGAGGGTCGGGGAAACATCAAACGGGGAAGCCGGAATCCCGAGTTGGATAATTTCCAGCGGGTAGCCGGTGGGTGGAGGACCACCCGCCGGCGATAAGTCTCCGGGCAGCGGGTGCCCGGCGGGCGGTTGCCTGCCCGCCGGCTGCCCGCTGCCGGTGACGCCCTTCTCGGGCAGCGGGTAGGTGGCGGGTCCCCCTACCCCCACCTACCCCCCACTGACTCTTTATCAAAATAAACGTCCCGGGATCCGTTGTGGAACCCGAAACCATGCTTAGACACTTTTAAACGCAATTGATGACACCACGTAGATAATTAACGGATCAAAAGCAAGAATCACATAGCACATATCCTATCATGACTTCTAAACATAATCAACACCCGAACATGCGAAATCCCACCCAATTATATCAAGAATAACACAATACGAAATTCCCAATTTTAACCTAGGGCTCTAATCATATTCAAATCAATAAAACCATAGTTCATCTTTTAATTACCAAAACATCAAGATTCATCAAGAACATCACATAATCATCAAGAACCTCTTATCATCATCAAGATCATCAAGATCACCCATAAAATCATCTCACAATCATCAAGAACATATCATCAATATCATAAACGATTCATCAAGACACAAGTATAAAGAGGAGGCCAAAGAAGATAATTATAGCAAGGAAAATAAGTTTTGTTGAGACATGGGTTACCTCTTAGCCTTAATTAATTCCTTGGCTATGAAGGGTCTTTCTTTAAGCTTTCTTCTTTCTTGATTTCTTCTAAGGGAATTCTTAGAACTTCTTGTGTGGTGAGAGATTATTGTGGTGTAAGATCTAGGTGCCTCCTATAACCTTATTTATATATTTAAGAGTCCTAATTAGGGTCTAAGTGGTATGGGTTTACTAATCCTATTCCTTATAGGACTAAGGACTTGTTTTAGGGATGAGGGTCCAAGGTCCATAGTGGACCATATTAATTAATTAAAGAGAATCCTAATCATAATCTGAATAGTAAAAGGCCTACTTCCTTTATTCGTAATAGAGAAATAGGTCTAGGATTCCTAATTAGAATCTGACTAGTAAAAGGTTTACTTTCTTTATTCCTAATAGGCTTAAAACTCTAGTTTAGGCAAGGGTCCACGATTCATGGTGGACCTTATTAATTATTTAAAGGGAAACCTAACCAATTTAAATCATATTTAATTATTATTAACGGGATTAATTAAATAATTAATCCGGGATTGAAGGTCGTAACACGGGGTGTTACACTCTCCCCCCCTTACGGGAATCTTCGTCCCCGAAGCTTAGAAGTCATTACAGGGATAACGAGTCAAAAGTAGTACGGTGGTCATATTGATAGAATGTATTCGATGGGAAGAATATATAATTGTATATCTATGTGTACTGGTTTTTTTGGGAACGATTGGGTTAAATGGATTAAGAGAGTGGGTTTCAAACTTGAGGACAAAGTGAATTTAGGAATTAGGATCAAAGTTTTCAAGGTTTGCAACTTTAGGAGGTGAGGTTGCTACCTTTTATGGAATCGTTAAAATAGGGAATCAAGAATGGGGTTTGAAGGGTAGAAAGGGTTTTGTAATAAGGAGGGGCTCGGTTATCCAAGGGAGGGAAAGGGATTCGGCTAGGATGGGTTAAGGGTTCTCGATTCAAGTGACTATTCTGGTTTGATGCTTTGATCACGACGTATTGATGAACTGATGATCCTTCTCCTTTGGTGTTGGCACTTGCTTTACTTTAAGATCCTTGTAGGACCTTGCTTCCCAAGCTTAAGTTTCATCCTTCTTTTCTATCTTGAGGGAATCGACCGTGATGATTTAATACTTACTTATTTAATGCGTCCAAGGTCTTGACTAAGTTTGGTCAACCAAGCCAATCTTTTAGGGCACACTTCCCAAATTCTTCCCAAAGTCTCTTGGGAGTCGATAAACTTTGGGTTGACTTTCTCTTCTTATTGAATTTCATCTCCTTTTTAGTGAATGAAATTCTTAGTAAGACTTCATGTCTTCCCCGAGGTTCGGCTTGTTGTGCCCTTTTGTGTTACTTTTAATGATGAAGGTGCCCTTGCATGCTCTTTTTCTTCTTGATGCGCAGTTGGTTACCTAATCTCGTTGTGGGATGACTCGGTGACTTTACGAGTCATCTCATTTCCTTGTGGGTCCTTAATAACCCTTGAGGCCTTGGCACAAATTTGCTCTTTTACTTTTTGCCTAGCACCACGGACTACGTCGTTCTTGATTTCATACAACTTGTAAGGAGCCCTCTGATTTGCTTGAACAATATCCACGGTTTGAGGGGGTCCCGGTCCATCCTTAGCGTTTTGACTTTTAAGGCCTTTGTGAGTCCTTAGCATGAGTTCCCAACTCACCTCCTTGGTTTGCACAATCCTTCACGCCAATCATCCCTAGTCGGTTGCATCGTAGAGTCCAACTTCAACTCCACGTGTAATGCAATTGGTTGTGCTTTTCCGACGGTGTCTTGCGTGTCAAGGTCTTTTACCGAGGACACCATGTTTGGGCAACCCATGGTTCCTTACCCAAGACTCGCGTTCATCAATCGAGGCACACAAGTGCGCCATGAATCAATAAAACGAGGAGTTAAGAAATCAGCACATTGTACCAGTGGGCGCGAGGTGGGCGGTCGTCCGCCTGCCAAGCTCCTGTCAGGGCCCCGTCAAGGTCCCGCCAAGGTCCCGTTAGGGTCCCATCAAGGTCCCGTTGGGGACCCGCGGGAAGGTGACTAGGAAGAGTGAATTCCTTCGGGAAAAATCCCAAGAATGCACAGATTCAAGTCCCGACAAGCCCCATGCCTATGTGCACAATAAAAGGGATTTGAATACATAGGATGACCCATCGTACAGTGTTATTGATCCTTAAGCACGAGTTCTAGATGAGTCAAGACTCTCGTATGTTCTTTCCGCTCAGTAGGTCGGGTCCGGTTTCCAGTTTAGCAACCTCGTCATCTTCACCGGGTAGTTGGTTATAAGCCAACTTTGTCTTTTCCTTGCTTGATTAATGATAAGACTTCTTGGTTTTTCTTGGAGTTTGGCTTGTCACTCGCTCTTTGTTCAATCCTTTGGTGACCAAGTGCTTGATGACGCATTTCTCTTCCTTGGAATGCATTTGATTGACTGCCCTTGACGTCGCATGGTGTTTTGGCGATTTTGTGTGTCACATGCACTTCTTACGGTGCCTTAAAACCATCAAGGTCTTTGTTCCAAGGTAAGAACTTTATTGCAGGGAAGCTTTAGTTGTATGATACTTTCCACGCGTCTATTGCTTCTTGTCATATCGAGCCCTTTTCGACAATTCGTGCTAACAATTAAGAAAAGATGTTGTTTATGTACTACTTTACTTCCTTGCATTTAATTGGCGTTCCTAGTCCTCTTTACCAGTGGTCTCCCACTTCTGTTACTTCTTCTTTCGGGTTTGTTCGTGAATTTACCGTTTGTAGAAGTTGGATTCGATAGAGGTCGACAGCACTGATGTAGGCTTCGTTAGGGGTTCGGGGTTTGCTTACAATTAGGGCCTTCTGGGTTTCTTAATTGGTGGTCTGTCACAGACTTCTTTATCTTGGTCGTCTCTGTAGGATCTAATTCAGGTGCGAAACGAGCCAGTTGGAGGAATTGTTTGTGGTATTCCCTGACGGTGGCCATCCCTTGTTTTAGGTGGAGAATTTCCTCGTACATGGTTGCCCTTACGGGTGCGGGGTGGAATTGCCCTCGTAGCCGTGCTCCTAGGCATTCCCAGTTGAACTCTCGGTTGTTGCCCATAAGTGGGTTCTTCGTGGATTTACCAAAGATCAGCCTTGTGTCTGAAGTGGAACGAGGTTATCTCTACGCGGTGTTCCTCTGGGCATTCCACTAAACCGAGGATTTCGTTGAAGGTTCGGATCCATTTTTCGAGGAGTGTGGGGTCCTTGACTGACTTCTTGTTAGCGTCATGCTGCTGGTTTTCAGGGCCAATATTTATTGTAATGATGAGTTAGTGTGCTGCACCCTTACCTTGGTGTGGTAAGCGTAGGGGGAGTTCTTTTAAATTAGTGAGGGATAAAGTGAGGGGAGGTTATGTGTATGTTTCACAATCTCACCGCGCGTCCTAGGATTCCAGAGTCCAATGTTCCTAAATACCTAGAGTTCAAGCCTATTATCCTAAAGTCTGGTCTTAAGAGTCTTATCCTAGGGTCAAACTTAGGCTCTGATAGCAACTGTAACACCCTAGATATTCGAAACTTATAAAGCTTATATAATAAGGGTCAAATCTCAACCAAACAGTGGACCGCAACTCATCATAATGTTTGATCGCAACCAAACAGTGGACCGCAGCCCAAGAGTGATCATCTGACCGCAGCCAGGAATGTGAACCGCAGCTCATGTAAAGCGTTTGATCGCAACCAAACGGTGGACCGCAGCCCAAAAGTGATCATCTGACCACAGCCAGGAATATGAACCGCAGCTCATGTAATACGTTTGATCGCAACCAAACGGTGGACCGCAGCCAGCTTCTGAACCGCAGCTCAGGAATAACCAATTTGATCGCAACCAAATTGGGGTATCATGCACACATAACACATAGCAAGTACATGCACCTCATATTAGCACATTGGGAAAGGGGAGAAAACGTATAAAGAAACCTATGCGTGGTCATCCACAAACTAGGAATAGTCCTAAGGGGTTCATACTTCTTTCGCCTAGGCCGACGGGATACCAATTCAACTAGCATGTAATATATAAGACTCATTTATCCTACGAACGGTACCCGAAACATCAAACAAGACTTAGGCACGATAAACGGAGTCCGTTGGGACACCACGAGGGTCGGGGAAACATCAAACGGGGAAGCCGGAGTCCCGAGTTGGACAATTTCCAGCGGGTAGCTGGTGGGTGGAGGACCACCCGCCGGCGATAAGTCTCCGGGCAGAGGTGCCCGGCGGGCGGTCGCCTGTCCGCCGGCTGCCCGCTGCCGGCGACGCCCTTCTCGGGCAGCGGGTAGGTGGCGGGTCCCCCTACCCCCACCTACCCCCCACTGACTCTTTATCAAAATAAACGTCCCGGGATCCGTTATGGAACCCGAAACCATGCTTAGACACTTTTAAACGCAATTGATGACACCACGTAGATAATTAACGGATCAAAAGCAAGAATCACATAGCACATATCCTATCATGACTTCTAAACATAATCAACACCCGAACATGCGAAATCCCACCCAATTATATCAAGAATAACACAATACGAAATTCCCAATTTTAACCTAGGGCTCTAATCATATTCAAATCAATGAAACCATAGTTCATCTTTTAATTACCAAAACATCAAGATTCATCAAGAACATCACATAATCATCAAGAACCTCTTATCATCATCAAGATCATCAAGATCACCCATAAAATCATCTCACAATCATCAAGAACATATCATCAATATCATAAACGATTCATCAAGACACAAGTATAAAGAGGAGGCCAAAGAAGATAATTATAGCAAGGAAAATAGGTTTTGTTGAGACATGGGTTACCTCTTAGCCTTAATTAATTCCTTGGCTATGAAGGGTCTTTCTTTAAGCTTTCTTCTTTCTTGATTTCTTCTAAGGGAATTCTTAGAACTTCTTGTGTGGTGAGAGATTATTGTGGTGTAAGATCTAGGTGCCTCCTATAACCTTATTTATATATTTAAGAGTCCTAATTAGGGTCTAAGTGGTATGGGTTTACTAATCCTATTCCTTATAGGACTAATGACTTGTTTTAGGGATGAGGGTCCATGGTCCATAGTGGACCGTATTAATTAATTAAAGAGAATCCTAATCATAATCTGAATAGTAAAAGGCCTACTTCCTTTATTCTTAATAGAGAAATAGGTCTAGGATTCCTAATTAGAATCTGACTAGTAAAAGGTTTACTTTCTTTATTCCTAATAGGCTTAAAACTCTAGTTTAGGCAAGGTTCCACGATTCATGGTGGACCTTATTAATTATTTAAAGGGAAACCTAACCAATTTAAATCATATTTAATTATTATTAACGGGATTAATTAAATAATTAATCCGGGATTGAAGGCCGTAACACGGGGTGTTACAGTGGCCGTGGTCTTGTGCGTGTTCCCGGGCCACGACTAACTAAACTAACACTCAAAAGGTACTGCAAGGGTACCACAGCACCACACGCCAAAAGTACTGCAGCCCCATCAGATCTACCTTTCCAACACAATAGTACAAGACACTCAACAATACTTCAACAAGGGATAGTCAAAGGGAAGGGTACAATAAATACATAGACTCTTATCAACGGTTGACACAATACCAACACACAACCCACGGGGAACAACTTTAGCCTCTACTTCAAACGACAACCAGACAACCACAAGACTCCCAAGGGAACATACAAACTTCATCCTAGGCCAACGGGATACCAACTTAAACCACATACAATACCCAAGACTCACGAATCCTAATTCGGTATCGATGACGTCAAACTAGACTCTCAAACATCAAATGGGACACAATGGGATACGGGGAAACAACAAATGGGACCCAACGACAAACCGCCCTGCCTGTACAAGAGGGCGGTACGGCGGGAGGCACTGTACCAGCGGGTGGTCATCCACCCGCTGGTACGGTGGTCATACCTGGCGGGTGGTAAGGTGGGGGTTCATCCCCCCACCGACTACCCGCTGGTACGAAAGTTCTTGGTTTATTTTCCAAACCCGGGAATTCATCAAACTTACCCAAAATCAAGTCCAAACACATCCCAACACACATCAATAATAACAAGGACTTGAACACCAAGGATAAGCCAAGAAACAACACAATTACCCCATAGACACAAGCTCTAAACATGCCAAGACTCAAAACCGAACACATAATCGTTCAAGAGCACCAAGAACCTAAAGAACATCAAGAACCTACAATGTAAAACCCTAAAGACAAGCTCTAATCGTATGTAAATACAAGAACATGAAAACCAACACACAACATCATCAAGAACATCAAGAATAACAAGAATCCACATCATTATCCTAAAGACAAGCTCTATCAGGGCATAATCACAAATTCATCTATACGATTATCAAAGGAACCAATACATAAAAGATAGCAAGGAAAATAGGTTTTGTAAGACACGGGTTACCACTTAGCCTTAATTAAATCTCTCACAACTCCTGGGATCCTTCCTCAAGATTTTCTTCCAATTGATCTTTTCCTAAGCTTGGCGATGGGGAAGTTCTCGGCTAATTCCCTTGGGGAATTTCGAGTGATATGGGTGGGAAGGATTCTAAATTCTTTCTAATCCCCTATATATAGATCAATCCTAATTAGAATCTGAGTAGTAAAGGCCCACTTTCTTTAATCTTAACAGACTTAAAGGCTCTAGTTTAGGCAAAGGTCCACGATCCATTGTGGGCCACATTAATTAATTAAAGGAATTATAACCAAATTAAATCCTTCTTTAACTATTCTTAACGTAATTAATTAAGTAATTAATCTGGGTTTAGGGGTCGTAACACGGGGTGTTACACTCTCGCCCCCTAACGAGAAGCTTCGTCCTCGAAGCTTAGACGAGCCTGCTTAGATAATACAAGCAATTTCGGAGATGAGTTGTGTGGTAGGGATTACAGCACTGTTAACAACTCGTGGGTTTTTGATCGCGTGGTTTCTATATCGTGCCGAATTATCCGGCGCTCATCTCCGAGCTAGTTAGTTTACTTACTTGGTTCCCAGATATGGTGCAAGCTTACAAGTAACCTATGGGAGTCTCAACACACTTTGTCTCCCAATAGGCATAAATCCGTAAGTGATTTTTAAGAGGTAGTCATGGGTTGTAATAGGATTACTTGGATTTCCCGCTGCCGAACTCGAGGCTCCGCGTACGCCCAGTATGGTCTCAATTGCGGACACCCTTCGGTCCAAGGAGTTTGTCATGAAAATCAATGACGAGAGTCCCTCTTCCATGATCCTATTTTTCCTCACAAGTTGTTCTAGGATACGGTCATTGGTTGACCTCTCGTCATGCTCTTCTTCGTTCCTCCTTTCTCTCCTTGGGGGTTCCAGGTCGTCTGGTCCATCGTCATCTTCATCCTATTTTTCTTGTTCCTCATCCTCTTGGGCACCTTGCTTCATCTTTTTGTTTGAAATTCCCAATCGCTCTATTAGGAATCTTTGTTCAGTCGCGGGCTTCAGGCATACCTCATCGAGGGTGATGTATTGTCCCTCTCCGACATGGTAAATGTCGTTGCGTCTGATGTTTTGGGCGTTGAAGATCATCCCACATATGGGTTTGGCTTTGGTCTGGCCCACGTCTATTCCTTTTCTCTCCATGATCCAACTTAGGATCATCCCATAGGGTAAGCTGAGCCGATTGCTGAATTTGCAAAACTCCATGTGTTATAGCACAAGAGCGGGTAGGTTGAATTTAGCCTTGTTCTTAAGGAAGTAGGCAAATGTGCACTCAAGGCTTCCCACATCCTTGCTCTTATTGTTGTTGGGCAAGAGACTATCCGTCACAATCATGACCAAGAGTTTCTGTTCGACGGTCAACAACTTCTTGTTTGGCCTTGTGGCCGAAGTGAACCTGTCTCCTCTTCACAACAAATAACTCAAATAGTCTTTGTACCCCAGGTTTCGGGCACCAATCCAAGCCTTTCGGTCATACCCTGACATGCCCGTGGTGGTCAGTTTCAGGAGTTTGGCCAGTTGGGTTTCAGTCAATACTATTTCTTTACCCCGGACCTTGGAGGTGATCTCCAATTTGTCCCCATGTTTGGTGGCTACCAAGTGGTGGTAGAACTCCTTTACCAACTCTGGATACGTATTGCATTTTATCTCCAAATACATTCCCAACAAGCCTTGAAATTTAAGCATGTCAATCAATTCTTTAGAGAATTGATCGGTTTCAAGTGATTTACCTCCCAACGCTGTGTAATCGGCGTTGTTCCATTCTGGGATTCGGGCATTGGCGGGTCTCCTTGGCATTGTTGAACGAATTAGGAAGTGGTTTGTGCTTTGGAGTTTTTTTTTTTTCCAGCGGGGGCTCTGGCGAGTTTTCCGGTGGTTACGGCGATGGGTTGCTCAACGGTCGCGGTCGGACGACAGGGCTTCTCGTGACAGCGGGCGGTCGGCCGAGTCGTCGATGGGGGCCGTGTTGCAGTGGCTGGGGCGATCGCGTCGGGGTCGGCTATGGCGGACGGTGGCAGCCGTGTGAGGGGGTCGCTGGAGGTGGCCTGGGTCGCGGGGGTTTGTCGACGATGGGCAGCTGGGGGTTTGGCAGCGGTTTAAGCGGTAGGGCGACGGTGGTTTGTGGTGTGGCCGAGAGAGAGAGAGAGAGAGAGAGAGAGAGAGAGAGAGAGAGAGAGTAAAGAGAAGAAGAAGGGTTTTTTATTTGGGGATTTTTTGGGGTTTTAGGGATTTAGGGTGGGAGTTAAGAGGATTTTGTATCTCTTAGGTTTTAAGAAACAATTGTGGTTCATGGTTAAGGTATTGGTTTGGGAAAGAGAGGTCTAAGGTTTGATTTTTACAAGCTACATTGAGGTTTCTTGGTGCAAGTCCTTTTTGTTTTGATAGTCTTACTATTACTTGCCTTAAGGTGGAGTTCCAACCTCCAATTGCATTCTTAGGTTTACTAAGTATTATTTCGCGGCTCTCATAATTTATAGGGGGCGCGAACAGTCGTTCTAATTTGTTTGAAGGGTGGACTACGGGAATTAAAGTGATCGAATTACCTGATTAATTTTATTTAAAATCCGGGGGTTCTAAATAATCATACAAGGTGATCATTTTATGGTAACGAGGGGTGGGTCATCTGGGTCACCCTTCTTAGCCTAGACAAAATTCCTCTTCCGGGTTCCCTTCTGACTGATTCGTAGGGTCCTCGTCTCCTATGGCTATGTCCTCGATGTCGTCATTGGCTTCGACTCCGATCTCGCCTTCGGCTAGGGTGCGGGTCATGATAAACACTTTCCCGGGCGGCCCATAGCTTCCTCGGTTGTTCGTGTTCCCTTGTTGCACCCCGACCGGTGGTCTTGTGCGTGTGGGTTGGTTACACTCGAAAGCCATGTGTCCCTTCTGCCCACAGTTAAAGCACATCACTGGGTTTCCCAGGCAATCGTTCCCTATGTGGTCCTTGTCACACCTCCTACACAGATAATGCTTTCCTTCTCTTTCACTGGTTCCCCTAGGCGGACCTTGGGTTTACGTATGAGTTGTTTTTACGTTGGGGTCACTCCTCGTCTTCTTGAAGTTGGGGCCCCCGCTCCCGTAATTCCTCCTCTTTGCCTGTTCTTGGACTCCTCTTTGCAGCAACTGGACCCAATAGAGGTCGGCGGCACTGGCATATGCTTTGTTAAGGGTCCTTGGTTTGCTGACGGTTAGGGCTTTCTTTGCCTTAAAGTTTAGTCCAGCCACGAACTTCTCTACCTTAGTTGCCTCCGTGGGCACCAACACGTGTGCGAAACGGGTGAGTTCCAGAAATCTCTTGTGGTACTCGACTACCGTAGCGATTCCTTCTTTCAGGTGAAGGAACTCTTCATACATAGCCGCTCTTACATGCGCGGGGTGAAAGTGTTCCCGTAACCGGGCCTTTAAGGTTCCCCAGTTGAAGCCTAGTTCTTGCCTAAGGTCCAGGCCTTCGTGGACCCACCATAAGTCAGCCTCATGTCCGAAGTAGAACGTTGCCAGCTCGACTCGACGTTCCCCCGGGCAACCTACTACCTCGGAGATCTTATTGAACGTTCGGATCCATTCTTCGAGTATTGTAGGATCCTCTTCCCCAGCGAAGGTAGGGGGACGGTGGTTTGACACATGGCGAGCTACATCGTGATTTTCGTTCGGTGGCGGGCGGGTGTTGTTGTGAAGGAGGTTGTCACTCAGTGCCTGGGTGATTTGAGTTAACTGATGCAAGTTCTGAGCCAACTGTTCGTTAGTCAGCGTCTCAGGGGTCCTTGCACGGTTTCTTAGTGGTGCCATACTAGATTCTACAGGGTCTACATCGGTTATAGATGTGGGTTAGGAATAGGCACACATACCTGATGTCTTAAATTATAATAATAGAAGCTAGACAGAGAGTATGCATAGGAAAATTTTCAACAGAAAGCGATAAATAAACTCAAAAGCTCACTGCGCGTCCTAAAATCTTCTTATCCTAAGTACTTAAACACCTAGAGATTCCAGCTTAATATCTTATAGTTATATCCTAAAGGCGTTGTCCTAGGGCCGAACTTAGGCTCTGATACCAACTGTAACTGTGACACCCCAAAAATCCAAATTCAATTCATGGATTAATTGAGTAATTAATCCTATTTCAATTGAGGAATTATTTCCTAAAATCCTGAAATTTAATACTTGAGGACTAGTATTTGACTAGTCAACTCCAAAGTCAAGTTGTACCTTGAGCTTTGAAGAGAGTTCCCTTGTTCCTTACACTTTCTAATGTTGGTAAGGGCATTCTTGACCTTTCACCTAGTGTTAGTATTGTAACCTAACCTAGTAGACATCTTCATTCTACCCATTACACTTTCTAAAATTTAGCTCTACCTTCTCTCTAGAAAGGTGAGTAGCTTTTCCCCCAAGCTAAGTTGAGACCTTGCCAAGACTTCAAGAGTTGCTTCCAAGATTCAACCTTTCACCTATTTGGGCATCTAGGAGGGTAAGATCTAAGCCTATCTTGTGTTTTTTGTTCTATCTTAGGTGTCTTTTTCTTAAAGGTAGGATCTTTATGATCTTTTGGTTTGTTCTTGAAGTGGGTTTGGAAAGTGAGCCTTGTGAGGAGCTTGTTGAGGTGTGAAGTGAAGTCTTTTAGTCTACAAGAGGTAACCCATGCTCTACAAAACCTATTTTGCTTACCTATATGTGATTTCTTGGATTCTACATGTGTTTTGCTATGAAATGTGAGTTTTTATGCATTTGTCTTGTGAAAATGCATATCTAGAGCTTGTGTTTAGGGTTCTTGTGTGCCATTGCTTGGTATTTCCTATGATTCAAGTCATTTTGTTGTATTGGGTGAGATTTGGCATGTTTTGGACTTGAATTTGAGCTTGGAGTTGAAAATCCCCGAAGGGATTGTTTTGGACATAGGGATGTACCCGCGGGCGGAACGACGGGCAGAGCCCTACCCGCCGCCCACCCGTAGGTACATTGGCCTCGTGGGTAGTGTACCCGCCGGCGGAACCACGGGTAGGGGCCTACCCGTGGGTCCACCCGCGGGGAACACTTCGGTGTTGTGATGAGATTTGTTCCCCGTGATTCCTTTGACTCGGTATTTGGTCTTTTGACTTCCCGATGTTCTTTTGTGGAACTATTTGAGTGTCTTCTTGATGTTTCGTATGTCTAGAACTATATGGTAGGCATCCATGTAGGACTTTGGTGTCTTGAATCGTGCTAAGTGTTCAACATTGTGTTTCGTTGAACCGTGATGAGTCTTGTGTGTTCTTCGGAACTACGTTTGGTTTACCCGTTTGATGAGCATGCTAGTTTGGTGTCTAAATGCTAGCATGTATGTTGTTTGTACCTTCCTATTGGTTGATGATAACTTGTGTTATTCATCGTTGTTGTTGTGGGCTGTGACCCATTCCTTGATTGAGTATGTTTCATACCTTCGTTGCAATCCGTTGATTGATTCTTGTTGAAGTGTGATGCGTGTGTGGCTTTACCTGGATTGCACGATTAGTGGTATGAGACACTAGTCACCAAGGTATTGCAGCGGTCCTCGTGGTGGCCGTGACGTGATTATGGAGTTGTGACCTGTGTGTCAGGTTCACGTATTTTCTTGGGAAGGCGTGTGTCGCCGTGTGTGTGTACGGTACCTTGTGTACTATGAAATTGGTGGTCTCGTCGGTGGTCGTTGGTGGGGGACGACGGTCCCGAAGGGAAAAGGTTGGACTAAGAAGTACAGGTGTCCTGGATGTAATGGTTGGAAAGAAGAAACAAGGTTGGGGGTAGCCATAAGGTTGGAACCGGGCATAAGGCAAGCATATCAACTCGTGATCGGTGATGTCACGAGGGGCTATTGTAACCATTGTGGTGAGTTCTTCTCTTGTGACGTGTGTAGTCACAAAGGCATGTGTTGCCTTGGCATGTGTTGCCGGTTGTGTATGTCTTATTCTTTTGCGTTGTACTTGTCGGGTTTCGATCTATTGAGTGATGATAGATCATGCCTTGACTCTTTTGTGAGTTGTGTTGTTCTCGTGGTTTCGGGATGTGTTCCCGTGTTGTTTGTTGAGAGTGTTGAGTCTTATGTTGACTTTGACTCTTGGTTTTGACTTATATACTTATGTATTCCGTTTCGAAAATGGCTTTACAAGTTATATCTTACTTGTGTACATGTATTGGTGGGTTACCAGCATTATTCGCTGACCGGGCGTCGTCCCATGTTTATTTGTGTTCTTTCAGGTGATGTCTAGACGAGCGCGATGTCTAGTGCCCGATAGTGTAGCTCCTTTCGTTTGTCTTACAGCCTGTGAGCCGGTTTAGTTTTACACTTGTGAGTTTTGGGATAGTTGTATACCATGCAGATTTGGCCGTAGCGTTTATCGTTGTTGGTAAACGTGGCATAACACCCCATGTGTTGGATTTATGTCTAACCAGTTACCTTTTTATCTTCCGTTGTGCTAGTGTTTGTTGTGATATCTGCATGTGTTAAGGCTTTCTATATAGCATGTTTTGGGGGGGGGGGGGTGTTACAGTAACACCCCTGATTTTTAAAACATTTAAAACTTAAGCAATAAGATGAAACTATCATTAATACCAACAGAGCGGAAGCTAACAACATAAGTATCGGGGTGCTATGCCACATCTAAGTTTAAGAACCTAGATACACAGGCCACGACTAACTAAACTAGCACCATCCACAATTGATATTCAAATACAATCAAGACGCACATGCCATCTAAACTAAGGCTAGAACTAACAAAAGCTAAGTCCAAATCCGTCTAGCGCGCTCCGAAGCTACTGGTCAGTACCTGAAAAACATATGGTGTAACAACTGTCAGCGAATAATGTTGAGTAACCCACTCCCACGCGTTGAGTATAATATAGGTAGATATAAGAAAACCATTTTGAGACTCGGAAATACATATATAGTCCTGAACAACTCTAGCTCTAAAACCAAGATCTAGACTCGAGACATACAAACAGACTTGACAATATAAAAACACATAAAGGTACTAGCATGCATCCTAAGACCACAAGACAAGACAACAACAAGACTCAAACTCAATTCGCAGATCTGTTCCGCCAAATCAATGCACAATATCACACCAAGGGTACTACAGCACTGCACTCCAAAAGTGCTGCAGCCCATAATGTATCAAAGGAACTGTAGCACCACACTCTAAAAGTACTATAACTCACTGCATGTCAAAGGTACAGCAGCACCACACTCAAAAAGTACTGCAGCCCAAAATACCCAAGGTACTGCATCACCACACTCCAAAGGGACTGCAGCCCATAGTACCAAAGGCACTGCAGCATCACACTCCAAAGGTACTGCAAGGGTACCGCAGCACCACAATCCAAAAGTACTGCTGCCCCATCAGATGTGCCTTTCCAACAGAATAGTACACGACACTCAACAATACTTCAACAAGGGATAGTCAAAGGGAAGGGTACAACAAACACATAAACTCTTATCAACGGTTGACACAATACCAACACACAACCCACGGGGAACAACTTTAAACTCTACTTCCAACGACAACCAGACAACCACAAGACTCCTAAGGGAACATACAAACCTCATCCTAGGCCAACGGGATACCAACTTAAACCACATACAATACCCAAGACTCAGGAATCCTAATTCGGTATCCATGACGTCAAACTAGACTCTCAAACATCAAGTGGGACACAATGGGATACGGGGAAACAACAAACGGGACCCAACGACACACCGCCCCGCCCGTACCAGCGGGCGGTACGGCGTGAGGACAACCTCCCGTCGGACTGCCTGCCGGCGGGCGACACTATACTAGCGGGCACATCAGCGGGTGGTCATCCACCCGCTGTACGGTGGTCGTACCTGGCGGGTGGTCAGGTGGGGGTTCATCCCCCCACCGACTACCCGCTGGTACGAAAGTTCTTGGCTTATTTTCCCAACCCGGGAATTCATCAAACTTACCAAAAATCAAGTCCAAACACATCCCAACACACATCAATAACAACAAGGACTTGAACACCAAGAATAAGCCAAGAAACAACACAATTACACCGTAGACACAAGCCCTAAACATGCCAAGACTCAAGACCAAACACATAATCGTTCAAGAGCACAAAGAACCTCAAGAACCCACAATGTAAAACCCTAAAGACAAGCTCTAGTTGTAAGTAAATACAAGAACATGCAAACCAATACACAAGATCATCAACAACATCAAGAATAACAAGAATCCACACCATAATCCTGAAGACAAGTTCTATCAGGGCATAATCACAAATTCATCCATACGATTATCAAAGGAGCCAATACATAAAAGATAGCAAGGAAAATATGTTTTGTAAGACATGGGTTACCTCTTAGCCTTAATTAAATCTATAAAAACTCCTGGGATCATTCCTCAATATTTCCTTCCAATTGATATTTTCCTAAACTTGGCGATGGGGAAGTTCTCGGCTAGGTCCCTTGGGGAATTTCGAGTGATATGGGTGGGAAGGGTTCGAAATGATTTCTAATCCCCTATATATCAATCTAGGGAAATCCTAATTAGAATCCGAGTAGTAAAGGCCCACTTTCTTTTATCCTAACAGACTTAAAGGCTCTAGTTTAGGCAAAGGTCCACGATCCATTATGGGCCACATTAATTAATTAAAGGAATTCTAACCAAATTAAATCCTTCTTTAACTATTCTTAATGTAATTAATTAAGTAATTAATCTGGGTTTAGGGGTCGTAACACGGGGTGTTACATAATCCTTCTACAACGCTGACATGGAATTTAAATAAAAATAACTTTGCTGACTAGTTTTTATTGTTGACCTTTTAAACCCAGTGGAAACAAATACCGCGCGACGGTCATCTGGACAATAATTTTTATCCATTTGTGTACTGCCTCCCTGTCTTCCTCTTCGCCAACTATCGGTCGATTATTCTCTACCCTAAAACTAGACAGACAATTTGGGAGCACCGTGTAGATTGTACACGCGGAGATTTTCATGGCGCTTCTTCCTTTGAAACTCACGTCAAGTACCAGAGAGAATGATTTGTTGAAGGCGAAGGTTTCGTTTTATGGCGACAATAAACATGACACCTTCAAGGTCGCAAAGAAAATGCCATGGGGGTGTTGGAAAATTTAAGCAACGTCAATGCGGGGCTGGCAACCTTTTATGAATCAAGGACAAACAGGGGTGTATGACTGTAAGGGAGCTTGTGCTATGTTATATAACACTACCTTAAAAGAGTTATTTGGCGAGTGGCAGTGCAGTGAAAATAAATCAGTACGCTTTCGACAAGCAACACAGAATAACTGTAACACCCCAGATTTTTTGAAACTTTTAAAACTTATATAATAAAGGTAATACTATTATTAATACCGAAAATAGAGCATACTAAACACCAGAGTTTGGGGTGTTATGCCAGATCTGAGCTGGAAAACTCATATGCACAGGATATACTAACAAAATATCCTCAAAGCAATGTCAAGATATTATCATGGCACGCAGGCCGAAAGGAAAACTATCTATCTAAGCTTCGGTTCTCTAGCGCGCTACGGAGTCTACTCATCTGTGCCTGAAAGCCAAATATATCTGTTCAGCAAATAATGCTGGTAACCCACTCCATCGCGTTAAAATACAATATAGGTATATATATATATATATATATATATATATATATATATATATATATATATATATATATATATATATATATATATATATATATATATATATATATATATATATATATATAGGAAAACCATTTTGAAGCAGGAAGATATATACTTAGGAGACTCTACCTTTAAAACCAGGAATAGACTCGACAAGTAGGGACAAGCACATTCAACAGTTATAATCAAGCATGTAAAGACACTAGCATGTATCCTAAGGTCACAAGCTTATTTCACATTATTCATATCATCATTCAGTCACTATCATATCATATAAGCACACTTTGGTGGCGCCACAGGACCAATCGCATGCCCATACATGAGGGTCAGTGCATATAGCGCTAACACGGCCCCGCAGCACCCTGCCTCATACCGCAGCATGACGGGGTTGACCGCAGCCAACCGATGAACCGCAGGTCATCATAACGTTTGACCGCAGCCCAAAAGTGTATTTCTGATCGCAACAAGATTATGAACCGTATCTCATGTAAAACGTTTGATCGCAACCAAACGGTGGACCGCAGCCCAAAAGTGTATTTCTGATCGCAACCACATTATGAACCGCAGCTCATGTATAGCCAATTTGATCGCAACCAAATTGGGGTATCATGCACACATAACACATAGCAAGCACATGCAACCCACATTAACACATTGGGAAAGGGGAGAAAACGTATAATGAAACATATGCGTGATCATCCACATACTAGGAATAATCCTAAGGGGTTCATACTTCTTTCACATAGGCCAATGGGGTACCAATTCAACTAGCATGCAATATACAAGACCCTTTTATCCTAAGAACGGCACCCGAAACATCAAACTAGACTTAGGCACGATAAACAGAGTCCGTTGCGACACCACGAGGGTCGGGGAAATATCAAACAGGTAAACCACCATCCCAAATTGGGAAATTCCAGCGGGTGGTCTGCCCGCCAGCGGCGACACGCCGGCAGCGGGTGCCCGGCCGGCAGTCGCCTGCCCGCTGCCGGCAACGCCCTTAGGGGCAACGGGTAGGTGGCGGGTTCCCCTACCCCCACTGACTCTTTTTCAATATAATGGTCCCAAGATCTTTCGTGGAACCCGAAACCATGTTTAGACACTTTTAAACATAAACGACGGCACCACGTAGTTAAATAATGGATCAAAACCAAGAATCATATTGAACACATCCTAACATGACTTCTAAACATAATTAACACCCGAACATGCGAAGTCCCACCCTAATATATCAAGAATATCACAATACGAAATTCTCAATTTTAACTTAAGGCTCTAATCATATTTAAATCATCAAAATCATAGTTTTATCTTTAAAATCAAGAACATCAAGATTTATCAAGAACATCACACAATTATCAAGATCCTCTTATAATCGTCAAGATTATAAAGATCAACACATAAGATCATCTCATCAATCATCAAGATCATATCATCATCATCATAAAAGATTTATCAAGACACAAACATAGACAAGGAGCCAAAGAAGAAGATTATAGCAAAGAAAATAGGTTTTGTTGAGACATGGGTTACCTCTTAGCCTTAATTAGATTCCTTGGCTATTAAGGTTCTTTCTCTAAGATCTCTTCTTCTTGATTTCTCCTACGTTGGTGATAGGGGAATTCTTGGGAATTCTTGTGTGGTGATATCTATTGTGGTGTGACTTCTAGGTGTATCCTATGACCCTATTTATATATCTAAGATTCCTAATTAGGGTCTTAATGGTATGGGTTTGCTAATTCTATTTCTTACAGGACTAAGGGATTGGTTTAGGGATAAGGGTCCATGGTCTATGGTGGATCCTTCCTAATTAATTAATGGATTTTAATTCTCTTTTTAGGGTAGGTAATTAAATAATCAATTCGGGTTAGAGGCCTTAACACGGGGTGTTACACCCTCCCCTTTATAAGTGGCTTCGTCCCTGAAGCCGATGCGTGGATCCATTCTTTCACCACTGGACGTCACGTATTTTGGCCTCCTGATTAGGATTTGTGGCTTCACGTGTTGCTTTACTGGGGGTAGGATGGAGCTTGGTGCGGTGGTTTTTGGGAAAGTTTGGGTCTACCTTGGTTTTCTGCTCCCGAGCTAGACGCCCCGCGTGTGCCCAACATGGTCTTGATTGCTGCCACTCTCCAATCTAATGCGTGTGTTGCGTGGATTAGGCATGAGAACCCTTCATCCATGATTTGGTTTTGTCGAGTGAGTTGCGCGAGGATGCGCTCATTGACGGATCCTTCATTTTGGCCTTCCGAATTCTCTCTCTCTTGTGCGGGTGCAGGTGGGTTAGGCTCACTATCTTCCTCCTGTTCCTCTTGTTCTTCTTGTTCCCCACATTCTTGCATTGCCCGTTTTAGTTTCTTGTTGGATATTTCCAACTGATCGACCAACTCTCGTCGTTCTTCTGTGGACTTTAGACAAACCTCCTCGAGGGAGATGTATTGACCCACTCCGATATGGTAGATGTCGTTGCGGCGGAGGTTCTGGGTATTTAAAATCATCCCGCTTACAAGTTTGATCTCCGTGTGGCTTAGGTCCACTCCTTTATTTTCCATGATCCAACTTAGGATCATCCCGTAGGGTAGACTAAGCCGGTTGCTAGACTTACAAAACTCCATGTGTTTTAGCATAAGGGTGGGTAGGTTGAACTTGACTTTGTTTTTCAGAAAATAGGCAAAGGTGCACTCTAGGCTCCCCACATCTTTGCTCTTGTTGTTCGTGCGCAATAAGCTATCAGTTATAATCATGACTAGCAGTTTCTGTTCGGCGGTTAGCCATTTCCTGTTTGGTCAGGCGGCCGAGGTGAAGCCTTCTTCCTTCCCAAGTAGGCACCCGAGGTAATCCTTATACCTCGTGCCTTGGGTACCGATCCATCCCTTCTGGTCATAGTCTGACACACCCGTGGTGGTCAGTTTTAGGAGTTTGGCCAGGCGGCCTTCAGAGAGTACTATCTCTTTGCCTCGGACCTTGGTGGTGATTTCCAATTTGTCCCCCCGTTTGACGGCTACCAAGTGGCGATAGAATTCTTTCACCAACTCGGGGTACGTATCTCCTTTGATTGTGAGATAGGTATCCAAAAGCCCTTGGAAAATAAGCATATCGACCAATTCTGGAGAGAATTGGTCAGGTTCGAGGGCTTTACCTCCGATCACCGTGTACTCGGCGTTGTTCCATTCCGGGGTCCGGATCCCAACAGGCTTCTTCGGCATTGCGATATTCTTTAGGGTGGTATTTTTCCCGGTGATGTTTTTCCTGCGAGGCTCCGACAAACTTCCGGCGAGGATTTCCGGCGACGACGGTGCGGCTCGATTTTTGGACGGCGAGGCGTGGCTGTCCTGGGCGGAGCAGAAGATCGCGTGGGCAGCGGGCGGTGCGCGGCAGTGAGCGAGCGACGGGTGGCTACCGGGGCTGTGGCGGCGGCATGCGGACGGTGTCGTCGGCCGGTTGTGGTGGCGGCCTGTCGACGGGGAGCTGAGCGGCGAGCATTGGGCGGTGGATGGTGCTGCGGCGGCAGGTTTGTGGAGGTGAGGGGGATGACGGCGGTTTGTTAGAGGGGAGGAGAGAGAGAGTTGTGTGTTTTTATGAAGATGAAGGGTTTTTGATTTGGGGGTTTCGGGGGTTTTGTGGGTTTTAGGGACTTAGGGGGTTTTAAGAAGGGAGTGTTCCCTTTGGTTTTAAGAAACACTCATAGCTTAGTGGTTAGGAGCTTGTTTTATAAGTGGGAGGTTTAGGGTTCGATCCCTATTGGTAACATTAGTACTCTTTTCTCATCCTTCTTTTGACCCATAGTGGTAAGAGGTTTGACTGATCTTCTTTGTTGAACTTTTTTCCTCATTAGGCGTTGGTTTTGGCGACTCATGGGCTCTGGGGAGACGTTTTAGTCCTTCTTTTTATGCTAATTTATTTGACTTCGTCTTTTATTTATAATAATTTCTAAGTAACTAAACTAAACAACTAATTTCACTATGAGGGTGGTTTACAGGGGTTTACTGATTATCCTAAGCAGAATTCTTCTTCCTGATTTTCTTCCGGTTGATTTGCGGGGTCCTCGTCTCCAGGGGCCGTGTTTTCTTCGTTGAGGTTGCCCTCGTTTTCAAGATCAGCCTGTGTGCGGCTCATGACGAATACTTTTCCGGGAGCACCGTAATTCCCTTGATTGTTTGTGCCCCTGTGTTGGCCCATGATTGTAGGGCGCGAGTTCGGGGGTTAATGTGCATTGGAAGAACCTGTGTCCTTCTCCCCTGCAGTTGAAGCATCGCCAGGGGTTTCCCATGCAGTCCTTGCCCCTATGGTCTTTATTGCATCTCCTGCAAAGGGAGGGTCTCGCATTAGTTTCGTTGTTTCTCAGGGGTGGTCGTTGGACAGTTGGGTTGCTTGGCCTTGTGTTAGTGTCGTTTCTTGTTCTTTTCACAAGTGGTGCCCTACCTTCCGTGTTCCTCTTACGAATCTCTTCCTGGACTCCACGTTGTAGTAGTTGGATTCGATAGAGGTTGGCGGCACTGTAGTAAGCCTCGTTGAGGGTCCAGGGTCCGCTCACGGTTAGTGCCTTCCGGGCTTTGAAGTTGAGGCCCAACACAAACTTTTCTATCTTGGTCGCCTCTGTAGGGACCAATTCGGGTGCGAAACGGGCCAGTTCGAGGAACCATTTGTGGTACTCCATGACGGTGGCCATCCATTGTTTCAAGTGGAGGAATTCTTCGTACATGGATGCTCTCACGTGTGCAGGGTAGAATCATTCTCGTAGTCGTGTCTTTAGGTTTTCCCAGTTGAATCCCGATTCTTGTCTGTAAGTGGGTCCTTCGTGGACCCACCAAAGGTCGGCCTCGTGTCCGAAGTAGAACGAGGCTATCTCTACAAAGATTTCTTCTGGGCATTCTACCAACCTGAGGATTTTGTCGAAGGTTCGAATCCATTCTTCGAGGACTGCGGGGTCCTCTTCTCCTGTGAAGATGGGTGGCCGATGATTTTAGACTTGTCAAGTGATATCTGAGTTCCCGTTTGGTGGTGGTGGGGGTCGGTTGTTGTTACGGAGAGCTACGTCAATCATTGTCTAGGCGACCTGAGTCAGTTGCTGTAGATTCTAAGCCAGAGGGTCGTGAGTGCTGGGTTCAGGGGTCCTCGATTGCCTTCTTTTTGGTGCCATGTCGTCGGTCTACGTGGCCAATGTTTATTGTAATGATGAGTTAGTGTGTTTCACCCTTACCTTGATGCGATAAGCGAAGGGGGGAGTTCTTTAAATTAATGAAGGATATAAAGTGAGGGAAAGTTATGTGATCATAGGTAGGCTCACAATCTCACCGCGCTTCCTAAGATTCCTGAATCCTATGTTCCTAAATACCTAGAGTTCAAGCCTAATGTCCTAAAGTCTGGTCTTAAGAGTCTTATCCTAGGGTCAAACTTAGGCTCTGATACCAACTGTAACACCCCAGATATTTTGTAACTTTTAAAAATTAAAATAAAGGTAATACTATTATTAATACCGAAAATAGAGCATACTAAACATCAGAGTTTGGGGTGTTATGCCACATCTTAGCTGAAGAACTCATATGCACAGGCTATACTAACTAAATATCCTCAAAGCAATGTCAAGACATTATCATGGCACGCAGACCGAAAGGAAAACTATCTATCAAAGCTTCAGTTCTCTAGCGCGCTACGGAGTCTACTCATCTGTGCCTGAAAGCCAAATATATCTGTTCAGCGAATAATGCTCGTAACCCACTCCAACGCGTTAAAATACAATATATATATATATATATACATATATATATATATATATATATATATATATATATATATATATATATATATATATATATATATATATATATATATATATATATATATATATATATTGGAAAAACCATTTTGAAGCAGGAAGATATATACTTAGGAGACTCTAGCTTTAAAACCAGGAATAGACTCGACAAGTAGGGACAAGCATATTCAATAGTTATAATCAAGCATGTAAAGACACTAGCATATATCCTAAGGTCACAAGCTTATTTCACATTATTCATATCATCATTCGATCATTATCTTATCATATAAGCACACTTTGGTGGCGCCTCAGGACCAATCGCATGCCCATACATGAGGGTCTGCGCATATAGCGCTAACACGGCCCCGCAGCACCCTGCCTCGTACCGCAGCACGAAGGGGTTGACCGCAGCCAACCGATGAACCGCAGCTCATCATAACGTTTGACCGCAGCCCAACGGTGGACTGCAGCCCAAAAGTGTATTTCTGAACGCAACCAGATTATGAACCGCAGCTCATGTAAAACGTTTGATCGCAACCAAACGGTGGACCGCAGCCCAAAAGTGTATTTCTGATCGCAACCAGATTATGAACCGCAGCTCATGTATAGCCAAATTGATCAAAACCAAATTGTGGTATCATGCACACATAACACATAGCAAGCACATGCAACCCACATTAACACATTGGGAAAGGGGAGAAAACGTATAATGAAACCTATGCATGGTCATCGACATACTAGGCCAATGGGGTACCAATTCAACTACATACTTCTTTCACCTAGGCCAATGGGGTACCAATTCAACTAGCATAAAATATACAAGACCCTTTTATTCTAAGAACGGCACCCGAAACATCAAACTAGACTTAGGCACGATAAACGGAGTCCGTTGAGACACCACGAGGGTCGGCGAAACATCAAACGGGGAAACCACCATCCCAAATTGGGAAATTCCAGCGAGTGGCCGGCGGGTGGAGGACCACCCGCCGGCTGCCCGGCGGCGGCGACATGCCGGGCAGCGGGTGCCCGGCGGGCAGTCTCCTGCCCACCGGCTTCCCACTCCCGGCAACGCCCTTAAGGGCAGCGGGTAGGTGGCGGGTTCCCCTACCCCCTACTGACTCTTTTGTCAATATAATGGTCCCAGGATCTTTCGTTGAACCCGAAACCATGTTTAGACACTTTTAAACATAAACGACGAAAACACGTAGTCAAATAATGGATCAAAATCAAGAATCATATTGAACACATCCTAACATGACTTCTAAACATAATTGACACCCGAACATGCGAAGTCCCACCCAAATATATCAAGAATGTCACAATACGAAATTCCCAATTTTAACCTAGAGCTCTATTCATATTTAAATCATCAAAATCATAGTTTATCTTTAAAATCAAGAACATCAAGATTTATCAAGAACATTACACAATTATCAAGATCCTCTTATAATCGTCAAGATTATCAAGATCAACACATAAGATCATCTCATCAATCATCAAGATCATATCATCATCATCATAAAAGATTTATCAAGACGCAAGCATAGAGAAGGAGCCAAAGAAGAAGATTATAGCAAAGAAAATAGGTTTTGTTGATACATGGGTTACCTCTTAGCCTTAATTAGATTCCTTGGCTATTAATTTCTTTCTCTAAGATCTCCTCTTCTTGATTTCTCCTACGTTGGTAATAGGGGAATTCTTGTGTGGTGATATCTATTGTGATGTGACTTCTAGGTGTCTCCTATGACCCTATTTATATATCTAAGAGTCCTAATTAGAGTCTGAATGGTATGGGTTTGCTAATTCTATTTCTTACAGGACTAAGGGATTGGTTTAGGGATAAGGGTCCATGGTCTATGGTGGACCCTTCCCAATTAATTAATGGATTTTAATTCTCTTTTTAGGGTAAGTAATTAAATAATCAATTCAGGTTAGAGGCCGTAACACGGGGTGTTACAATAACCATGCTAAGCTTGCACCAGCTCAAACGTAGACGAATCTGACTATTGATCAGACTCAGGGAGATAAGTTGGATTTGAGAGAAAAGGCTCTGTACCGAATTGCACTTTTAAAAATGGAAGGGAAGGCTTCTTATATAGTGTCTAATATAACAGCTTCATAACCACAAATTACACCCAAAATAAGGAGAATAGCTTTGAACGTGTGGACATGGATTGCATGACCATTACTAACATGTCAAATGTGGTCCGAAATTGTAGCTCTTTCGCCTGAAATGAATTTTCCAACACATGCAGGCGTATGAAGAATGGGAAGCCTCTTCTGATTTGACTGTATTTCCAACAATCCCCTACACATTCAAAGTAGAAGGCTAGAAAGAAATAATGTCTAAGCAATACAAAGGAGTTGATCTTAATGTCAGTGTTTGAGAACATGAACTGACACATAGAGGCACTGAGTAATTTTCTTCCCGAGAGTGATATGAATCTTGACCTCACCGGTTAGATAAATTTTGAACTCTAATGCACACACCAACTCTAAAATGCAGGTTCTACGAAAGTAAACTCTTTGACTTCTTATGAATACCCTTGGCCGGGGACATTGATACTAGGAAATCTACTTCAAGCTATCTGATTACCTATGTAGGGGGAGCAATTTCATAGCAATCAAGATTGCAAAAGTGTATTGCTTTGTCTACCACTGAAGCTGAGTTCATAGCATCTGTTGAGGCCAGTAAAGAAATGCTATGGATGAAGAAGTTTATTCAAGAGCTCGGGTTTATTCAGGGAAGGTATGCGCTCTATTGTGATAGTCAGAGTGCAGTTCATCTTGCAAAGAACTCCACGTTTCATTACAGGTCAAAATATATAGACACGAGATATAATTGGATTAGAGATATCTTGGAATGCAAGATGCTTGAACTTGAAAAGATTCATACTGATGATAATGGGTTTGCATGATGAATGAATTGTTGCCAAGAGGAAAGTTTGAGATGTGTTGTTCTATCGCCGGGATGGTGATATCTTACACATAGTCGGGAGGCCCGGGGGGGAGGGGAGGAGGGAATTTTTGGGTGAGCTTCCCTCCTATGTGGTAAATAGCTCATGTTTGGACCAAGCCAATTTTTATCATTATACTTTTTAGCAATAATTATTATTATTTATATAATAATAATAATAATATTGAGGATATAAAGACTTGGGGAAGTAGAAGAGTCATGTATGTGGAGAGTTGAAGAAATTAATTCCCATTTACTCTTCACTATTCCCATGTTCAAATATTGAGGTTATAAAAGGAGTTTCTTCATTCTTCTCCAAGCGTTCACATATACATATGAGAGATTGATTCGGCAGTGAGATTAAGAAAAGGGAAAAATCATTCTCCCTTCATTCTTTTTATTCGGCAATGTGAGGAGGTTACCGTGAGTTTGCCGAACTTGTTGGGTACAATTTTCATCAACATTTTGGAGGTCAGTTTGTATTTATTCCAGGCCATTTTTGGGTAATCTCGTACTACTTATATTTATTTTATCTTGTTCGGTGACAGTTGAATATTTTGAGTACGTACGAGATGTTATTCCTATTTAGTCTGTGAATATTAATGATGTATTTGGCTTAGAATTGATGTATTTAATTATTTGTGGATGTATGGCTCGTGTGATAGTCTGAACCTGTGTACCCGAGATTTTTATAGTGGAGTTGTTGTTGGTGGTCTCGTGGTTTCCCCGTAGTTCTGAAATTTTCCACGTAAATCTTGTGTCTCTTACATTGTTATTTATTTTTGACTATTGTGTATTATCTTATGTTTGTACTCCTGTCGATTCTGTAATTTTCATTGTCACAAGAAGTAAAATTTTTCCCAACACATATACATATAAAGCATTATATTGTATACATATTAAACATGTGTTGTGTGCAACGTAAAGACATGCTTAATATACCCACAATATAATTTCTTAATATGTACACCTTCCATATGTTCCTTTTCATCCAAGAAGTTAAACAATGGAAATGTTTTGAAGTCACAGAGTCGCCGTGTTAAGCCGCCATTTCTACACCAATTAAGCTGAAATAAAATTCATTGGGAAAGGTAGGCAAATCAAAGGAAGAGTTTACAGAATATATTGTTGTTTATTGTGGCAGGTAGGAGGGGTCTGACTGTTTGAGCCTTTTTCTTATTCACTACTGACAAGTTAAATTAAAGCTCAACAAACTAGTAGCTAGATTGAACTCATCACTTCGGCTCTATATATCCACTCCATCATCTCTACCTTAGACCTCTGTCCTAAAGAGGTTTCCGGCCGCCACCACGCCCGGGGCCGTATGCCGTCTCGCAACTCTTCTTGCAAAACTTGGTCTGAGTCCCTTCGTCGCGATCCTCGCACTCCTTCCAGCACTCCTCCAGCCGCCCGTGGCTTCCATGGCTTTCTTCTTCGCCGCTGGGTGGGCTGCGTCGTGGTTCTTCTATCTCTTCCTCGTACGCCTCCTTGCACTTTTTCTTGCACATGTACTCTTGCCTCTGCCCCTCCAGTGGGTCGCACAGGTCCAGGCACTTCTCATACTTGGCGAGGGCGGCGTCGGCGTCGGCGCCGGCGAATTCTCGTCTCGATCCGTTGCAGTGAGCGGCGAGATAGGAAAAGAACAGCACCAAGAAGATAAGGGACTGAAGTTTGGTAGTTTTGATAAGCATTTTGAAAGCCTCAAAGACTTGCGAAGTAGTGTTAGTTGTTATCTTTCTGCCTTCCAAAAGCATATATAGCCAATAATTGCAGAGTGCAGGATGAGGTTATTTATATGTATTGAATTGGTGAGCTTATGGTATACGTGTTGTGCCATTAACATACTTTCACATATACCACGTGTTTCCTTAGTTTTAATATTGTTAATATTATCTACCTACTAGTTAATTCCAGAGTGGAGGTGTCCACTATTGCTTTTATCATTTTACACTCTATATTATCATATTTTAGATATTTCTTAGGATTTTGATAATTTTTTCGTGAAACTCTATTTTAGATAAGGATTTATCTCTTCAATATATTTTATTATTTTTCTTATGAGTTAATATTGGCGGAAGTCCTTTATTTTGGTGACATTTTTAAATTTAGTAACAGATAATAGCTTTTGCTATTTAACACCCCACACTATCATATTTTGAATATCTTTTATTGTTCTGAAAAACTTTTTCTGGTGAACCCTATTTTACGAAAGAGTATTTTTCGATGACAAAGAAGATGCTTCGTTTTTTATTTTTATTTTTATTCTACAACTATAGTAGATGATTCATAGAATCATGGACTAAAATAGTTACAGTCAGACTGAAATTGACCGGGTGACGACACCATGAGCTTTCAAATTGCGTTGCAAAATGATTTTTCCGCACCTAAATCAGTATCACCATTGACGAATGAATGACGATTTGGGGTTGGATTATATTGAAGGAGATAATGACAAGAGCCAGGCAAAGGATATGGTACAGTGCAATCCACGACTAAAGAGATGAAAACCGAAAAAGATTGACGCAAAAAAAAAAAAAAAAAAAAAAAAAAAAAACAAACAAACAAACAAACAAAACAAAACAAAACAAAAAAACAACAACAACAACAACCACAACCAAAATGCCATTGCCTAAAATAGGATTTCACGTAAAAAAAATCATCGGAATGATTAAAAGTGTTCAAAATAGAACAGTTTGGATTGTTAAATGACAGAATTGAAACGATTGTCTGAGATTAAATTTAGAATTGTGACCAATTAAAAATAAAGGACCTTTGCTTGCCTGAAATTAACTCATTGAGAAAATAATTTAAAAAATTAAAAAGACAAAAATACTATTGTCTAAAATAAGGTTTCACCGGAAAAATTATCCAAAGGATCAAAGTGTTCAAAATATGATAGTTCAGAGTGTTAAATGGCAAAAACGATAGTCTTTGACTAAATCTAGACTTGTCACCTTAAATAATGGACCTTTGTCAAAATCAACTCTATTACTTACTATATAATATTAACCCGGATGTGGTTGAGTAGAATGAACTCATTCACTTATTCATTTTTAACTAAGTGTTTAAGGGATCTACTATTTATCTTTTAACTTCGTAATAACTCTCCGAAAGTAATAATATAAGCTAAGGATGCGAATATTTTTTAAAATGGTTTAGTATATTGCAAGAAAACAAAATGTTGAAAGGACTGACATTACAATTATGCAGTAACGTATCCAACTTGTATACGGTAGAACATTTTGGAGCTTTAGTGAAGGGTATAGTAATGGAGGATTTTATGGGGAGGAGTTAACTTTTAATTTACTGATAGGCATGCATGCATGCATGTTGACAAGTGTAACCGTGCAAGCGTGAGGTGTGCTTAAGCAACAAAAACAGGTGTCCAAATGTTGAATGTATATCGTGGACAAATTGGAGTCAAAGCTGCTCTAATTTAATCCCCATTCCTCTCATTTCTTTTGAATGGACCCATTTTTCTTTTTTTTTTAGTGATTATATTCTAACCACAATTGTTATACGGTGGACCATTGTCCACACAGGGATCTAAAAATGGAACCGTTTCTTTAAATAAAGAAATTAAACTGCGACCATTACACTTAACAAAAGTCTTATATTTGTAATGTGTTCAAAATAAAATGAAACTACAGTATATCTAAAATAAAATCAGATAATATTGCTCACATATTAAGTATATATTATTAAATGAAACTGAAGTTAAAATGAAATTATACTTTAGTTGTGCTGAAATGGAACTATAATATGTATAAAATAAAACTGACTAACATGTCTCACATTGAGTGAATATTGTCAAATGAAATTATATTTGAATTGTAATTATATTTTAGTTGTGTTGAAGTGAAACTACGGTATGGTCAGTATGTATAAAATAAAACTGAATAACATGTCTCACATATTGAGTGTATATTGTCAAATTAAACTGTAGTTATATCAAATGATACATTAGTTGTGTTGTAATAAAACTACAGTGTATATAAAATGAAACTGAATAACAATTTAACAGATTTGTGATATATTGTCCAATGAACCGTAATTGAATTAGAATTATACTTTAGTAGTGTTGTAATAAGGCTGTAGTGTGTATAAAATTAAATTCAATAACAAGTCTCACATATTAAGTGTATAATGTCAAATGAAACTGTAGTTGAACAAAATGATATTTTAATTATGACGAAATGAAATTACAACGTATATAAAACAAAACTGAATATGTGATACGAACATAAGTAATTAGACAGAAAGGGTGTTGTTTCTTTTAATTAAAAGAAATGTCACTGTTTTGGACCATGGTCCACAGTAAAATTTTTCATCTAACCTATCCGTAGTATTTGCTCAACAACATGATATGTCAACATTTTGATTAGGATGGGACTCGAACCTGTGAGCGATTATTTAAATTTGACTATTATTCACTTTTACGGCACGTTTGGTTGGTGGAATAGACTTGAAATTGAATAGCATTCCTAGTAATAGGCATATTTCTTTATTTATTAAGAACTTCTATTCTCAGGAACATTGTTCTAGATTATTACTCCCCCCCCCCCCCCCCCCCCTTTCTGTATTAAGCTAACAGTACACTGCGGCGCGGTGCCAGAGCCACACTGGCTGCGACAGTATGTGTGTGTATATATATATATATATATATATATATATATATATATATATATATATATTATAAAATAAACATAATAAGTCTCAATCAAAGTTATATCCCTCATTTATGTCCATGTTTTTAATGTTAATCATTTTGTACATTGTGCTTTCAGAGTTGTACTATATAATTTTCTGGAAAAAAATACACCTATCGTTATAACTTCCGTTATCTTTTCCATTATTCTTACTATGCACATGCATCCACCATATATTTTCCTATATTCTTTAATGATAATAATATTTGTAGACATTATATATTGGATTATTATGTAAATTTGATTTCATATAGATTTTAATTGGTAAGGATTTGATAGTTTTTTTTTTTTAAAAAAAATAAATATTGGGCATATGTTTTTGCGCATCGCGCATAGAGAAGACTAGTGTGTGTGTGTCTATATATATATATATATATATATATATATATATATATATATATATATATATATATATATATATATATATATATATATACATCTACAATTATAATAAGAGCCAATAATGTTAGGCCCTTAACTGGAATAAAAAAAAAATGTCGGTACTACTTGTTTCTTAAAAGAGTAAATACCCAGAATGGTCCCTCGACTATAGCTAAATTCACAAATTGGTCATTGACTTTCAATTTCAACCAATTAAGTCCTTAACTTTGTAATTTTAACACAATTTGGTCCTCTGTCTATTTGACCGTTTGTTGACTGTTATTTTTGAGGATATATATGTAATTTCATGGTCCATCGTCGGTTTTTTAAGGTTCTGGTTGCATTTCCAGACCACATTGTTACATTTGAATCCATTGCCGAAAGCAATCTACCAAATTCGATCGTCTTTCTTAATCCTCCCTTTGGATTCAGTGTAGTTGAGTTCGTACCAGAGCGAAGAAGACGACGTGTTTCCGAACCAGTGCAACGTCATCTTGGAGGCCTCCATGTGCTTCGACGAGAGCTGAAGGTTCTTCTGGAGATCGTCAATCACGGTCAACAAACGGTCAAATAGATGGAGGACTAAATCGTGTCAAAATTACAAAGTTAATGATTTAATTGGTTGAAATTGAAAGTCGAGGATCAATTTGTGAATTTAGCTATAGTCGAGGGACCATTTTTGGTATTTACTCTTCTTAAAATGAATGGTTCATAGTATTTTGATTTTAGTATTTTTAATGATTTTCCTTATTTACCCTTTATTATATTATTTTCTTTCCTTAAATAACCTTAGTATAAACTTTGGACATAATTCCAACACTACCGCCGCTGAGGTTCAAACTTTGGTCTCTTATCCCAAATACTGCCCATTAAACCATTGAGCTAAGCCCGTGCGGGTAACATATAATACAAATATGTTAAAATGTATTTAAAAATAAAATAGAAAATTTAACATAAACTTTGGTCAAATAATTAGCCCGACTAAATACATAGCATTCAAAGATTATAAATCAGAAACTTTGATAATCATTTGATTTTCTTTCATTAAAAAAAATTAAATTTAAGTTCAGTTTTTTTTTTCGTTTAATTAATATTCTTTTGATTATTGAGAACAAACTTAATATTTCAATTATGCTTTTATCAATGCATGAAAACTTCTAAAGAAATTTGTAAGTTAATTTTTATTATATTATTATAATAATATCTATTATTGTAACCTTATATTTTGAATTATTTATTATCATCATCTATTGACAACAATTGTCATGGACAAACTCTCAAAACAATTTGTCTCAACAACAAATGAAAATTAAAAAAAAAAAAAAAAATCAATGATTTCATTATTATGGATGAAAAGTATGTACGCCACTTTATTCAATCGTTATGTTGTGGAACTGTATCCACCTTACAATGTGGACACAGTTCTATGTTCATAATTACTGAACTATATGTTCATAATTATAAAGCTATATATTCATAATTTTTGAACTTCATATTCATAATTATTGAACTCTATATTTACAATTACAGAACTCTATGTTCATAATTACTGAACTATATGTTCATAATGATAAACCTATATATTCATAATTTTTTAACTTCATATTCATAATTATTGAATCTCTATATTCATAATTACAGAACTATATGTTCATAATTATGTTCACAACTCTATGTTCATACTTATAGAACTATATGTTCATAATTTTTGAACTATATATTCATAATTATGAACAGTTCCACATCATAATTTTCCCATTTTATTGCTCTTATTACTTAAATTAAAAAATAAATTAGTAATTACAACAAAAATAATACATATGCGTTTAATTAATTTAGAATTAGATGTCTCACAACACATGAAACATGTAGGGAAAAACTACTGCTACCAAACTCAGTCATATACACAACAAGACAAATCTAAAACTTCATACACCATGATCTCAGTGCATGATGAATCTCTCTATGATACTACCAATAACCCAATTGCACATGATACACTACCAATAACAAAAAAATAAATAAATAAATAAACAAAAATAAACCAAAAAAAAAAAAAAAAACATGTACTGAAGATGGAAACAATAACAATGCTACTTAAAAGATAATTAGAAAAATTTAAAGCAAAATTAGTATTTATTTAGACTATCGCTTTTAGACTTAGTACTTAGATTAGCGTTATTACAAAATTACAAACATTTATTTTTGTGGCAGTTATATATAATCAATCTCTCATATATTATCTTAAATTTATATACTTTAAATTACCGATTTAAATAAACAAATTTAACATTTATTTACCTATGCCTGAACATCTTCTATATAATATTGCATTGATATACTTTGAAATACTTATTTAAAAATAAGTATTGGGCATTATCCTATTCGCGCAAAGCGCGTAAAAAAAACTAGTATATATATAAAGGGTTCGGATCAGGTGAGGACCTAATCTTAGGTGAGGACGTGAGGACTAATCTAGACCATTAAATCAGAATGATGTATGACTGAGATTAAAATGAACAAATCACACGGTTTAAGGAAACAAATCCCTTTAAAATATTAAAATATATAAATTTAGGGTAAATCACTCTTATTAAAAGATGTGCATTCCTATACAAAATGTTGTGCATTCCTATACTGAGTGTTGTACATCGATAACTTTATTATTGTGCATTCAAACCCCACAAAAAAAATTCTACAGTGAATTTCCCAATGTCCAACGATGCATTGAACTATGTGCAATAATGCACAACTCTCTAGCCTACGGTGCACAACTTACAACACTAGGTTGCACAATCAGCACACACGAATGAACAATCGTACTACCCAAGCATTTGTACATATACACGACCATCCAAATATAGATAATATTATACTCAAAAGAACGAACAAAAATAAATAAAAAATAGTGATTAGTTTGCATGGGCGAACACTGGATCAATGATGAAGAAATCGCGGCTCCAAATTGCAACAGTGATGATCCAAGAAAATAGGAAACCAATTTGGCCAAGGATTACACATGCATTCACACTTAAAAAATAGAAAAATACACTACTATCCCCCCTTTAACAAAAAAGATCAATCCATGTCATCTCAGGAACTCAAATCTGGGTCATCCAAATAAAAAAAAAAAAAAAAACAAATGTATAAGATTAGTTCTCACGTCCTCACCTAAGGATGAGTTCTCATTTAATCCTTAATATATATATATATATATATATATATATATATATATATATATATATATATATATATATATATATATATATATATATATATATATATATATAGAGTTAATACCCAAAATCGTCCTCGACTATAGTGGTTTTTCTCAATTTCGTCCTAAACGACTTTGGTGACCTAATATCGTCCCAGACTTTTGATTTTCGCTCAATTTAGTCCTCCATTTGTTATTTCGTCAAATTGGTGTTAAATAAAGGGACAATTCAGTAATGTCAATATTGGTCTCTCTTTATTTTCAACTTGTGAAGTGCGAAATTCCTCTTTCTTGTACGAATTACACCCAAAATTACTCCCGTACTTGCAAATCCAATTTTATATTCGCAGTTTTAGGAGTAATTCTGAGAGTAATTCGTAAAAAAAAAAGGATTTCGCAGTTCACATGTCTATGAGTAAAGAGATGTCAATATTAAAATTACTGAATTGTCTATTTATTTAACACCAAATGGACAGAATAACAAATGAGGGACTAAATTGAGCAAAAACACAAAAGTCTGGGACTAAATTGAGGGAAACACAAAAGTCTAGGACGATATTAGGTCACCAAAGTCGTTTAGGACGAAATTGAGAAAAACCACTATAGTCGAGGACGATTTTGGGTATTAACTCTATATATATATATATATATATATATATATATATATATATATATATATATATATATATATATATATATATATATATATATATATATATATATATAGGCTGCGAATTGAATCCGGTGCACCCCTATTATATATGAAATCATGAGATCACTTAATAGCCATTGATTGATTCCACATGAATGGTGGATATTAGAAGATAATAATAAAGTAAATAAGGATATATTAAAAGTAAAAGGATTAAAATGTAATTGTAGTGATATGATTAATTATGGATAGATTTTAATTAGAATCATTTGGATTATATTTAGGAGTATTTGATTGGGAAAATATATTCAGACATAAATTACCAAATGTGCTGCACTGTTTTAGTTGCACTAAATATTAATTGATTAGTGAGGCATTTTTTTAGAGGTCCATGCATTGGCTTGTATTAGCGTGTGCGTGATAGGCATTGAGTGGTGAACCGTATGTTCTAAAATGATTGAGCGACAGTGGTGAATGGTCATAGGTAGTCTGTGCCTGCTTGGTTGACGTAAAGTGTGATGGTGTAGGGTGCACGGTGTTAAAGTTGTTTGTGAGTAACAAATTAAGGGTTTGTGCGTTTAGATGCTGCTGTGTGCATTTTGTATCGGTATGTGCATTTGCCACCAGTAGCTTGAGTGTTATGTTGTTTGGGTGATTGGGCGTTTGATGTAGGATGTTTGTGCAACCTGACTGCCAGCGTGTGCGAAAGTAGTTGAAGGTAGTAAGGGGTGACTGTCTTTATGCATATTACAAATAATAATAGGATTACGAGCAGTCAACTCATGATTAGTTAGTACCCGTAAGAGCGTCAACGTAAGCTAACACAAAACACTAATACAACCAAGCTGATTAGATACAGATTAAATAGTGAATTCTACGGGTTATTTCAAAATTAATAGAGAAATTAAATTATAATTACATTACACTAAACTTTGTTGTTCAACCCAGGCATACGCACACGCCGATACAGTGTTACGCACAAAGTTCTACTAAAAATAATGACAACAACATATTTCTCCCCAAATGAATACTGAAATCAAATTACAACATGTTCACGGGGTCGAAATTAGATAGCAACCACCTCGCCATTCGCTTAAGAATGTCAGGGGTCCGTAAATTCAAGAGTTCCCCTAACCCCAGCTCAACGACAATTCTCTTTTGCCGAGCACTAAATCGCATAATGGGATTCACCAGGTGTTTCGTAGCCGCCCGGATCTTAAGGGGGGGAAATATTGAATCATCGACTGCGTCACCACCATCATCCGAGTCCTTGGAATCCGACACCTGTTGGTCCGGGCGAGCGGGTAATTCCACATTAAGGGGGTTGGTGGCAAGGGTGGTACAATAGCTTCATCAGCTGTCGACTCAACAACAACGTCACCTGGTACCAAAAAATCATTAACACAAATACCAAAATAAGAACACAACACACCGTATGCACAGTAAAGAACCTTGCCCCACACTCCTAACTATAGACAATATAGCAGCCATGAAGATGCTAATCATAAATCCAACGCACATACTGTAAACTGATGACGCACACACATAAATTTTAAGCATCACACCAATCCAGCTAACAAATCCAATCACAATAACATTACTACCCCTTTCCCGACACAACAAAAATAGAAACAAACACCCACATACGGTATCCGGCCAAAAATAATATAACGAATAAGAATCGCACCGTAACACATTGAACTCAATCTCAAGACACCATGAATCAAATAGAAATAACCTATGCACAGACCATAAACCCATTACGCCCACACTGTAACAAATTCAACTCAATCTCAGGACACCATGAATCAAATAGAAATAACCTACGCACAGACCATAAACCCATTACGCCCACACCGTAACACATTCAACTCAATCTCAGGACACCATGAATCAAATAGAAATAACCTACGCACAGACCATAAACCCATTACGCCCACACCGTAACACATTCAACTCAATCTGAAGACAGTGACACACCTCTACGCACAAACCAAACTTTTAACATACAACAACAGCATGCACCCACTAAACCAAGCACGCACACACTGTAATAGTAATAAAAAAACCCCAACTTACTCCCCTACGCAAAAAAAAAAAAAAAAAAAAAAAAAACACCAACATTCCGCGCACAAACAAAACCAAAAATGACCTCAGACTAAATCCAAAGCCAAAAAAAGAAAAAACCATTCCACAGCTAAACACAAAAAAAAAAAAAAAAAAAAAAAAAAAAAAAACACAAAATAAAAAAACAAAACCCGTGATGTCAAGTCCCTAATAGCATAACTTGCACACGGTGACGCACAACAACGCACAAACCATGAACCCAACCATTAGAAGCCTCAAAGACTTTTACACATAGGACAAACATGCAAAACAAAACCAGGCACAGACAGAAAGACACTTTTAAATCCCACCAGACCAAACTAGTACTGCACGACCATACCACCCCATCAAAAACACACCTCAAAAACCTAGACTAATTACACACAACCAAAAAACAAAAAACATAGTAAAAAAACACTCACCCAAACCACATTCACAAACCCATGAACATGCAAACAACACCCACTACAACCCCCCTGATCTGCCAGAATTTAACCAAAAAAAAAAACAAAAAACTCGGAACAACCCTAACTGAACTACCTTATCCCCTCAACACCACAACCCCACCGCCCCAGCCGTGAACAACAAATCCTTCAGCCACCAGACCCCCGGGCAAAAACCCCAGCAAACGGTGAAACAAAATCCTACCCAACACACATGCAACGACCCATCCGTCCTAGACTAGGGATGAATATTCTGAACCCCCAAAAATTCCATACCCACCGTCGCCACCCCCCCCCCATCCCCTCAAGAACAACCGCCACACAACACAAATGCCCAAACTCCCCATACCGGCGGAAAACCCCCGAAAAAAAAAACCCAAATCAGACAACGATAACCCCACAACAGAGGGACGAACCTGATATCCCAACAGGAAACACAAAAGATAACTGCAAAAAAAAAAAAAAAAAAAAAAAAAAAAAAAAAAAAAAAAAAAACCATATGAGCAAAGCAAAAGAGGACCAAAAAATCGGAAAACTTGGAAGGGGATCGGGCAAACACCCCTTGAGTCGCTTAGATCGCCTCGAGCTCGAACCCGCCATGAAGAACAACGATTCAAACACAAAGCAAAATTGGCCTCGGACCCTGCAAGCCCTAATTTAAGCGAAGGAAGATGAAGATTGTCGAGGAATATGAGAGGATGGTCTAAGCGAGAAGACAGGCAGAGACCATATGAATAGGCGGCAATGTGACTGAAAAAGAATATATCCTAATTTATCTCTACGCTCGCCCCAAAAACCACGTGGCATAATTACTTTACATAATGAACATAGTCCCAAAAGACAAAACTACCCATTAACTTAATAGAAATACATGACACGTGGTTTCAAAGAGCACCAAATCTGAACCGTTAAAAAAGATAAATAAACGAATAGGATTAAGGCTCATGAATTCATCTAACTAGAGGGGGTGCACCGGATTCAAAATCTATATATATATATATATATATATATATATATATATATATATATATATATATATATATATATATATATATATATATATATATGTGTGTGTGTGTGTGTGTGTGTGTGTGTGTGTGTGTGTGTGTGTGTGTGTGTGTGTGTGTGTGTGTGTGTGTGTGTGTGTGTGTGTGTGTGTGTGTGTGTGTGTGTATGTATGTATGTATATGTATATAAATAGGGGCGCACTCCTGTGCCGAATAGATGCCAAGGAGAGAAATACGAATGCATGCCAGCCATCCATGTATCCAGATCAACGAATCAGATGTAATTTTTTAAAAATAACGCGGTGGAATTTTTGTAAATAACTCAAACTTTGGTGCATGTAAATGTGTTACAAGTGAAAGTGGTTGGTGTACCTTTGCAAATAAACAGTGCAGGTAAATTCACTTACAAGTACACCTACTTTCACCTATAAGTGCAAGTAATTTTACCATGTTAACATTCGTGCATCTAGGTGCAACTGCTTATAACTATAAATGCATCAAGTTATAACGTCAAGTGCACTTAGTATTGATACTCAGTGTAAATTTTACTTGCATCTGTAATACATTTTACATGCACTTGTAATACATTTTACTTGCACTTTCAAGTGCACCTACTTTCACCTACAAGTGCATGTAATTTTTCCTTCTTAACATTCATTGATTGGGTGCACCTACTTTCACCTACAAGTGCACCTACTTTCATCTAGGTGCACCTAGATCTCGACACGTGGTGCGTGCTATATATATATATATATATATATATATATATATATATATATATATATATATATATATATATATATATATATATATATATATATATATATATGTATATATATATCAATTGTATGTATTGTTGTTTTATATTTTTTTTATTATAATTTGTATTTCAATATATATGTATTTTTGATATATTATGTGTTGGTTTTTATTGACCACCGGGGTAGTCAAACGGCGAGCCAACACAACCGATTGAATAAATAAAAGATAAATAATGGAGAATAAAAAATAAATAGACACTCTAATATTTACGTAGAAACCGGAAGGTGAAAACCACGGACCTTTTGTTGGCGATGCCAAGCCGAGGTGCACTATATTTTGATAGTTTGCTACATGTATAATTTCTGTTCTTTCTAAAGAAATGTGGGATGAGAGGATTTCGATGCCTTTCATTATGACTAATTAAGGCTTTTATAGGGGAGAAATATGTAGAGCATTTGGTAATCGGGATCTATATGGCAATTCAGTATTTATGGTTAGGTAGGGTAATTAATGAGATTTGGAAAGTGATTTTAGGAAGGAGAATGATAATTTAGGTGCTAGGAGCTAATTTAGATTGACTTTGATTATCCTTCCATAATTGCATGGTTGCTATATAATTCTTCCCTTTATTGTCGCGATTGACTGGTTAGTTGTCTACCCATAGTCCATGTTCCATCATCTAGTCCTTCATATTCCTGTGTCTAGCGAAGCATGGCACATGAAAGTAGAATGCAACGATCTGTAGTGAGTTCACTACCATACACCACACTTCGTTGCCGACTCCTTTTTTCAAGGAAACATGCAGGGATTTCATTGCGGACTCCTTATTCCATGGAAACATGAAGGGATTTCATTGCCGACTCCTTTTTTCAAGGAGGCGTGAAGGACTTTATTGACGTATCCCTTTTTCAAGGGGGGGTATATGCTGAGCACTTTTTTCAAGAGCTCCATTTCTACAACTAATCGGTAGCTCTAAGGGGTTGAGAGGTAGAGTACTTAAGGCCGAATGGCCGAGTAGTTACTGACCATGAGGTCGAGTACTTGATAATCGAGAAGCCGATCACCTGCAAAATTTTAAAACATCGATTAAAAAAACATCTTCATGAGATGAAACCCACTAAAGGGTAGGGTCCAGACCAATTATTTTATCTATCCAAAGTTAATTGACCACTTGGCACGTGACAGTCCCTCAGTATCTTGTTGCATATCCTCAAACCTGCAAAGATTTCAAAGAGAAAGAATTAGTCAGTCACTTCGCGTCTGACGGTTAACTTAGTTGTTCTCTCGCAGTTGCCTACCTCTTTTACCATTTGATTGGCTGGTAAGCACTTAATTTGTCGTGCCATTTGAAGGGTTGAAAAACCACCGAAGGCGTTTTCCTTCGAGCCATTTAATTAGATGGCTGGCTGACCACCTAGAAAGGCTTTCGGCCTGTGCCGTTTAGAAGGCTGGCGGACCACCAAAATTTTACTCGGCTCGACCGCTTACTTGACTGACTGGAGTTATTTTTTTTATTATTTTTTCTGGGTACAACAGCTGATTTGTACACAACCTCTAAATAAAATCAAAGAAAATTAAATGATAAGAGTTAATATAGTGCTTGGCTATGTGTAGTTTGTTAAGTTTGTTTCGTTTTTGTAGTTGTGGTTACCTTGAGTTTAGTAGGCTATTAGCTTCACCTTTGTAGTATAAATACTTTCATTGAGTAATACAAATTCATCAGTTCTTCACCAATCTACATGGTAACAAGAGCTATTTGATCCAAAGTATAATTTTTTTCCTCCCTATGTTTACTTTTCCATGGCTGCTAATGATGCAAATACCCAACCTACTGTCCTCCCCAATCCGATTAATCTGGTACCTAATGTTGAAGGTTCTCATACCATTCCTAATAACTTGAACTTGGCTAACCACTAATTGTGGTTACATTTCATAACGTAACATTCAAAAACTCACCTCCTCTAACTATATCACATGGAAAATTCAGCTTGAATATATTCTTATTGGCTATGATCTTGAACATTTTATTGATGGCAGTAAACTCGTCCAAACTGCTACTATCACTGTGCAAGATCGCGAACTTCCAAATCCTGCTTATTCCACTTGGGTACGCCAGGATAAACTCATATTTTGTGCTATAGCTGGTACTTTGTCCTTAGCTGTCAGGCCTCTCATTTTGAGTGCCCGAACTTCTCACGAGGCATGGAATATACTAGAAAATACGTATGCTCGCCCCACCCGTGGTCACATAAAAAAACTCAAGGATCAACTCAAGCATATCATCAAAGGCAGCTCCATAGTTACCGAGTATATGAACCAGATCAAGAGAGTTGTTGAACTTGCCCGTTTAGGCAAGCCCATGGAACATGAAGATATCACAGACAAGATTCTTGATGGTCTGGATTCTGGTTACCAATCTGTTATTGATGTTGTTAATGGACGTGACCCCATCATCACCTTTGAAGAGTTGCATGAAAAGTTAATTAACAAAGAACTTGTTCTACACTGTGCAACTCCTCCTACCACAATTCCAGCTTCCTACTCAAACTCGACTAGCAAGCAATTTTCAGACTCGGCAACCCTCATATCCTCGCTTCAACAACTATACAATTCATCCCGGCCTGCTCCAAAACCCTTTCTTGGTCGCTGCCAGTGCTGTAATGTTCAAGGTCATGTTTTTTTTCATTGTTCTGTCTTTCGTGGACAATACCAAATATTCAGTTCCCCCCATCGTCTTACCGCAAACAAGAGGTAAAACCACAGGCTCATGTTGCTGCCACCTCACCGGTTGCACCCTTCTAGTTGCTAAACAGTGGTGCCTCCGATCATGTTACCACATATCTTTTTAATCTTGCTCTTCACACACCATATGATGGTACAGATGAAGTTATGATAGGGAACTGTTCTGGTCTTCCCATCTCACATACTGGTTTTATCTCTCTCCTTTCTACATCTAAATCTTTTTTCCCCTCCTAATGTTTTGTGTGTTCCCACCATGCGTCAAAATGTTATCTCTATTTCTCAATTTTGTCGTGATAGTAATTCTCTTATTGAATTCTCACCCACTGCCTTTTGTGTTAAAGACATTCAGACGGGGGCACCCCTCCTAACCGGACCATCTAAAAATGGAGTTTATGAGTGGCCGGCGTCTCCTAGTTTGTCTACTCATGTTTTCACCATAATGGTTTGTCGCAACAATTGGCATCACCACTTAGGTCATCCATCCGCTCCCATTCTCGACCAACTCTTGGTTCGTTTAGGCATTTCTAATTCTTCTGCTCAGACGCATTGTAATGCATGTCTTAGCAATAAAAGTCATAAATTTCCCTTCAAAAACTCTACTCTTACTACATCAGAACCGCTTGAGGTTGTGTTCAGTGATGTTTGGACTTCACCATTATATTCTTTTGACAATTACAAATACTACGAATTGTTCTACAATCCAATATTTTTGCCTCTGTCACCTACGATCCCCTCACCTCCTGCTCAAAATAATCAGCCGTCTCCATCACCATCCTTGCATGGTTCTACATCCCACTATTCTCCCTCTAGTTGGTCACAAACGAGTTAAGTTTCATCTTCGGCTACTTCTCCTACTAATCCTCTAGCTTGTGAAACAACTCCTGCCCCACGTGTCATTATTACTCGGTCAAAAAACAACATCTTTAAACCCATTCGAAATCTCAATTTGTCAACTCAAGTTGTTCCTACTGAACCTGTTTCTGTTAAGCAAGCTATGCAGGATCTAAACTGGTTGGCTGCAATGAAGGATGAGGTTGCAGCGTTAGCTCGTAATGAGACTTGGGATCTTGTTCCTCCCGATCCATCTCACAATCTTGTGGGTTGCAAATGGGTCTTTCGCCTCAAGTATCATCCAGATGGGTCCATTGCTCGGTACAAAGCTAGACTAGTCGCCAAAGGTTTTCATCAGTGGCCGGGGCTTGACTACTCTGAGACCTCCAGTCGAGTTCTTAAACTAGCAACTATTCGATTGGTATTAAGTCTAGTTGTTACACATGGGTGGGTAACTCGTCAGCTGGACATTAACAACACATTTTTTAATGGAACTTGATAAGTGCCAAAGATGCTATGTTTTATAGAGTATTTAAGAGGCATATTGTGCTATAATTGGAGTCCTTTATGCCTAATTCATGCTTAGAATAACATAATTTGATAAAATTTAAGATTAAGGACTAATTCCATTGCCTTTGTAAGAAAATAGCAAAACATTGTCAATTTCAGGGCATTCCGGCGACAGTTAGGTAGAATGATCATATCTTGAGCTAGCGGTGTCCAAATGAGGTGATTCAAGTGGCTATGGTTCTGAAACTTCAAGGGCTACAACTTTGGTGAAGGGAAAAAATTCCAGAAACATCCAAGAAATTCACAACGAGCGTTGTAATTTCGTGGACGGGCCATTTAAATGAAATTTCATATTTTAAGCCTATTTAAAGGCATGTAAGGGGATAATTTTGGAAGATTTTTTTCCCATTTCCTTTACTCTCATATTTAGATCGCTTAGGTTAGGTTAGATTATGGTTTATCTTTTCTTCTCATTTTCTTAGATTAGATTTACATTTCACACCTAGAATTCATTGTTCAACATTGTTATTGGATTACAAGCATCTAGATTGAAGATTTGGGTAACATTTCTTCTCCTTGTTCATATTTCATATCTAATTTGTGCTTTTTGATCTTATAAATGATGATGAATTGCAAGACATCTAGGATTTGGATTGGTATTGGATTGTGTTTGTGTTCTTATGCTTTGAATGTACGAATGATGAGATTGGTTGTTTGTATTGGCCTTGTATGCCTTTGTTGTAGAGGAGTGCATATTGATCTCTTTCCATTGAGAGCTCTTATGGTTAGATGAGTGTGAGAGTGAGAGTTTAGCAAGAGATTGCACTCTCCTTAGTCTTTCCCTTGCAATCCCCTTCCTACGACCTGAGAGGGCGAGCTTAGGGGAGGAGACGATAGACCGTCCACCAAGTGTTTGATAGAATGCCTCGCCCGACGTAGGGAACAAGAGACTAGGTCCTACGCATCCTAGTGATGGTGCCTTAGGTCTCCCTAGGTTAGCCAAGCCATATACCCACTGTAACACCCCACTCTTCTTAAACTTACTTAACAAACTAAAACCAAAATAAGATAAACTAAGCAGCGGAAAAGTAAACTTAATTAACAAACTTAGTAGGAGCGTCACCGCCACAACCAACTTGCCACGGTGATCGCACAGGCTAAGGGTAAAACTAAACATCAAGTCAAACTAACATCCGAATAACTAGGGGAATACAACCCCGGTGTCCGGCACCAACAAAAGAGATAACATAATACAAAAACCAAATAACAAGAAATTAGACTACAAGTCATCTAACTAACTAGTCTAACTCGTACTCTCTCATACCCACGAGCTGGGCCCACCTGAAAGGGGTTAACAAACAACAAGTAGCAAGCAAAACCCGTTAGCACGAAGCTAAGTATAACGCCACTCAACCATGTAAAGTAAACACAATATATACTTTGGAAAACAGAGTCTACATTCTTGAATCAACCACTTAAACTCTTAAATCATACTTTGGTGTTACCTTCTAGATGCTTGCAACCTAAGTAATAAGTAGGCATACTTATTCAATAAACACTTATCACATTCTCATCTCATGAACAAACTAAGCTTCTCATTTACTCAAATAAACTCATGCTTTCTCATATAACTCAAATAAACATTCATGAGCTGTCATATACTTATCATGCATTCTCTTGCAAGACATATAACTCACAACAAGCTCATACTATCAATCACACAATCTAGTGCAAGACGTATAACTCATAAGCAACTCATGCTATCAAATAACTCATAAGCAATCTTATGCTACTAATCATGCAATCTCATGCAAGATATATAATAAGCAAATTCATGCTACTAATCATGCAATCTCGTACAAGATATATAATAAGCAAACTCATGCTACTAATCATGCAATCTCGTGCAAGATATATAATAAGCAAACTCATGCTACTAATCATGCAATCTCGTGCAAGATATATAATAATCAAACTCATGCTACTAATCATGCAATCTCGTGCAAGATATATAATAAGCAAACTCATGCTACTAATCATGCAATCTAGTGCAACATATATTATAAGCAAACTCATGCTACTAATCATGCAATCTCGTGCAAGATATGTAAGTATAGGTACATATACATATACACTCTTTTGTAAAAAGAATACTTTTTCTGTGGAAGTTTCTTAGAGCCAAAAATGACTCGCTTTGCTTATTCCTTTCTTAGAGTCTCCAAGACTCGCTTTCTTAGAGTCGTGTTGACTCGCTTTCTTAGAGTCTCAATGACTCGCTTTCTTAGAGTCATGCTAACTCACTTTCTCTTTACTTGTGGGCGAGGCCGGGTTTCACCATAATGTGAATGGACCCATTGGGCACGGCGTATAGCCGGCCAATCTCTCATCCCGCCCATAGAACCAATCTCGTGGTTCCAAAACTCAAACTCTGTGGAATAAGGTATCGGACTTTCAGTGTGCACACTCCCTGACCAGGATTCCAAGCCTGGAGGGCAGTTTCCAACCTTGTAACGTGGGAATACGCCGCGTTACATGAAATCGGACCGCAATGTCCGTTGCTTTCTACTCCGAAAGGACATAGTCCAAACGGGTCCTCCAAAAACAAGGTTTTCCTCACAATAGATATATATAACTATATCACTCATGCATCTCAAATATGCATCACTTATCTTATGCAAAAAAATGCACATACTTCTCAACTCATTCTCAATAGAAAAGATAAAGGTTTTCTACATGGAAATGAGATTTTAGAAAATAATACTTAGGCTCACATTGGCCACTTATGCACTTTTAAAACATGAAATGCTCAAATGCACTTTACTGTAACATATGCTTCTACTTTCTATTCACTGTGAAACTCAACAATTTTCATAAATCATGCTTGTAACTCATAACTTAGCAAAACTTCTCAATAAACACTTAGCAAGTAGTTAGCATGCTATTTGAACTCTAATTACTCAAGGGATTCATTTACTGTAAATCATGCTTTCAAGTTGGACATGCTCTGTATACTTCCATGCTTGTAAAATTAGCAATAATCTTTAAATAACTCATACAAGACAATTTAGGCCTACTTTGCTAACAAAACTCATCTATAAGCTCATACTTCTCTATTAACAATCAAATAACATCATGCTCAACATATAGATGATCAAAGTCTGATAAACACTTAATCTCATTCACTGGACATGTTTCTGTAACAATTCCCTCACCAAAACTAACATAGAGGGCTCAAATCTCCTCCAAACTCATCGAAATCAAAGCCAAAACGTGCGTCAAGACGGCCCAGAGGTACCGAGCCACAAGGGCCCATGACACCCCATCCGAAACGACACGTAGCTGAGCCACAAGGGCCCGGCCACTGCACTGGAAGCACTCAACGGAACTTGGGGCGAGGCTCAACTAGGCCCGCTCCTCAGACCGCCTAGCCACCGGCTTTAGGCAACGACCCTCTCCTAGGGTCGTTCCCTAGGCCTGATTAGCAACGGCCTTAGCCAACGGTTCCCTTGTTGGACCGTTGGCTGGGACCGGTGTAAAACCCATAATTTTAGAACATTTAAAACTTATATAATAAAGGTAATCCTTATAAAATCCCGGAAACATAATATAAGAGTATGGGGTGCTATGCCACACCTGAGCTAGAGAACCCAAGTGCACAGGCAAACTAACTAGGATCCTCAATAATGTTAATACATAGATATGGCACGCAGGCTAAAAGGGAACTATCTACTCTATGCTTCACGTCTCTAGCGCGCTCCGGTGTCTACTCATCTGTGCCTGAAAGCCAAATATATCTGTTCAGCGAGAGATGCTGGTAACCCACTCCAACGTGTTGAAATACAATATGTATAGATACAGATATAGGAAAACCATTTTGAAGCAGGAAGATATACTTAGGAGACTCTAGCCTTTAAAACCGGGAATAGACTCGACAAGTAGAGGTAAGCATGTTAACAGTAATAGATAGTTAAGTAGAGATATCATCATAGAAATGCACATCAAAGGTCACAGTTCCCTTTCCGATTTCATCATATCATCATTCAATCATCATTCATAGCACATACTCAATGATGGCACCACGGGACCAATCGCATGCCCCGAACATGAGGGTTAATGCGTATAACATTAACACGGCCCCGCAGCACCCTACCTCAATACCGCGGTATGAGGGGAGTTGATCGCAACCAACCCTTTTAGAACCGTTGACGAACTCAACGTCGGATCAAGATCCTACACACCGCTGACGCACCCAGTCGGTGGACCGCGATCCCCTTTACAAGGGGGGACATACGACCCTACACACCGTCAATGCGCACAGTCGGTGGACCATAGAGGATCTAAGCCCGGCTTACCCCTGAGCTGTACTCAGTAGGTGCGCGAAGATCCTCGGAGACTATAGCCCTACACACCGCTGTCCCATCGTTCGGTGGATCGCAGCTAGGCGTAGCCCTACACACCGCCTGATTACTCAGGTCGGTGGACTAAAGCCTTCCTCGGCTTATTGGCCCTACACACCGTCCAGGCGCGTTCAGGTCCGGTGGTTCATAGCACCGAGGCCCATAGTTGGACCTGTAGTCCAAGAAGTAAATCAATTTGGCCTCAGCCACTTCTGAGTCTTAACCCAGGACAATCCATTAGCCTTCAGCCACTTCCGAACCTTTAGTCCGGGATCAATCCATTCGGTCTTCAACCGACTACCGAACCTTAATCCGGGAAATATCCATTCGGTCTTCAACCGACTTCCGAACCTTAGTCCGGGAACCACTCAATTGGCCTATAACCAAAATGGGGGATCATGCAACACATAACACATAGGAGCACGTAACAACACATTGGGAGGGGAGAGACATATAAATAATATTATGTGTGATCATTCACATACTAAGAATAGTCCTAAGGGTTCATACAACTTCCACCTAGGCCAACGAGTTACCGATTCAACTAGCATGCAATTCCTAAGACTCGTTTAACCTACGAATGGTACCCGGAATATCAAACTAGACTCGAGCACGACAAACGGGGTCCGTTGGGACACCGTGGGGGATGGGGAACATCAAATGGGGAAGCCGGAGACCCGGGGTGGGGTACGGGCCAGCGGGTAGCCGGTGGGTGGGGGTCACCCGCCGGCTGCCCGCCGGAATTCACTGTTCCGGCCGCGGGTTGCCGGCGGGCAGGCGACTGCCCGGCGGCTACCCGCTGCCCGGTGGTGATTCTGGGCAGCGGGTAGGTGGCGGGTTCCCCTACCCCCACCTACCCCCCACTGACTCATATACCATAATTTCGTTCCAGGGACCTTTGTGGAACCCGAAACCGTGCTTGGACACTTTCAAACGCAATTAACGACACCACGTAGTCATATAACGGATCAAAAGCAAGAATCACATACGACTCATCCTATCACGACTTCTAAACATAAACAACACCCGAACATGCGAATTCCTACCCAAATATAAATCAAGAACATCACAATGCAAATTCCCAATTCATCCTAGGGCTCTAATCCCGCCCAAACCATCCATAACATATTTTATCTTTAACATCAAGAAATATCAAGATTCGTCAACAATCATTATATCAAAATCAAAAACTTCATTTCAACATCAAGATCATCAAGAAGACATATAAATCATCTTATCAATCAACAAGATCATAACACAACTATCATAGAAGAATTCATCAAGACACGAGAATATAGAGGGAGGCCTAAGAGGGAGATCATAGCTAAGAAAATAGGTTTTGTTGAGACATGGGTTACCTCTTAGCCTTAATTAATTTCCTTGGCTATGAAGGGTCTTTCTTTAAGCTTTCTTCTTTCTTGATTTCTCCTAAAGGGGATTCTTGGAATTCCTTGTGTGGTGAGAGATTATTGTCGTGTAAGATCTAGGTGCCTCCTATGACCCTGTATTTATATATATTCCTAAGAGTCCCAATTGGGGTCTAAACACTATGGGCTTGCTAATTCTATTCCATATAGAACTAAGGGGTTGGTTATAGGGATGTGAGCCCATGGACTATGGTGGGTCTTTCTTAGTTGATTAATGGGTTTTTAATTCTCCTTTTAGGGCAAGTGATTAAATACTTTGTTAGGGTTAGGGGTCGTAACACGGGGTGTTACACTCTCCCCCCCCCCCCCCCCCCCCCTTACAAGAGGCTTCGTCCCCAAAGTCGGTGCGTGGGTCCACTCTTTCACCCCTAGACGTCACGTATTTTGGCCCCCTGGTTAGGAGATGTGGCTCCACGTGTTGTCTTCGTTTAGGTAGACTGGATCTTTGGTGCGGTGGTAGTTTTAGAGGGTTCGGGTCTACCTTGGTTCCCTGCTCCTGAGCTGGATGCCCCGCGGGTGCCTAGCATGGCCTCGATGGTAGCCACCCTTTGATCCAATGCGCGTATCGCACGGATTAGGGAAGAGAACCCCTCGTCCATGATCTAGTTCTGTCGGGTGAGTTGTGCAAGGATGCGTTCGTTGACGGTTTCTCCACTTTGGCCCCTTGGGTCTCCTCTTGCCTGTGCTGGTGGATTGGGCTCACTATCTTCTTCCTGTTCCTCATTTTCCCCCGGTTCCCCACATTCTTGCATTGCCCCCTTGAGTTTCTTGTTGGAGATATCCAACTGATCTACCAGTTCCCTTCGTTCTTCCTCGGGTTTAAGGCAAATCTCTTCGAGGGTGATGTGCTGTCCCCCTTCGGTGTAGTAGATATCATTGCGATGGAGATTTTGAGCATTGAAAACCATGTCACTTGCGGTCTTGACCTCAGTGTGGCTCAGATCCACCCCCTTTTTTTCCATGATCCAACATAGGATCATTCCGTAGGGCAGGCTAAGTCGGTTGCTGGTTTTGCAAAACTCCATGTGTTTCAACATGAGGGCCAGCAAATTGAACTTGATCTTGTGTTTTAAGAGATAGGAAAAAGTACACTCCAAACTCCCCACATCCTTGCTTTTATTATTTATGGGCAAAAGGCTATCAGTCACAATCATAACCAATATCTTTTGTTCTACGGTTAGCCACTTCCTATTTGGCCGTGTGGCCGAGGTGAAACCTTCTTCTTTTCCGAGTAGGTATCCGAGGTAGTCTTTGTACCCCGTATTTTGGGTAACAATCCACCCTTTTCGGTCATAGCTCGACATTCCTGTGGTGGTTAATTTCAGGAGTTTGGCCAAGCGGCCTTCGGAAAGTATAATATCCTTGCCTCGGACCTTGGTGGTGATTTCTATTTTATCACCTCGCTTGATGGCTACCAAATGTTGGTAGAACTCCTTCACCAGTTCGGGGTATGTATCCCCTTTAATGGTGAGATAGGTATCCAATAACCCTTGGTGATTAAGCATATCGACCAATTCCGGAGAGAATTGATCGGGTTCAAGGGCTTTACTTCCGATCACGGTGTAGCCGACATTGCTACACTCCGGGGTGCAGATTTTGAGGGGTTACTTTGGCATTGTGAAGCGTTTCTTGATGGTGAGCTTTTCCGGCGACTTTTCTGGTGGGATTCCGGCGAGGCTCTGGCGGCGGGTTCGGCGGTGGGTGGCGTTCCTGTTCCAAACGGCGAGGAGAGGGGGGGTGGTGCACGGTGACGGTGGCTGGGCGTGCGGCTGGCGGTGCTGGGCAGCGGGTCGGGGCTGGGCGTGTCGTGGGCGACCTCCGGGCGAAGGCGAGGCGGTCGGCTGGGCGGTGGTTTGGTGGTGCGAGGTCGACGGGCGGCGGTCGGCCGGTGGCGGCGGCGTGTGGCCGGTGGGTTTCGTGGGGGGTGCTCGCCGGCTTTGGAGTGGGGTGCGAAGAGGGAGGGGGTGAGGGTGAGAGTGGGAGGGTGTGAGGAAGAAGAAGGGTTTTTAATTTGGGGATTTTTGGGGCTTTAGGGATTTGTGGGGTTTTAAGAAGGGAGTGTTCCCTTAAGGTCTCAAGAAGTACTTATGGCTTAGTGGTTAGGAGCTTGGACTTGTAAGTGGGAGGTCTAGAGTTCAATTCCCATTAGTGACATTAGTCTTTCTTTGTTGTGTAGTCTTTGTTTTTTTCCTTCTTTAATCTTCCGGGGTCATGTTTTCTTCGTTGAGGGTGTCCTCGTTCACGAGTTCGGCTTGCGTACGACTCATGACGAATACCTTTCCGGTGGCACTGCGATTCCCTTGGTTGTTCGTGCCTCCGTGTTGGCCCATGTTTATGGGGCGTGAACTTGAGGGTTGCGAGCAGTGGAAGGCCTTGTGTCCCTCTTTTCCACAGTTGAAGCACCGTAAGGGGTTCCCCATGCAGTCCCTGCCTCTATGGCTTTGGTTGCATCTTGGGCAAGGGAAGCCCCCCGCGTTGGCTTCGTTGTTTCTTGGGGGTGCTCTTTGTCCGGCTGGGTTGTTTGGCCTGGTGTTGGTGTCGATTCTGGTTCGCTTCATTGGTGGTGCACCACCTCCGGTATTCCTCTTCCGAATCTGATCCTGTACCCCACGTTGTAGTAGTTGGATTCGGTAGAGGTTGGCAGCACTGGAGTAAGCCTCGTTGAGGGTGCGGGGCCCGCTTACTATTAGTGCTTTCCGAGCTCCGAAGTTGAGGCCCGATACAAACCTTTCTATTTTTGTTAATTCCGTAGGAACTAATTCTGGCGCGAAGCGTGCTAGTTCGAGGAATCGTTTATGGTATTCAGTGATGGTCGTCGTGCCTTGTTTTAGGTGGAGGAACTCCTCGTGCATCGAAGCTTTCACGTGTGCCGGGTAGAATCGTTCTCGCAGGCGCGTTTTCAGGTTTTCCCAGTTGAATCCTGGTTCCTGCCTGTAAGTGGGTCCTTCGTGGGTCCACCAAAGATCTGCCTCGTGTCCAAAGTAGAACGAGGCTATCTCCACGCGGCGTTCTTCTGGGCATTCTACCAACCCCAGAATTTTTGTCGAAGGTCCGTATCCATTCTTCGAGGATGGCGGGATTTTCTTCGCCCGAGAACGTGGGTGGTTGATGGTTCGAGACCTGTCGGGCGACTTCTGAGTTTGGGTTCGGTGGTGGTGTGTTGTTGCGGAGGGCTACGTCGCTTAGTGCTTGGGCGACCTGGGTGAGTTGCTGCAGGGTTTGAGCCAGGGGGTCGTGTGTGGTGGGTTCTGGAGTCCTTGATTGTCTTCTGTTCGGTGCCATGTTGCTGATCTATAGAACCAATGTTTACACTGATTTAGAGGGTCGTTCCCTTACCTTGCTGTGATAAGCGAAGAGAAATTCTTTTAAGTTACTGAGGGATAGGGTGGTGGGATGTTATGTGATGGTGGTGGGTAGGCTCACAATCTCACTGCGCGTCCTAAGATTCCTGAGTCTTATGTCCCTGAATACCTAGAGTTCAAGTCTAATTTCCTAAAGTCTGGTCTTAAGAGTCTTATCCTAGGGTCAAACTTAGGCTCTGATACCAACTGTAACACCCCAGAATTTTAGAACATTTAAAACTTATATAATAAAGGTAATCCTTACAAAATCCCGGAAACATAATATAAGAGTATGGGGCACTAGTACAGAATAGAACAAAGAAATCTTACTTTAAGCTACCCTTCTTTAAACAAGGGTAGTGTATTATTTTTTTAAAAAAGGGGCGGTGGTATAATTGTAATTAAATGAATAAGAAACCGCTACCCTTTCTAAAAGAAGGGTAGCGGTTTAAAAATAAAAAAGAAGGCGGAAAGAATTTCCGCTGCCCTTTCGCGTAGCAAAGGGCAGCAGAAACGATATTATTAAAAAAAAAATTAAATTAAAAAAACATAACCCTCCTACAACGCGTTCTCCATCCTCTCACCGCTCAATCTCACAACCAAGGCGCGCTTCTGCAAACCTAACCTCGCGGCCGGCGAGGACACGACATCTCGCTCGATCTACTCGCCGCATCTCCGGCGAGGACACGGCCTCGACCACCGTCTCATCGTCGATTCACCGCCCCACGACCTCATCCGCCGTCTCCACCGCCACAGGGTCGCCGGCGCTGCTTCGAACCACCGCTCCAGCCGCTGCTTCGTTTAATCATTTCATCATCTCAGGGGCAGGGGCCTGAAAATATAGTAGAGTGTATAGAAGATGTTGAAAAGGCAAATTCTGAGGTTAGAATTGAAGTTATGACTCTTTCATTCATTCATTCTTAATTTCTTTTTTTTTCTTTTTTATTAGATGCTGAACTTAATTGTGTGCATAATCTATTACTCCGTATTATTTAATTTTTTCTTAACCTCATTTGTTTTCATAGATAAAAATGGTAGAAGATGTTGGGGTTGGGAAATTGAAGTCGTACATCCACAATCCACAAATTAAAGAAAAAGAAAGATACATTGAAATATCTGTTAAAGAGGCACAAGACCAGAAGTAGTTAGTGGCTCTGAGGACCAATTCAAGTAGATTTCAGCAAAATGAAATGAGGTTAGAAGCTACAGCCTACAGCCTGCCTCATTCATTCATTCATTCTTTATTTTTATTTATTGGATACCCACTGTCTTTCCAAAATTTATTTGTCACTACTTATTTCTCTGTCTCATTTCATTTTGTCCATTTTGCATGATATATATGTTTTTTCATAGGAAGAGTCTGTCAGAAAACTAGTTGGCCGGTATGTACAGATCGAGATGACGAGATACATAGCTGCTAATTAATAATTTAATTGAGTTTAGCCTTGAGATGTTAGTGAAGGATGGATCATGATCCGGCTAGATTTGTTGTTGCAAACTCACTTAATGGCAATCCTGAATGTTGCAGAGTATTTACTGCTCAGAAAATATGTTCTCTTTGAGCTTTTTTAACACATTGTTTAACCCAAACCAAGTACTACATACTTTACTAAGTACAAACACATTTTTTAGGTTTATGTCATTTTTTAGGATTAGCCTATGATTTTGTAGTTTGTATTTCAACTACTCTATTCTGCTTATTTTATTAACTCAAGTAAGGATGAAGGAGGAACTCTAAACTGCTAGCCCCTATACCTTTAATGAACTAAGGACTTGTTAGACTACAACTGTAGGGTTTATGTGTCAAATAAAGACATGGTCCAATGCATTCTGAATTTGCTTATGAGACTTGCAGTATTTTTATTCTGTACTTTTAGCACCAGCTTGATATGAACTTAAATGCTTATGTAATCAGAAGTCATGAAATTTATATATGTTTTGACGGGTTATAGCGGATGTTCTGGAGTTTGATAAATGTATCACTTTAGAGTTCTTTTCTTCCGTTTCTTATAAACAACACTCACAAATCTGTACTAGTGAACGATGCCTCCACGTACTGCCGACGCCTCCGCCACTCCCATCGACGCCTACACGTTTCCGGCCATGGGCTAGGTAATTCTTAGCTCTTAATTAACTATCGTATGAATCTCTGCCATTGTATTTCGTCATATATATGACATTCAATGCTCAAAGCTAGATTCATCCTTTTTTTTTTCCAGAAAGAAGAACCGAAGAAGGAAGGTGGGGAGAAAAAGTGCGGCAGCAGCGTCGCCACTGTGAAGGCAACCACCGTCGTTTTAAAGGCCGATTTGCATTGTGAAGGCTGTGCCAAGAAAGTCATTAGACGTTCTATTCGACATTTTGACGGTAATATTTGTTCATCTACTTGTGGAAACCAGTTAATACTACAATTAACATCATACTTACTATTGAGCCCGAACCATATGAAGAGGGTGTGCACCTGGTTCAGGTAAGGTTATCTTCACTTTGCTTCTAGTAAGACTATTAAAGTTTTATTCTTTGAACTGGAATGGAGATATGGACCTGAGTTCTGATATTCATCTTATATTCTTATCTTGAATTGAACTTATAAAAGAATATTATCCTGCATCAAACATACCGAATACTAGTATCATTTTTTTTAGAAATCTTTTACATTTTCCCTCATTCAGTCTTTTGCTTACACCATCTTGTGGTCATTGATATATTTGATAATGCATTCGGGCAGGGCAGCGGCAAGCTTCTAGTCTTGTGCTTTATTAAGCTGTTTACTTGTTTTCATAAATATTGCAGTATTTTTCTTGATTTTCTTGCTTCTGTAAATGTTGTTATCTTCTTACTGAAATTCCAGCAACCATTGATACTTTTACCACTTATCTGTCAAAGACACAATGCTTTATATCCTTTTAGTATAAATGGCTAGGTGAATTATATAATTTCTGACATACCACTGTCTACTTATCTTCATAAATACTACATTGATATTCTAATTTGTATTTTTCTAGATTCCAAAAGTATTACTGTGAAAGTCCAACAAGCATTGATACTTTTCATACATAGCTGTCAATGATTCTGTTTTGTAGCCTTACAGTATAAATGGTTAAAAGGATTTATAATTTTGTATAAATTGCATCTTCATGTTCTTTTAAATTATGCATCAAAATAATACAATGATTTTGACACTATTCCAGTCATTTTCAATCAGAAATCTTACAATGTTGAAATTTTCAAATTTTATGCAGCACTATCGGGGAAGGTTGTCCAACATACTCTGGTAGCAATAGGACCATGTTGATCTTATTAGGCATGACTTTCTTTCCCCTTTAGTAGGGAAGTTGGCATGGAATGGCAACTCCACCATGCAACCGAGGAAAATTTTATTGCAATTGTCTGTTCTGGAATCTCACTATTCAAGTTCATATCAGATTCAATAATAGGTTTCCAATCCCTTTGAATATTTGATTGTTTACTAACACCTCTTTGCTTATTATCCTTACTGATATATACTTAGTTCCTTCCTATGATAGAAATGATGGTTATTGATATATAGTTCCTGCATCCAATAGAAGATATCTCATCAACCACACATCATATTCATGAATTTAAATTTTGATGCAGCTGCACCATCTAACACAGCTGTGTCATCTGGTGAAAAAACTGATTTTCTTAAGCTTCAGAATGGCAGGTATCTAGCTTTGCTTTGCTGATTTGTCCTTCTCTTCTTTTCTTTATTTGATCTCTTTGTTTCAATTATTGTTTTATGCTTGTATTTCACGAGTTGCATGACATCTGCCATTTATGTAACACAATATGGTGAAAAAAATTTACTTGATCAGTTACAAGTAGTGATATATGTATATTTGGATGACCAACAATGCAGCATTTCTACGGATGCATTCACATGAGCAGTTTCATAAAAATAGTGATTTCTCTTTGATATTTATTGTACTTTGCAATGATATACGTGGTGTTATTGTTGCTGGTGTTGAAGGAGAACCTGTTAACCTCACACAGCCAGTTACAGAAGAAATAGCAGTAGAGTTTGCCGCATATATGGTTGCTGGAGAAGAAGAAACTTGACGGCTCTATATCATTAAGGCATCCATTTACCTGTTAAACTAATCATCTTTAAATACTGGAAGAAGATCCTATTCTTAGAACAGATTTAAGACATAAATTGTTATTTTCAAACAACCGTTCTCATTTAAGAATTAATCTCTCTTTCAGGATGCTGTTTCTCGGGGACTTGCTCGTGGAGAAGCTGATGTCATCCAATATGGGTCAGTGGTTTATTTTAGTATGTTGTTCCTGTAGCTATCTTTTCTCATTAAAGAAATGAACTTGAATTTAGAAGTTTTTCATGTTAAACCCACAAGGAGCTAAGGTTATACAATAATAAGTTAGGATAGTATTGATACTCTTGGGTGTTAGTCTGCATAGGTTCCACATAACTTTATGGAGTTGAAACATGCTTTCTTGGGAGTTTGCTTGGATATGATCTAATGAAATTGGGAATTACTAATGAGTCATAAATGACATTTTGCTTTGTAGTAGTTAAATTATATTTTATTATTAATTAACATATTTAGTAATTTGATAAACTAAATTATTTTGTAGGCATTGGAAGGAAATTCGTACTCTACCAACGAAATTGATGAGATTCGAGAGTTATAGGCAAAATACTTTTTAGAAGAGTGCATGTAATTTTTGTTTTAGATTAAATATTGTGTTGATAATATTTTGTTTTGATAGTTTGTTGATAATATTGTGTTGATGATTAGTATTATGTTTATATGTAGTGCATGAATTTCGTATAGAATTTTTTAAAAATTGGGGGATTTAAAACTAAAATGATTTTTTTTTTAAATAATTAAATAATCCGCTACCCTTCTTTTGTAAGAAGGGTAGCGGATGCTTTAAAATATAATAATAAATTAATAGTGTTCGCTACCCTTATGTTTAAAGAAGGGTAGCATGTGCTTTAAAAAATAAAATAAAATAAGAGAATCCGCTACCCTTCTATACAAGGGTAGCGGAAAGCTCACGACTTTCAGCGTCCCTCACATCCGCTACCCTTGTACAAGGGTAGCTGATGGCCCTGTACAAGGGTAGCAGATTTACAAATCTGTACTAGTGGGGTGCTATGCCACACCTGGGCTAGAGAACCCAAGTGCACAGGAAAACTAACTAGGATCCTCAATAATGTTAATACATAGATATGGCATGCAGGCCGAAAGGGAACTATATACTCTACGCTTCACGTCTCTATCGCGCTCCGGTGTCTACTCATCTGTTCCTGAAAGCCAAATATATCTGTTCAGCGAGAGGTGCTGGTAACCCACTCCAACGTGTTGAAATACAATATGTATAGATACAGATATAGGAAAACCATTTTGAAGGAGGAAGATATACTTAGGAGACTCTAGCCTTTAAAACCGGGAATAGACTCGACAAGTAGAGGTAAGCATGTTAACAGTAATAGATAGTTAGGTAGAGATATCATCATAGAAATGCACATCAAAGGTCACAGTTCCCTTTCCGATTTCACCATATCATCATTCAATCATCATTCATAGCACATACTCAATGATGGCGCCACGGGACCAATCGCATGCCCCAAACATGAGGGTTAATGCGTATAGCATTAACACGGCCCCGCAGCACCCTACCTCAATACCGCGATATGAGGGGAGTCGATCGCAACCAACCCTTTTAGAACCGTTGACGAACTCAACGTCGGATCACGATCCTACACACCGCTGACGCACCCAGTCGGTGGACCGTGATCCCCTTTACAAGGGGGGACATACGACCCTACACACCGTCGATGCGCACAGTCGGTGGACCATAGCGGATCTAAGACCGGCTTACCCCTGAGCTATACTCAGTAGGTGGGCGAAGATCCTCGGAGACTATGGCCCTACACACCGCTGTCCCATCATTCGGTGGATCGCAGTCAGCCGTAGCCCTACACACCGCCTGATTACTCAAGTCGGTGGACTACAGCCTTCCTCGGCTTATTGGCCCTACACACCGTCCTAGCGCGTTTAGGTCCGGTGGGTCATAGCACCGAGGCCCATAGTTGGACCTGTAGTCCAAGAAGTAAATCAATTTGGCCTCAGCCACTTCTGAGTCTTAACCCAGGACAATCCATTGGCCTTTAGCCACTTCCGAACCTTTAGTCCGGGATCAATCCATTCGGTCTTCAACCGACTTCAGAACCTTAGTCCGGGAAATATCCATTCGGTCTTCAACCGACTTCCGAACCTTAGCCCGGCAACCACCCAATTGGTCTATAACCAAAATGGGGGATCATGCAACACATAACACATAGGAGCACATAATAACACATTGGGAGGGGAGAGACATATAAATAATCTTACGTGTGATCATTCACATACTAAGAATAGTCCTAAGGGTTCATACAACTTCCACCTAGGCCAACGGGTTACCGATTCAACTAGCATGCAATTCCTAAGACTCGTTTAACCTACGAATGGTACCCGGAATATCAAACTAGACTCGAGCACGACAAACGGGGTCCGTTGGGACACTGTGGGGGATGGGGAACATCAAACGGGGAAGCCGGACACCCGGGGGTGGGGTACGGGCCAGCGGGTAGCCGGTGGGTGGGGGTCACCCGCCGGCTGCCCGTCGGAATTCACTGTTCCGGCCGCGGGTTGCCGGGGGGCAGGCGACTGCCCGGCGGCTCCCCGCTGCCCGGTGGTGATTCTGGGCAGCGGGTAGGTGGCGGGTTCCCCTACCCCCACCTACCCCCCACTGACTCATTTACCATAATTTCGTCCCAGGGACCTTTGTGGAACCCGAAACCATGCTTGGACACTTTCAAACGCAATTAACGACACCACGTAGTCAAATAACGGATCAAAAGCAAGAATCACATACGACTCATCCTATCACGACTTCTAAACATAAACAACACCCGAACATGCGAATTCCTACCCAAATATAAATCAAGAACATCACAATGCAAATTCCCAATTCATCCTAGGGCTCTAATCCCGCCCAAACCATCCAGAACATACTTTATCTTTAACATCAAGAAATATCAAGATTCGTCAACAATCATTATATCAAAATCAAAAACTTCATTTCAACATCAAGATCATCAAGAAGACTTATAAATCATCTTATCAATCAACAAGATCATAACACAACTATCATAGAAGAATTCATCAAGACACGAGAATATAGAGGGAGGCCTAAGAGGGAGATCATAGCTAAGAAAATAGGTTTTGTTGAGACATGGGTTACCTCTTAGCCATAATTAATTTCCTTGGCTATGAAGGGTCTTTCTTTAAGCTTTCTTCTTTCTTGATTTCTCCTAAAGGGGATTCTTGGAATTCCTTGTGTGGTGAGAGATTATTGTCGTGTAAGATCTAGGTGCCTCCTATGACTCTGTATTTATATATATTCCTAAGAGTCCCAATTGGGGTCTAAACACTATGGGCTTGCTAATTCTATTCCTTATAGAACTAAGGGGTTGGTTATAGGGATGTGTGCCCATGGACTATGGTGGGTCTTTCTTAGTTGATTAATGAGTTTTTAATTCTCCTTTTAGGGTAAGTGATTAAATACTTTGTTAGGGTTAGGGTTCGTAACACGGGTTGTTACAACCGGTCAACCTACTGGTGCACACAGTCTGTGCACCAAATGGTTTCTTCTCATCTGCAAAAATAGCTCAGGCATTTCTAACTCATCAAAAACATCAACAACACATCATAGACAAGTAATAGATTATTTAATAGCTCAAATACAACATATATCTAGCATTTCTACTCATTTCTACTAATCAAAGACTTCACAGAGTCTTGTAAAAAGCTTGGGAGTCCATGGGTTATACCTTTGTAGCTTTATCTCCTTCTAGCTTGGTTTCCACCTCTCTTTTCAGCTAGCTACAACCCCCTTCACCTCCTAAACATCTCTAACAAACCATACAACCAACCTAACTTATAAGCTCAGAGAAGGATGGAAGCAAAGATGAAATGGAAGGCTAGGATAAAAAGGGAAAAGATGAAGAATACTTACTGTGCTTGCTTGTGTTCTTGCAGGGGAGCTCAAGGGTGGAAACAAGAGGCTAAGTCTGATAAGAGATCAATATATAGGAGCACAAAACCCTAGGTTGATTCCATATGATTGGTTGGTGGCAAAAATGTAATAACTTTGGCTAGAAAGGTGTTATCAGACAACTTTGGAGTGGTGTGGTCCACCAAGCTTCATGAACCAAGGGCTAGATTTGCTATTTTAAATAGTTTGGGGTTGAAAATGAATTTTTCCAAAATGATTTTTAGATGAACACTTAGTTTAAGCTCCTCAGAATTCTCCCGGTTTCACTCAGATACATTTCTTAGTTCAAAACGTGGCACGCAATATACCCGGAAATTTAGGATATTGAAATTTAAATCCATTCTTGGTGTCAAGTAATATTTAAAACGGCTTAAAATAATTTATTCAACACCATTTTCTTCATAAAAATTTTATGGAGTGAAAATTGGCTATTTTGGATATTCTCAAAACCGAATTTATAAAATAAATGTTTGGGTTGTCACACCCACTCTTGTCTACTTAAGGCCAATGAGTGCACAAACCAAAATATCATTTCCATCCAAATTCCCGTTTTAATTGTTCATATTTGTTTCTTTTATTTTCTTTCATTTTTTCTTATGTTTCTCACTTCCGCACACAACTACCAGCACCCCTACCTTGCACCTAGTTCATCCATTGATACATTGTGACAATGGATTGTCTTGCACTTTACTTGCTCCGAACGGCCATCCTTGAGTTCGACACTCGGGGGTTTCACAATTCTCGTTTACACTTACACACACCTTCCACCACTATTAATAAAAACCATTCGTCAAATGGCGTCGTTGTCGGGGATGGCAATAGGTGTCGAGTGAAGTGTGCTTACTATGAAAATCTAGGAATGTGTCAATAGAGTTCTAGGTAGCCCTTGTGAATCATTTGTTTTACCTTGTGAATCCATCTTGTTTTTGTTGTTTTTCTTGTTTTTGCATATATCTTTGTTTGCTACTTGCTTGGAAGTGGGCACCAATTCTTTGCATATTATGTTTTGCTCACCTTGCAACTACTTCTAGTTGCAAGTATACTTGTTTGGTGAAGCTATTTTTGTAGGAAATTTTTTTCAAATGAGCTGACCAACACGTAAGGATTCCTGCCCTTACGAATGTCCACCCGGAAAATGAGCTTCATTGAGCCAATTCCAACCTCACACTTGTGAACAACACCTTCATTACATGCCTTATCCATACCACTACCACTTAACATATCCACCATATCCATTTCATCATTCACCACCACCACCATATCACTTTGAACTCCAACATGTTTACCCACCTCAAATACCCACCCAATGGTATGAATCACTTAAATAAAACCCACCGCACTTTCCTAATGAGATTGAAGACCTTGAGAGGAGATGTCAAGAGATTATACATGAAGAAATTAAGCAATTGTTACATCTCAAGACCGAAATCAAAAAGGGGATAGGAGAAGAGTTAGCCGAGTTGAAGAATGCTATGTTGCAACCATTGCAACAATTTGAGAATACTCTTCGCCTCTTGATGGAAAAGCTCACCGCAAGCATGGAAATAGAGGCCCAAGTGAATGCTACAAGGAGTACCGAACCGGAGAAGGCCGAGGACAATCACTTGCTTGACGATTCTCCTGTGCTTCAAGAGATTCCACTCCACGAAAGGACACAATCACAAGGAGTAGAAGAAACTAGTGAAGAGGAAGACGACATCGAGGTAGTGTGGGAAGATAATGAACCAAACAATGGCACTACTCGCGGTAACTTTCTTAACCCTTCTTATGTCATTGAATGTGGAAATCTAGGTGATGAATGTTGCATTGATTCTATCTGTGCCCCGTGTAAGGATGACCCCCGTAATGATTTAATTGATCCTCTTTGTGATATTTATATTGATGAGTTGGGGGAGATTCTGTAGATTTTAGTGACACCGATTCTATGGGTTCAATAGGAGATTGTGACAACATATCTTTCCATTCCTTGAGTGAATATTATGATTGTGAAAGCTTTGATTGGGGTGAGGAGAGTTTTGATTGTGAAGTTGAGGGTAGAAAGATTAGAATGAATGTGGAAAATAAGCAAATTGGTGGTGAGATTAAAAACCAAAGTGTGGAAAACATGAACAAACTGATGGTGTTTGTTGACATAGGTGATGGGAGGATAACCAATAGTGAGGGTGGAAAAAGAGACAACACATGGGAAGAAGGTCACTACATTCCAAAGGGATTGAGTTTAATTTCTCATGCATTGCCCTACTTGTTTTCACATGATTATGTGTGCCTTGTTCTTGCATGTACCTTTGAGAATGCCCGCCATCTTGCAACATTTCTCAAATCTAGAGTGGATGGGATACATGGTCCCGTCTCAATTCGTGTGTGTTTTCAAGTGTAAATCACGTTTTCGTCTAGCCAAAGATGGTAAACGTGGCGCTTCTTAGGAGGCAACCCAAGTAATAAGTGTTTTACTTTCAATTTACAATTTTCCTTTATGTTTGTAGTTGCTTTTTAGGATTGTTTTGGAGCTAACTTTTCAGGTGAAACGCTAAGGAAGCATCAAATGAGCCGAAAACAAAGTTCGAGGAAAAAGGGAAAACACAATGCACGCTGTGACATGTGTTGTGACACTAACCGAAAGATCAACGAAACAGGGGAGAATCACAACGCAACGTTGTGATCCATGTTGCGAAGCAGAAGAAAAAAAGGGGATTTCCAGAAAGTTCAACGTGCGTAGCAACACACGTTGTAACCTGTGTTGTGATGAAGGCCAAAGGTTCAATGCACCCTCCAACGTAATAGCAACGCACGTGGTAAAGAGGAAGAAAAGAGGGAAAATTCCAGTAAGTTCAATGAGACTCACAACGCACGTTGTGAGCCTTGTTGTGACATACCTCGAGAGCTCAACGCGAATAGCAACGTGCGATGCGACGTCAGGATTCAGGATTCCACGATTAAAACCCTACCTAAACCCTCATTCTCTCATTCTGTTCTCTCAACTCACAAGAAACCTCTCCAAACACAAGGTATCCTCTAACCTTGCTACTTTCTTCCCTCTTTGAAGAGTTTTCAAGAGCAATTTGGTGTAGACATCCTCATCCTAAGGTACAAAGCTTCCAATCTTCATTCTTCAAGGATGAATCTTCTAAGCTTTCTCTCTCTAAGAATGCATGCTAGTCTATGTGGTGTTATGAGATTTTGTTGATTCATTTCATAAATAATGATTAGCTTTGCATGAGAGATTGTTTTGATGGATGATTTTGCCTTTCAAATGCTTGAAATTTCTTATGAACCCTAAGTTTGATTTTAGAAAAGTTTTGATTAGGTTTACTTGTTTTCCTTTGTTGATGTAAAATTGTGAGTTGAATTGTGTAGCTACATTGATATTAAGCTTGCATATGATATAAAGTTCCTACCTTTGGTGAAAGATTTGAACTTGCATGATAAACCACCATTGTTGCATTGAAAAAGAAAAAGAAGTTGACGTTTTAAAATTTGACATGCATTGTGTTGACTTTTGGAAATTGATTTTGATTGATCTAAATTGTCAATTCCTTTCATGGTGGTTTTCTAGATTCTCTTGTGTTACATGTGTGAGATGTATATCCTCCATATTTGCCTACCTTGTATCATGTTGATTAATTTACCCGTACTTGATTCTTCTAATTATTACAAAGGACCCGAGAGTGTTACTCTTGTGTTATGATTGAAGGAGATTTTCTATGTAGGAAAATGAAGAGAACTAGGGTCACGAAACCAAAGAAAGGAAAGTTTGTGGGAGAATCAAGTGCTCAAGGGGCAATAAGAGATCTACAAGCTAAAGTGAAAGAGGAACCCCAAGAGACACCCGGGGTAGGCCAAAGAATCAAATTAAAGGGGGATGCATTGTTCAAATTCAATAAGGCAAAGGAACACGCAATTTCTCAATGGAGGTACATCGATCCGCTACTCTTGGATGCGTTTGGGATCCGAGGGGAGGTTGAGAAACTCACGAGCTGGAAGAATTGGCGTGATATCTTCGCATGGAGGGATGTTACATATACCCCTCTAGTGCATGAGTTTGTAGCTACACTTCAAGTTAGTAGGGAAGTTACAGATCTCACAAACCCAGGCCAAACATTCAGTTTCAACTTTTCAATACCAATTACCGCATATCGGTGAATTAGTTGGGGAGGCTACTTGGTTTCTACACAAGAGAAGATCAAGAGGAAGAGGAGTATCGGATGTTTCCCTACGATTTGAAGGATGATCAAACGGTACGCGCTTATTGGGAAAATATCTCATACCCCGGAACCCGATGGGATGGATCATGAGTGCATGGAAGCGACATTAGTGGTGATTGCTGCATCTCAATTTGTGATTGATGATTTGAGGTGTAACACATAATTGATTTATTCCCTTGCCAATAGCTTTGTTAACCACTTAATAATTTGATTAATTCTTGATCTTGTGTGTTAAGCATTGCTAGTGAAGCCTTATGTGAGATTCCGATCATAGGTGTTTTGCTAGAACTTGCCTCATTACTCCCTAAGTGAAGTCTAGGTTTTGCATGTTTTGAAGTAATTTAGGCCATTTTTGTTTAGCCATAGCCTTTAAACCTATCCCAACATATGTTCTTATCCTTTGTGTCCCCATTGTGCCTCTCGTTTGTTTAAATAAGTGCTAAGCACTTATCCCCTCATTGTGATTTTTTTTCTTTGATTTACCCCCGTTATTATAACCCTTAGCTCTTGGCCAAATATTTCCCTTCCACCTTTAAGAGAATGAAACTTTTATCTTTATTATCTCTGTAAGAAGAGTTTTATGGAGTTGTGCCAAAAAAACAGCTGTTGTTACAAATGTTCAAAGTGTGGGGGTCATGAATGATTGGATTAAAATTGTCTTGCTATATTCAAAAGAAATCCAAAAGAAAAGAATCAAAGAAAAGATGAAAAAAAAAATTAAAAAAAAAAATAAAGAGAAAGAAAGATTGAACGTTTTTGAGTTTGGACCTCCACTTTACCAAAGAGTTGCTTTGTTCTTAAAAGAAATTTATTCCTTGAATTGTGATTGTCTCATCTCTTCTAAATTTTGAAAAGTTTAGATAATTGCAACATTCCCTTTTTTCGTTAATTTTTCCATGCCACTTCTTTGTTAGCCATCACCCGTAGCCCCATTACAAGCTAAATAAAGTCCAATTTGATCTTAGCATGCATTCTTAGATTTGATCTAGGGGAGTATGAAGGGAAAGCCTATGGGATCTCATTCATGAGCCGTGTTTTGCATAATCTCAACTGAGTACTTGTGCACACTTGATTCTCACATACTTTAAATTCTTGGTGCTTGGTTATTGGCTTGAGAATGGGTCATATGTGCCAAACTAATTTGATTCTTGAAGCTTATTGTTTTGTAGAAAGTTGGTTGGCAGTTTGAGAGGTTGTGTAAGAGAGAGTAGGAGTAATTTGTATGCTTTGACTTGTGACTTATTTCTTGGTTTTGCTTGAGGACAAACAAATGCTTAAGTGTGGGGAAGTTGATGTAAGCCTAATTGTGCATATTTCTAGTATTAGTTTTAATGTATTTGTTGGGCTTAAGTTCATCAATTTGGTAATTTAATTGCATAATTCCTTGTTTTATCATTAAGATATGGTTTTGCACTTGATTTGAATGTTTTACGTTGTTTGTTAGTGTTTTGGAACCATTACAGATCAAGTGCAAAAGCAAGAAAGTTCTAGGACAAGTTTGGAGCCAAAACAAAGTCAATGTGAACCTAAGGAGGTGGCTTAAATACATCAAAAGGGAGCCAAACAGTGGTGTTTTCAATGGTCTTCATCACTTGGGCAAACCGAGGCAAAAGTGGAGCAAAAGAGCAATAAGTGAAAATTCTCGCACAGATTGGCGACAGTTTGGTTTTTGGACTATATCTCAGCCTAGGAATATCCAAATGAAGTGATTCTTACGCCATTCGAAAGAAGACTCGAAGGGATACAACTCTTATGCAGACATCAAAGTCCAAATCTGAAGGGAAAAGGGTCAAAATCAGCCTGCAAGACGGACCTACGACACTGGAAATTCTCGACACGTTGAAAATTTCCAGTGTGCATTCTGAAATTTGAGGATTAAGGCTCGATGCATCGTGTCCAGACTCTACACGTCGAAAATGGTGGCCCAGGCGCGATTTTGGCCCATTTTTGCGCGAAAAATTCCTATTTCCTCCGAGATTGATTCAGACTATAAAATTCCTCCTTCCTCAACCCTAATATTCATTCAGAGATCTTTGGAGGCATGAAAGAGGGGAAAATCAAGAGCCACGAGTCGACTTGGGAAGCAAGAAGAAAGCTAAGGAGATTTGGGAAAATTGCCTGGTTCATTCTTGTACTCTCTTTGATGATTTGTAATTCTTTAAATATATTTGCTATGTATAATTTAGCCATGCTTGGCTAAATTCTTTAGAGATTATTGAGTAAAAGTGTTTATGACCCTATGTGCCCGAGCTCTCAGATTCTTTAATATATTATTATTTGGGTTTAATACTTGTGTTGCAATTGTGTTTATCATTCTTGTTGCTAGTAGTTTAGGGCCCGAATTACTTGCTTCATAGCTTTGTTTGTGTCAAAATGAGAGTTGGGCATAACTTAATTAGGGCACACACAATTGCACCTAACTGTTGCACCTTGAGAAAGGGTAATTTTGTTAGGGAGTTTAATTATTGATTATTGCACATCGAAAGATGGTAGTAGTTAGGAATTTATTATGATGCTTGTTCTTGTTTTATTGGGTGTTTATACCACGGGAGTGGATATTCACTAGTGCTAGTGACTACGGAGTAGCTCTGTACCACTTTGCATCCTCGCACCCGTTTAAACCCAAATTTAATATTACATTAGGTTAGGCACTAGGGGATTAAACACTTGAATCCCATGAATCTCATTCTCTCTCTCTATTGTTTTCAAAACCTGAATCATTGCTTTAATTTATTTCTTTATTTGCATCATTCACTCATAATCATTAGGATTAGCTTCTCGTGAATAAATTAGTAATTGGTGTTTAATACTACACTTCCCTGTAGATCGATAACTCGTTACTCAGAGTTTATTTGTTTGAAAATAACTACAATCACTTGACTCAAACTTTGGAGGGGCAAGGACTTTGATGCTACATTCCAAAAAGGGTTGCTACATATTGGTTTACTCTTCTATCCCTTACTTTTTAAAATTGCCCCGACTTTTATTCCTAATGTGTGGAAAAGGGGTTTGCATAGATTTGCTAGCTTAGCACATTCACCATGTCTTTTGTTGCACCCCAAGTCCCCGAAAACACTTCTAAAGTGTGGAAACACACTTAAATAGACTTTTACCTTGACCCGTGCTCCTTTGTCCACCTAGTGCTTAAAGTAGCATCGAGGAAGATGTTCATTTTAAAGTGTGGAAATGACGCATTTTGTGCTTTAGTGGTTGGAATTCAATTGATTGATTGGTTCATGGTTGAATGATTGTGTCTTATTGGAGAGTGCGTCAGTGTTTATGCTATCTTAAAAGTGTGATGATAATGTGCCAAAAATATTTAATTCTTGAAATATTCTTTGGAAGTTACCTCTTTACACCAAGTGAGAATTGCATAGAACCAATTAGGTTTACATTTTTTGTATGCTTGCATGTTATTCACCTCTTATATTATTTAGATCTTAGTAAACACTAGTACAGAATTGCAAATAGGCAACAATTGTAAAAGACAATAGGCAACCATTGTACAATGGTCGCCTATGAGAGGCTCGCGGAAAGGCATCGACTTTACGCGACCATTGTGAAATGGTCGTGCATTGTCAGCAATACGCAACCATTCTTGACCAAGAATGGTCGCGTATTGTTTTTTTAATTTTTTTTTACAAAAGTTTTACGCGACCATTCTTGGACAGGAATGGTCGCGTAAGAATGGTCGCATATTGTTGATTTAAAAAATAAAAAAAATTAAAAATAATTTTAAAACTATATTTATTTTACACCATGTACAATTACATTACATATTTACAATTAAAACGTTATATGCCAACTGCATACTAACATCATTTATGCCCATCATTTATACTAAAATGTTTACAATACCCACCCAAGACGGGCTTGTTTCCTTAAGAATAGCGCGCTCAACCTCCTCTACTGCTGCAATGTGGTCCGGTTTCCCCCAGAATTCGTCTTCGCACAGGGTCCTTCAGCACAGAATGCTCTTTCATCCCTAATACTTTCTGCACAGCATCCAACACCAGCTTGAAATTCATGTCTCCAAGTGTTTGCTAAGACCTTTGTTTTCTCTGTAAATTTGTTAAGAAAACTCAGCCACAACATTACTCATATCACCCCATTAAAATTGTTAACAAATAGCACAAAATATAAACTCTATAATCTCTAAAGACCAAACTACAATGCATCGCAGCTAACCGTAAACTGCACAACACAATTAATTATGTTCAACAAGCATAATCTCTATAATGTGACTCAAGCATGAATACTGTATATCAACAATTAATTAGTTCATTTAACTCATGAAAGAATTTAATGGCCTAATTTACACTTACAGAAAGGATTACAGAAAAAGTACGTTGTGGAATTTTTTTCTTAAGCTAGAGGAGCATGCTTGTGGAATTCTCTTATTGAGCACTAAAATTTTCTAATCTTAACATACATGTTAAAAGTACGTTGTTTACAGGTAATACCTCCATCCATGCTCCCCATGAATTCCAACTCTCAACAAAAGATCCACAAAGCAAGGTTCCACTTTCCAGTAACAGAGGCTGGAATAAGAAGCAATTGCAACTTATTGTAACCATAAAGGAATAAAAAATGTTTGAACGAACCGCTCATACCTTGTTCTTTATTGGTCCTAGTATACCGGGGGAAGCTGTTCTCTCTCATTCCATGTCATACCAATATGATAGAAGAAAAGCTGTTAACCTCCTTTCATGGATGTAATCGTAGGCCTTTGAGTGTGCAATTGCCATCCAGTGCATGGCTTGATTGAAAACACCAGTGGGTAAAGCAGAAGTAGCAACCTCCAGCATATCAGGATTACCACCAGGCCAAGCACCAGCACAATAAGTGAGCATACAGAACACATGAGGCTCATTGAATGTTACCCAGTAGTCCACAACATCTGATACAGAGTCAACGACAAGCCTACGAAAAGGAAGTAAATATTGGTAAAGCTTGTAATAGACACATATTTTCTATAGCACTATGTTGTAATGCTGCTAGTCAGGTTCTAAAAGATAAAACAAGGCATTATTCCAGCAAATTAATTGAGCAGATAAAAGAAAGAATTTCTGCAGTATTCCGTTCCTCCAGCCAAGTTACAAGGGATTCCATTGCAGAGTAAAAATCCTATTTTTAGGCATATAAAGTGAGTGCTCAGTAAATTATAAATATATGCCTGTTCAGCATCTTGATCTAAGCTCATACAGAGCCTCCAACCTGGTAAATTCCAAGAAGTAGTCAATGGTCTTTTCCATCTTCCACCCCCCATATTCTCCAGCCCATGGTGGAAGCGAGTGATGGAATAATGTCAGCATTACCTTCATCCCATAAAATCGCACCCTATTTACAATCCATTTATATCTCTCCAAAGCTGCATAGTTAACCTACGAATATATCAAGCAACATATTTTATTACAATCCTTTATAAATTCTATGTCTTTGTTCAGACCATAAACATTAGGATCCAAAGTTATGAAACTAGCAAAACCCTTGATAAGCATCTGTGCAAAACTATATAGATTTTGGTATTCTCTCATATCAAGAGTCGATACACACACACACTTATAATAGTCGTGAGTGACCAACAACCTGTGGTCTGAGAGGAAAGAGCTCAGTTTCCCTTTATCAAAGTCTCGGGTTCAAGCCTTTTGAATAGAGTAATAGGAGTTGGGAGGGCTGCCCCTCCCCCTCAAAGGGAAAATGGGGTCAAATAGAAGCTTGACTCAGGATAAGTCAAAGCCCAATGTAGCTACTAGATTGTGGGGGATCATGGTAGCAAAATTGAAAGAGTCATGAGTCAGACTTACAGATTCTTTCAGACCATTCTTGGGCTCTTCAAGCATAACTCTTGACCAATCAATTCCCATGCTAAACACTTGGACTCCAGTATCCTTTGCCAGCTTCAATTCTGTGTCAGGATCAGACCAAAACCTTAGCCTTTCCTCCCTGAAATAAATGGAACAGTCCATTTGTTTTTATTTCAATTCTATGCATATTATGATGGAAAGCTTAAGTTCAAATGAAAAATGCCATGATCTTATAGGTGTAGCTTCAAATACTGTGGAACTCAGTTCTCCGAAGTTCAAGAAAGATAGCTTAATGGGTCATCAACTTCAGCCCAATTAAAATTGAGGCATGTATGCATTAATATGCTATTAGCTAGACATCAAAACATTATGCTAGGTTCATTGAACTTACGGGTGTGGAACATTATGCCAGGCAGCAACAGTATGATGACATGCCTCTGCAGGCACAGATTCTTCTACTTCTATGTACTTCTCAAATCCTCTAATTTTTGCCTCCACAGCTATCTTAAGTGACTTCCTTCTTTTTATGGTCTGAGAAGTTGCTCTTGGTAGTACTGAAGCTTGTTGGGTGCCACCATCACCTGTAGCAGAGGCCAATAGTGCATCTGCTAGTTGGGATTCATTATTTGATTTTGATTGTTCACAAGGAGTCTCTTCAGCAAACTGGAGCCAAGCATCATTAAGGCTGTCTTCCACATGTGCTGGTGCAGTTGCCAATCCGAAGAAGAACCCTTGCTCACCTTCTATAGAATATCAGGCAGACAAAGGAGTTGTTTTCATTAATTGGGTGCTAATGTTAATAGTATAGAGTACAATTATATATACGGAGTATTATTTTTATTCTATATGATACTATCAACATATATCATTTATACAAATAGTATGAGTACAATTAAGTATACTATACATGATTGGACGAAAAATCCTATAATTAAAATTGCATTATATTGTAAAAGAAGTGTACCTTATGCCATTAGGCAAGACCACTTCTTCTTCCTTCTCAACGTCTCTAAGAAAATTAATCAAACAGTTAGAGTGCCTCAAAGCCATCAACACATAAATTAAGCAAGAAACATCACAAGTACAGAATTGGAAGAAGATCAAATCCAATAGCCATATATACATTAAAATCTTCATTCTTAGATTAAAATATTTGTGTGTATACATATAATATACCTTGTATTTGCTTCTTGTTGAGACACTTCAAGTCTAGTCTTGATCTGCTTAGAAATGACTCCAAAGGCCAAGAATCCGGCCCAAGCAAGGCCGGCGCCGAGCCCAAACCTCCTAGTCAAGCTAGAGGCAATCCAATCGGTGGATTCCACAGTTGTTGAGCGTTGAGGCTTGCTGCTAGGCTTTAATTGGTCTGGCTTGGCCGCCAATGGTGGCTCTGCAGAAGCTGAGCTCAACTGTTGCGGCGGCTGAGGAGGAGGAGGAGCTTGCGGTGGTGAGGCTTGGTTTGGTGGCTGAGACGGCGGCGGCTGTGAGGATGAGGAGAGGTGGTTGGTTCTTGTAGCGGGGCGAGGTACAAGTGTTGGGGATCCAAAGAAGGTTGTCATTTTTTTGTTGGTTTAAACGTTTGGATATTATCAGATTTCCCCGCCGATTGAGAGCTTGATGGAGCAATCGAAGCACCGCCGGCGATTTTGCGAGGAAGAAAGGGAGATAGTGACTGCTGTTGTTGGCGTTAGACTAGGGTTTGTAAGTGTTTGAAGATCTGGTGGTGAGACGATTTGTGCGTGAATGAAGCTTTTAGATCTACTGTGCGTGGGATACGATTTCTGATCTATTAGATTTAGGGTTAATATTAGGCAACCATTCCTATTAGAAATGATTGTCTATTATAAAACAACTTCTATTTTAAGGCAACCATTTATATAGTATAGAAATGGTTGCCTATTATAAATTAATTTTCTTTTAATTAAATAAAAAATACAATGGACAACCATTACAGATAACAATTGTGGCGGATTATTACTCACTTATTTACAAAATTACCACCGCGAATTTTTGGGCTAAGATTAGGCCACCATTCTTTCAACAATGGTGGCCTATGTTCAATTTTGTACTAGTGAAACGATCTCTCGAAGTGGGAGTGTGTACTCTTCAACCTTGGAAAGATGAACAAAAGGTGAGCCTTGTGGTGAGAATTGAATAAAAAAAAATTCTCTAATCCCAAAAGCAAAACCATGAGTGAAAGAAGAAGAGGGGTAAAAAAAAAAAAAAAAAAAAAAAAAAAAAAAAAAAAAAAAAAAAAAAAAAAGAGAAGAAGGCAAGACCAAAACAATGGCCAACAAAAGGAAAGAGAGAAAAAATGAAAGAGGGAGCCATTGCTTATGTCGGGATCACAAAAGATTCTCCCGGGCTAAAACATAGAGATCTATGCCGTGGAGAGTCGATCTTTGGCATAAGGGTGGAGGCGAGAGAGAACCAACGCTTAAGCCGGGATCGTGCAAGGTTGAGGCTGGTGAGCGGTCCATACCAAACCTTTCACTAACTTTAATGTAAAGGACCTTGGCGTTATAAGGGTGGATATCGGTTGGGATGTACACATCGTTTCCACTAGTGTGGCTCGGCTATAGGCCCTTATAATATAGGAGGTGAATTTGAAATTTTTGCATGCTTGAACTAGTGTGGAGAGTATGTTCCCTTGAGTTTAATTTTATCATTTGCTAGGGGTTTTTGCTTCATTAGAATATTCATTGAATTGCGAAGTATGGCACATGGTTGACACACTTGTTTGATAGCATGAAGGATTTCACCCCCTCCGTTGAGTCACGCACACTTCCCGATTGACCAATTGTTTGATTGAATTCACATAAAGCATCTTTGTCACTTATCAATCCTTGAGTTGAATTGAAACCTTGCTCGAGGACGAGCAAGAATTAAAGTGTGAAAATTTGTGATAAGTGCCAAATATGCTATGTTTTATAGGGTATGTAGGAGGAATATTGTGCTATAATTGGAGTTCTGTATGCCTAATTGATGCTTAGAATAGCTTAATTTGATAAAAGTTAGGATTAAGGACTAATTTCATTACCTTTGTAGGAAAATAGCAAAACAATGTCAATTTCAGGGCATTCCGGCGAAAGTTCGATAGAATGATCATATTTTGAGCTAGGAATGTCCAAATGAGGTTATTCAAGTGGCTATGGTTCGGCAACTTCAAGGGCTACAACTTTGGTAAAGGGAAAAAATTCTAGAAAGATCCACGAAATTCACAATGAGCGTTGTCAGTTCGTGGACGGGCCACTTAAATGAAATTTCAGATTTTAAGCCTATTTAAAAGCTTGTAAGGGGATCATTTTGGAAGACCTTTTTCCCATTTCCTTTACTCTCATATTCAGCTCTCTTAGGTTAGGTTAGATTAGGGTTTATCTTTTCTTTTCATTTTCTTAGATTAGATTTACATTTCACACCTAGAATTCATTGTTCAACATTTCTATTAGATTATAAGCATCTAGATTGAAGACTTGGGTAACATTTCTTCTCCTTATTCATATTTCATATATAATTTGTGCATTGTGATCTTATACATGATGATGAATTGGTAGACATCTAGGTTTTGGATTGGTATTGGATTGTGTGTGTGTTCTTATGCTTTGAATGTATGAATGATGAGATTGGTTTTACGTATTGGCCTTGTATGCCTTTGTTGTACAGGAGTGCATATTGATCTTTTTCCATTGAATTCTCTAATGGTTAGATGAGTGTGGGAGTGCGAGTTTAGCAAGAGATTGCACTCTCCTTAGTCTTGCCCTTGCAATCCCCTTCGTACGACCCGAGAGGGCGAGCTTAGGGGAGGAGACGGTAGACCGCCCACCAAGTGTTTGATAGAATGCCTCGCTCGACGTACGGAATGAGTCACTAGGTCCTACGCGTCCTAGTGATGGTTCCTTAGGTCTCCCTAGGTTAGCCAAGCCATATACCCACTCTTGTCTACTTAAGACCAATGAGTGCACAAACCAAAATTCCAATTTCATCCAAATCCCTGTTTTAATTGTTCATATTTGTGTCTTTTGTTTTCTTTCACTTTCTTATGTTTCTCACTTCCACACACAACTACCAACACCCCTACCTTGCACCTAGTTCATCCATTGATACATTGTGACAAAGGATTGTCTTGCGCGCACTTTACTTGCTCCGAACGACCATCTTTGAGTTCGACACTCGGGGGTTTCAAAATTCCCGTTTACACTTACACACACCTTCCACCACAATTAATAAAAATCATTTGTCAGGACTTTGAATGAAGATGTGTTCATGACACAGCCTCCCAGTTTTGTTGATCATACACTACCCTAGCATGTGTGTCGGTTACGAGTGTCGCTGTATGGTTTGAAACAAGCCCTCGGGCTTGGTACAATGAGTTTCGTAATTACCTTCTACAGCTTGGTTTTAAAAATTCGAAGGCAGATACTCTACACTCATCATACAGACTTTGTCTATGTCCTTGTGTATGTTGATGATATAATTGTAACCGGCAAACGTGAAAATTTTGTTTATTCTTTTATTTCTTGTTTGGCTCGCAGGTTTTCTTTGAAGGATCTTGGTTCCCTTCCCTTCTTTCTTGGTGTTGAAGTGTCTCCCTGCTCACACAACTTCTTATTCAACCAAAAGAAGTACATTTATGACATACTTTGTCTGCTGGGATAGTGGATGCTAAACCTGTGGCCACACCTATGGTTGTTTCTCCTCCACTACATCTTACAACCGAACACACTCTTTCAGACCCGTCTGAGTTTCGGGCACTAGTTGGGAGTTTGTAGTCTCTTTCATTGACTAGACCGGATGTAGCATTCGTTCTTAATAAAATTTCTCAATTTCTGGCAGCACCAACTATAGATCATTGGGTTGCACTAAAACGTCTACTTTGGTATCTATGCAGAACTTTGGATCATGGTATTTTCCTTTCTGCTAATTCTCCGGTGCAACTTCATGCTTACTCTGATGCTGATTGGGCTGGTGACAAGCATGATTACCGTTCTACAGGAGCTTATATTGTTTACTTAGGATGCAATCCTATCTCGTGGAGTTCTAAGAAATAGTGAATTGTTGCCCGCTCCTCTACAGAAACCGAATATCGCGTTGTTGCTATTACTGCTGTGGAACTTACTTGGATTTCTTCTCACCTGGGCGAGCTTGGTTTTTCTCTCCCAAAGAAACCAGTTATTTATTGCGATAATCTTGGAGCAACCAATCTCTGTGCAAACATAGTTTTTCACTCTTGTATGAAGCATGTTGCTCTTGACTTTCATTTTATTCGTGAGCGTGTCCAGAGTGGTGCACTTCGTATTTCTAATATTGCAAGCCTCTACCACGTCGGGACTTTCAGCTTTTATTGTCCAAGATTGGCCTTGCCGAACGATTGTCCATCTTGGGGGGCATGATAAGAGTTAATATAGTATAAATACTTTCATTGAATAATGCAAATTCACCAATTCTTCACTAATCTACATTAAAAACCAAGACTGGCCGGACTAGAGCCATATACATTGGTGACGACTTTTCCCCTTCATCCACGCTAAAGAATGTTCCACTGGATGCCTAACTCGGTATTGTTGTTGACGAGAAAATTAGAGTTTCCCTCCGTATACAGCAAAACAATGATACATTCGCACGCCACCGCTCCAACCAACTGAACACTCTACCGACCACTTGTTTGGTATTCTCTTGCTCGGAGCACGGATAATTATTGAGTGAGATGAGAGCGATGATGTACCTTCTGTTCAACCGTGCCTCAAGATTCTTGGAGGCAGGATTCGGAGTTAGCAACTAACGATGCAACCGTACGAATAACGACGCAGAGAACCTACTATTGTTCCTTGATGCTCACTCCATTGTAGTCGACCATTGCAGGGAGCGGTTTGTCAGCAGATCGTCGTTCGTAATTTGCAATGGAGAAGTGCAGCGTGGCAATAAAATGTAGAGGTAGTGGTACCTTGCAATGACTCAGTATTATTGATTCCTAATTGTTCAAACTCCTAGCTTTGAAATTTCGCTGCTGTTGCTAATGCTTTCCTGGAAGATGACTACTTCGCGAGAGGCCTGCTGTCTACTTTTGGCTTGCTATGATAGTCGGAGGGTCTTCTTGGCGTTTAAATTCTCTACTCATGCCTAAACGGTCGTGCACATGGATGCTTAATCAGAGAAACATAATCTACACTTGGACTTTCCTTTTAATCGCGCATACGTACTTGCCATAATTCTTTGGTCTTGAAATTCCCTTTGGTTGCCACGTTTGAGATACATGCCAGCAACTTTGCATTGCCACCTTTTAGAAATCAATGTTTTCATGCGACAATGGGCCTTGTATGGAAATTGTTGGAAAAAGTGAGTGAGAATTGTTTAGGCTTCACTGATATCCCCATTAATTTCCATGTGTGGGTGCATGCTAACCCAAAACCTTCCATATGTCTATGTGCATTGATTTGGTAAATTGGAAATGGGTTGCCAAATTAAAAGTGCTCCAGCCTCTCACATTTTCTCCAAGTCTGCTACGTACTAAAGGCATGCAATATTCTCTATATGAGAATTGTAACTTCATACTGCAATATTTTGCATTCCATTTTCTAGACTAGGAAATTCACAAAAGTCATTTGTGAAAATAGCATCCGCAACCTACATGGAAACAGTTTTTTTCAGCACCACTTAGTTGACGTGGAAAATTGCTTCTTCCATATTCATTAATCCAGGTAGGAGAACCGTTTATTCAGGATCCCTCCTAACTCAATAGTCAGGGTGGGAGAACCGCTTATTCAGCATCCCTCGTCTACTCGCCCGTTGATTTCATTGCTCACTATATTTTTGGTGCTGATTGCTTTTTTGCTTCAGACCGACCCCGATTTCTCACCCATCTTTTAGGGCGGTCAAGATCGATTCTGACCGAACATATTCCTATGGTTGACCGCTTTCTCATTTCTGACAAATCGGTCCTGATTTCCACCGGTCTTTCAGGGCGGTCATGATCGATTTTGGCGGACCATATTCCTATGGTTGACCGCTTTCTCGTTTCTGGCATATCGGTCCTGATTCTCACCCATCTTTCAGGGTGGTCAGGATCGATTTTGGCCAACCACTTTATATTAGGGGTTGACAATTCGGTTCGGTTTTTTCAAACTGAACCGAACTAGTAATATACCGAAATATCGAACGGTTGGGGATTTTTGTAAATCGAACAGAACCAAACGGTTCGGTGAAAACCAAACTGAACCGAATACCGTTCGATGATAATAATAATAATAATAATAATAATAATAATAATAATAATAATAATAATAATAAAGTAAATCCAAGTCCTTTGATGTCTGCTCCGCCGTTCAGTTCCTATTGCTACTGGTATCTCTCTTAAATTTTTTATTTGATTTCTTTATGGCTTGTTCTACTTTGCACTTTTGTTGTTTGCTACAATTGTTCTTTACCTCACAATTATATCTAACTTGAGTTATTCTTACAATATTCAGTATTTTCCTTAATCTCATATTTCTATGAGTTTGATGTGCTTTAACATCATTCTAATTTTGATTTCCAGTGCATTGAAATTATTTTCTAGTATTGGAATATATTTCCAGTGCACTGGAAAATAATATTCTCCAGTGCACTAGCAATGATGAATTGCGTCCAAAAATTAACTATACAGTACTTGACACTTGTTTTTCAAATATTAAATATACAGATTGATGATTATTCATCTTATCAATAAAATAATCCAAGTAAGCCAACTGAAGAATCGGTTGTGTAAAAACGTCAACTGATGTTTGGTAATTAATACTTAGTAGTGTGTTTGAACTATGGATTGCTATTTTGTTATATAATGTTTAGACTTTGAATTTGGATTATGTGATTATGTGAATATGTATTGTAACAGACATAATATTTGCCATAAAATTGCTAGCAACATCTAGGGCTCCTTCTACAATGAAATATTGGAATAGTGTTTAATATATATTCCGAGTTACCAAAGAGTTCGGCATTTATATGAGAAACAAATGTATGGTTTTGATAGGCTGTTTGGGTATTGGCTATTATATATGTTTGATCCCCGTGATGCCAAATTTTCAAACTGGTTAAACAATGAATTACCCCCAATGCCCCAAATGAGGACAATAACACTTGAGTTGCACAAATGATATATGAGTATGTTAAAGAATATTTGACAAAGCATATATAGCGTCAAAGTTCAACCAATACGAGCTCTAGAAGAGCCACAAAATTATTGTGCAAGATATTCACTCTAGTGACAATCCAGAAGATTTGACTAATCCATTTCTACAATTTTTGGATATATATTTTATGTGTGGATTTGAAGATTGTCTTCTTGAGGGAGATTATCATTTTACAATCCTGAAGATTGCGTCTTGACGACTAACAGTTGTACTCTTTTTCCTTAGTTAAAGTTTTTTCCCACGGGGTTTTTTTCCCCTTAAATCTAAGGTTTTAATGAGACAACTAATCTAAAACAAAAATACACATACATCATGCACTCTTTTTCCACAACTAGTTTTTCCCACTGAATTTTCTAGTGACGTTTTTAACGAGGCATGAGTATTTTTGGAAATAATGAACCAAAGTCGATTTAATATCGCAAAATAATATTTATATATACACACGGAAGTATATAAAATATTATTCGATATATATCCGAAATATATATATACACACAAATATATATAAATCAGACCCCCATGGTTATATACATCTATATCTACGAAAAAGATATACGTATATCAACCAAAATGGAACTAATAATCCTCATATTATAATTCCAACCAAAAGAAAACAAAGTGTAGTACAAAGATTTTAGCTTAGAAGCATAATCCCAAAATCGGAGAAGAAAGAAGATGAAGAAGAGTGGTAAGTACGAGTCGAGTGAAACACTCACTTTCCTTAAAACCTATCTGCCACCTCCCAAAAGTGCTAGGAGCGTTGTGGTCTAGGCTTCCCAGGATAAAACGTACTACGATTCAATGTTTAGAACACAGCAGCAAGACAAGAGTCGGAGCAGAGTTTTGAGAGCGTAAAATCTAGTGTGTGTGTGTGTGTGTTGTGTCTCATTCACTTTCTTCCTTGCTTGTAAATCTGCTGCTCTTACAACAAACTTATATAGGAGATTGAGGTGTAAATAGCATTCAACAATAGCATTAAATCCGATTTAAAATCAAATTATAACCTTCAAAACTGACTATTTAACATGGAGATTAACCAGAATGTACGATAATGTACTCGGCTGCACGTCGCGGGCCTGCCAATTTCCGGCGCACAGACCTACGGCTGCACGTCGCGGGCCTGCCAAGGGGAGAGTTGTAAAACCTTATGTGGACATTATTCTAGCTTTATATTTATGATAGGATTCTGAATACTGTAGGATTTCTAATACTGTAAGAATCCTAAAGGCTATTATGATAAAAAGATTATATATACCATTGTAATGTTGTACAAAGATGGATGATGATAATAAGAATTACTTTTTTCTGTTCTTTATTCTTCTTCTTCTTGCTATTATTACTCTTTGTTACTGTTCTTCACGAGCTAAAGGCCTGCAGACAAACCTGCAATTCAATAGTAATTTATATACTTGCCAAAAACTTTGTAGTCAAGCGGAATAACCACTACAAGAAAAATCACAAATCGGAATGGGTAAAATTCCGTCGCGAATCATGTTTAGCGACGGAATTTATTCCGTCGTCTATCGCCTTGTCGTATTTCGATAGACAACGGAATAGTTCCTTCACAAAAATTTGGCGACGGAACGGAAAAGTTCCGTTGCCAGTTTGCGACGAAATTTTTCCGTCGCATTTTTTTGAATTATTTTTAAAAAAAAATTATTTATAATTATTAATTTTTAATGATAATATGAACTTTTAAAATATTAATATAAAACTACAATGACATACTAAAACACAATTAATTACAAAAAATAACATAATTAAGTTCAAGTAATAATACATTATCAATCAGTAAGTAATAATAGTCAATTGAAGTCTAAACAATAATATAATAGTCTTTACAAATGAATCTACATTAAAATAAGTTGGTTTGGAATAGAGGTGATGTTGAAATGCCAACTCTCCCGCCATCAATCCACATTTGTTTCTCTTCAACGCCCATCAATCTCCAATAACGGTAAACTCGACCTTACAAATAGATTGTGTTTGATGATATTCATAATCAGTACCTGCAGTCAGCATAGACAACAATAAATAATTTGAGCATCTAGAGCACTTCTAATACTTGAGGGAGTAAGTGAGCAGGATGCCCCAATCTCACCAACTTCACTCTGGTCATAATAGACAACAATAAATTAAATAATTTAAGCATCCACAAGATATTCCATTACCAAAAATGTATTAAGCAATTATGCAGAAGGAGTTGTGATTAATTGGAAGTATTAGGTGATGAGAATCACATTGAAAAGGAAACTGAGATATAACAAAGTAAACATCATTATAAATAGACAATTCAAAATACATGTGGTAAGAGCAAAAGACAAATACCAAAATATTGTACAAAGGAGATATTGCTGACTAATTAATAGTACAACGCAATAATACTTTCATGTTTCTGACCATTTCAAATTTCGTCTTAAATCTCATTGTAAATAGGCATTGCTGTTTATGAAGATAACAAATGTAAAGAAAAGCCCCCATCTTCAAGAAGCAAATAGAGGCAAGCAAGTTAATAAGTGATATTCAACAAGTAATAATGTTGGACTAAATTTCATGCAAATTGAAAAACAAAGACTTTGACCTCTTTTGCTACAAGGTCTTAGGTAAAGCATAAAAATTTAATTATTGAGACCCTGCGAAATCATAAAGAATCCAGCAGAATTGTGGACATCAAATTGTTGATGATGAAGAAAGAAATTGATGGAATTTCATGTAGTCACAAATACCTTGTTAGGATTGATGCAAACTAGCATGGAAAATATGTCAAAATGGACCACAAATACCAAATGTCAAGTCGCTTAAGAGATGGAGATTTCCAACTTATGTACTTAAGAGAACCCAAGTCAAAAAAGCATTATCAAAAAAAAAAAAAAAAACAAAAAAACAGTGATAGTTAGGCATGCTAGAAATTCAAAACCACATAGACTCATGGACAACGAATAGTTGTACTAGGACTATCACAGAAAATTAAAAAAAATGCCTAAATTATCATTAAAACTTTGAATGAATGCTTTAAATATCATAGATAAGATGTGATAGTTATGCTGTGCATCCGTATGCACCATGCATGGTGCATACGGATGCTAAAACGACGTCGTTTATTAAAAAACGCGCGTCTCCCCTTTAAAAAAAATTCAAGTTCGATTCCCAGCAACAACATTATATTGTTCATTCATTCTGGAATTTTAGTTCATAGATTATAGAATTATAGTTCATTGATTATGGAATTATAGTTCATCGATTATGGAATTGTAGTTCATCGATTCTGAAATTTTAGTTTATAGATTATGAAATTTTAGTTCATTCATTCTAGAATTTTTAGTTCATAGATTAGATTATGGAATTATAGTTCATCGATTATGGAATTATAGTTGATCGATTATGGAATTATAGTCCATCGATTATGGAATTATAGTTTATATGTTGTTGCTGGGAATCGAACATGATTTTTTTTTTAAGGGGAGACGCGTGTTTTATTAAAACGACGTCGTTTTTGCATCCGTATGCACCATGCATGGTTGTTAGATATATTAAATATAATATATTTAATATAATATATATTAAATATAATATAATATATCTATAATATATATATATATATATATATATATATATATATATATATATATATATATATATATATATATTTGAGAAGAAAGAGGGAGAGAGAGAGAAATATGAATAGATGTTTATTCACTTGATGTTTTTGAAATGCTTTGTAATTGAACCTATTTATACTAAAACATGAATAGCAAAAGTCCTAAATTGATGCTAATAAACTCCACGTACTGCTGCGAACTCCATGCTACAATCCCACGTATTAAGCATGTTGTAATCCCATGTATTAAGCAAATAATCCCACTACTTGGTTTAATAAATATAATAATAATAATAATAATAATAATAATAATAATAATAATAATAATAATAATAATAATAATATTATTATTATTATTATTATTATTATTATTATTATTATTATTATTATTATTATTATTATTATTATTATAATAACATTGCCTCCTTTAAACCAAGTTGGAAATATTGGTCATCCCAATATCCTTCTTCAATTTAAGAAACGTCTCGGTCTTTAACGGCTTTGTAAAAATATCTGCAACTTGACATTTACTCGAACAGAACTCAATGTTGATTTGCTTTTCAGCAACCAATTCTCTGATTTTGTGATACTTGATATCAATATGTTTGCTGCGACCATGAAAGATAGGATTCTTTGACACGAAATTGCCGACTTGTTGTCACAAAAAATAGTTGTAGGTGCTTCCTACTCGTGTTGTAAGAACTCCAAAATTCTCCTCAACCAAATTGCTTGAGTAGCACAATTTGCTGCTGCAATATATTCTGCTTCTGCGGTTGAAAGTGCTACAATCTGCTGCTTCTTTGAAAACCAAGAAAATATGGTTGAACCAAGATAGAAGGCATATCCTGATGTGCTTTTTCTGGTCTCAACATCTCCAGCCCAATCACTGTCTGTATACCCAACAAGCTTCACAGCTTCATTTGTAGAGTAAAAAATTCCATCATTACTCATACCTTTCACATATCTCAGAATTCGCTTTGCTGCAACCCAATGTGATTCTTTTGGTTCCTCCATGAATCTACTAAGTATCCCAACTCCAAAAGAAATATCTGGCCTTGTTGCCACCAGATACCTCAGACTTCCAATTAAACTTTTATAAGCTGTAACATTCACATTCTTACCACACTCATCTTTGGACACCTTTAACTTTTCAGCTAACGGCGTTGAAACTGGTTTGGAGTTTTCCATTTTGAACTTTTTCAAAATATCAGCAGCATACTTCTTCTGTGAAATAAAGATTCCACCATCCATCTGAATAACCTCAAGGCCAAGAAAGTAAGCCATAAGGCCCATATCAGTCATTTCAAACCTCTTAATAAGTGCCTCCCTGAATTCTGAGATTAGCTTCAAGTTGTTTCCAGTAAAAACCATATCATCAACATACAGACAAATTATCACAATATCACCAGAATCCGTGCATTTGACATACAAAGTGTGCTCATGAGGACATCTCATAAAACCACTTTCAACAAAATATGAGTCAATGCAACCATACCACACCCTAGGCGCTTGCTTTAAGCCATACAAGGCTTTTCTCAACCTGTACACCTTATTTTCTTCCCCTTTCTTCAGAAATCCTGCAGGTTGCTCAACATATATTTCTTCTTCAAGAAAACCATTCAAAAAAGTAGACTTGACATCCATTTGATGCAATTTCCAATTATTTTGAGCAGCAAGAGAAATAACCATTCGAACTGTATCAAGTCTACTCACAGGAGCAAAAACCTCAAAATAATCAATACCTGGTTTCTGCTTGTAACCTTTTGCTACTAACCGTGCCTTAAAACGGTCAATTTCTCCATTTGATGTGTATTTCGTTCTGTAAACCCACTTCACTCCAATTGGCTTCTTTCCAGGAGGTAAATCTGTTAACTCCCAGGTACCATTCTTCTCAATGGCACGTATCTCCTCATCCATCGCCTTAAGCCAATGAGTTTCTGTAGTAGCCTCCTCAAAAGTTAAAGGATCACAATCTGCAAAGAGAGCAAATTGAAATCTCTTCATCAGACAGATCATTATCTTGACCCAAAACATAATCCTGCAAGCGAGCTGGTAAGTGGCGCTCGCGCTGAGATCGCCGAACTGACGACTCTGGCTGTAAAGGAGACTGGACATTATCTGGAATCGATTGCTCTTCAACAATATTTTCAACCGCAGGAATAACAATTGAACTTTCATCTTTAGCTAACCAATCCCAGGCACCATATTCATCAAAAGTGACATCACGACTTATAACAACCTTCTTAGTTTCAGGATTGTATAGTTTATAAGCCTTTGAAGCGTCACTATAACCAATGAATATGCATTTCTCACCTTTATCATCCAACTTCTTTCTCAATGGATCTGGCACATGTGCATATGCCAAACATCCAAAAACCTTGAGATATTTGATAGAGGGTTTTCTCCCACTCCAAGCTTCTTCGGGTGTCTTATCACGGACACTTTTAGTTGGACACCTATTCAACACATAGACAGCACAAGCAACAGCTTCTGCCCAAAAAGGCTTAGGCAGATTCTTGGATTTCAACATGCACCTCACCATATCCATGATAGACCTATTCTTCCTCTCAGCCACTCCGTTTTGTTGTGGAGTGTATCTGGCTGTCATTTGGTGCTGAATGCCCTTCTCTTTCAGAAAATTATCACAGGCAATATATTCTGTACCTCTATCAGTTCTCAAGATTTTAACCTCATAACCACTTTGCTTCTCAACAAAAGCCTTAAATTGTTTGAAAACATCACATGCTTCAGACTTTTGCTTCAGAAAGTAAACCCATATTTTTCTACTGACATCATCAATGAAAGTAATAAAGTACTTACAACCTCCATGTGAGGGAACCTCCAACGAACACAGGTCTGAGTGAATAATCTCCAACTGTTTTGTGGCTCTTCTTGACTTGCCCACAGGGAAGGGATCTCTATGTTTCTTCCCAATCACACAAATCTCACATATACGATCAGGGACATTCACAACAGATAAATCAGAAACAAGTTCATTTCTCGCAAGATAATGTAATCCAGAGAAATGGAAATGCCCAAATCGCATATGCCATAACCAATTTTCATCACAAACTTCAGAATTAAAGCAAGCAAGGAGAGTATGCTTAATTTTCAAAGGAAATAGTCGATTCTGAGACATATTTACCTTTACAATCAAAACTCCTTTAGCATCAGCAATGGTACAACACTCCTGAGCAATATCTATCTTATATCCTTTTTCTGACAACTGTCCCATACTCAACAAATTTTGGTGTAGTTCAGGAACATAGAACACATCGGATATAAAATTGTGAGTACCATCCTTCAACTGAATGGAGATTTTACCTTTTTCCAAAATTGGCACCTTTGACTTATTGCCAAATGTCACTTCAGACCGGACTGATTCATCCAGTTCAGAAAACAATTCTTTCTTCCCACACATATGGTTACTACACCCAGTATCCAAGAACCATATGTTCTTATCTGCAGAAAAACTATCACTGGCCAAAAGTAAGGTTTCAGAATTCTCACCAGACTTTTCAGCAGTGTTTTCAGCAATGTTTGCTTGATTTCCACGATTGTTGTCCTCATTATATCAACAATCTGCAATCTTGTGTCCATACTTGCCACAATTGTAGCAATGAAATGGAAATTTACCTTGTTTAGTATTACCTCCACCTCTTCCTTGGTTGGAGTTACCACGTCCTCCTCCTTGGTTGAAGTTACCACGACCTCTTCCACCAGAACCTCCTCTTCCTCTTCCACGACCTCTACCAGATCCTCCACCTCTTTGATTAGTGCCAGTCACATTAAGGGTGACTTGGCTCTTCAAAGCTTCTTCTGCTAGTGGTTCCGATTTTGACGCAATCCTGTCAATATGACTTTCTACCATACCTTTCAGCTCTGCAATTGATAAGAGCTCAGTTTTGTGTGACTCTATGATCGAAGCCACCACATGGTCATACTTCATCGGCATAGTTCGAAGGCACCACATGGGACATCATAATTTGCCAATAATTGTAATCGAGTTTCCCGTCCAATTTGGGACCCGACCATACAATATTGAAATTTGTTGCCATATTTCACTACGGGAAATATTTCAGGGTTGAAAGGTTGACTGACTCTGATACCAAATGTTAGATATATTAAATATAATATATTTAATATAATATATATCAAATATATATATATATATATATATATATATATATATATATATATATTATAGATATATTATATTATATTTAATATATATTATATTAAATATATTATATTTAATATATCTAACAATGGTGCATACAGATGATAGTACTACTAGTGAGACCATGTCCTAAAAAAAAAAAAAAAAAAAAAAAAAAAGCTTTACCAATTCATCCTTCACTTTTTCAGAGCATACAACAGAAACCCCTTCAAGCATGTCCACTTTCCTGACCTGAAGTAATGACAAAAAATGGTTGAAGTTTCAAATCACCACTGTGTAAATAATCCATAATATTCATAAACTCATGAAGCTAAATAGCATATAAAAAGGTGAGAAATGGAACCCAAAGTGGGTCATAATAAAGAAACAGTATAAAACATGTCATAATTTTTATTTTTTATTTAAAACCAAAAAGGAAATCTTTCATTCATACACATACAAGGATAACACTGACAAACTTATGTCCAACAAAACTCACTCTCAATACTTATTAGCAAAGGTAGAGAGATACTTTCACATAGATTTTATTTCATACTTCAATAAATAAACACAGAGCTTACTATACAAAAGCAGAGAAGCAAAAGATCACTCCATTACTGCATTCACACATTAAATAAAGGAACAAAAATTCATGACAACCAAAAATAGTCCAATTTACAGAACAAAACTAGACATATAAAGCTTCTTCTTATTGCATTATACATATATACTACCCTACTGGATAAGTATACAAGTGTATCAAACCACATTGGAATTCAATGTAGAACACATATCTACCAAATCAATGCATCCATTAATAGAGCATGACACCATGTAGCAGTTTAAATGAACAAGCCCAATGCTCAATCAAACACCAATTCATGACTACAAATTAAGGTTTATATTATATCAACCAATCAAACAGAATTGTCTTAGATGGTGAAAATAGTCATTTAAAAATAACACAACCTTTCAATTAAACTAAAGCCATTGCATCACCACTTCATCTAAAATTAAACTATCCCTTTTAACCTTTAAGTTCAGAATCTAACACAACTAAATGATTAGGCTTTCTTCTGAATAAATGAATATCTAATAAATGAAAACTAAAACAATAATATAACATAAAGAAACACCTACCGACGTTGTTGCATTCGTCAGCAGGGCGGAGGCGGAGACGAGTACAGCGTGAAGAGTGGAGGCGGAGTCCTAGTCGGCAGCAGCTTTGTCAGATTCGTCAACAGGAGCAGGGCGGAGGCGGTAATAGCAGCTTAGTCGTCTTTGTCGTTGGCAGCAGCTTCGTCTGGAGGCAGAGCCCTCATCGACTGTCGTCGTCGGCTGATTCGCCGTCTTCGTCGAATTGCTCAGCAGGGCGCGAAAGGTGTAGGCATTAACCCTTTCAAATGGGAGGTCACAGATTCGAAGTGATTGGCAAAATCACAAAAATGTAGGGAAAAACATTACTTTCACATATTAATCTAAACATTCAAATTGATACAAAAAAAAAATTAACTCTTTGTGCCTAAAAATTAGGCAAAAAATTGATACAAAAAACATTTTCTTACAAACCATACACATCATGTACTCCGTACTCGACACCATAGAATCTAATGAATGGATGACCTTTAATGCGAACTAATAATTAGGAAGTAGTAATAATGTTTAGGCGAAATAGTAGGGCAAAGAAGAAACCAATCAGGAAGCGCAACCCGGGGTCGGGTTGGCACAAAGTCGTTCCCTTTTGTCTCATCAAATAGCCCTTAAAGCAAACCCTAGCCTTTGCCCCAGGCTCCCAGCATCCCAGAATTCTTCTTCCTTCATCATTATTATATAAAGCACCAGCCTCCTCGAAGATCTGAGATCTTGTTATTATTTCTTTCAAATTGAAGCGGTTCTTTTTCAATTCTTTTGTTTATTTTCATTCATCTCTTGGTTCGGGATTGTTTGTGAATGGTGGAAATTCTGAGTAATTTGTTAATGATCTCCCCCTTGTCTTCTTCTCCAAGAAGGGGGGTCTCCGTTTCTTCTTCGTTCTCTTTTGGCTCCTGCAAGGAAGGCTGGTACTACCGCTGCCTAGGCGTCGACCCTTAGATTTATCTCTTGTTGCTCGCTTGTGATTTTGTTTGTTTTTTTTTTCTTTCATTTTGGTTTTCTTATTTCCTTTCGAACCGGATTGTTTTTTCTTGGATTCGTAGTACTCTTTGTTTTTGTTTCTCGGAAGAATTGGAATTGAATTACTCATCCTTTCATTCGAAAAGGATTTGATTGATTGATTGATTAATTGAGTAAAAATGTTGCTTTACAAGCCGAAGAAGAGTCAGGTAGGGAAGGGCGGCAACCGCCTTTTGTTAAACATTACTGTGCTCGGAAGCGCCGGCCCTATCCGGTTCGTTGTTAGTGAGGAAGAACATGTGGCTTCTGTGATCGATACCGCCTTGAAATCTTATGCTCGGGAGGGACGCCTGCCGGTTCTCGGCTTGGATGTTAACAACTTTGTTCTCTATTCCCCCAATGCTGGGAGCGAAGGTATTTCATTTCCCTGCGATCTCCTTTTTATTTTTTTCTTCTTCTTTGAAAGACTATGTCTTTGATCTGCTTTATTGAACGCTTGTTGGGTAATTCTGTTTTCTGTGAAGTTGTGTGCATTTTTCTGATTAAGAACAAGGAATTCATAGATTGTCATGAATTTTGCAATTTGTTTTGATCACATGGATTCTGGGTTTTCTTAGGCAATCACCTTTACTTGTATTTCTATTCATATGTGAATTGCTGAAACATTGATGCCTAATTGATATTTGAGTTTGTCAGATTCCCTAAAGATATATCATGCTTGTTTTAATCATATTTCTGTATATTGATCCTATCTCTTGGTATTTTTTTTTATTTTTTTATTTTGGTATGGAAATTGTATGTGTGTTCTCTTACTAATTGTGGGATTAGGCAGTATATATGGTGTGTGCATTATTGGTTAAAAAAAGGTTGGAAATTTACACCTCTTAGTTGATGGGACATGATTGGATCATTTGGGGTTCATAACTTTGTATGTATGTATGTATGTATGTATATGTGTGTTGTCTTACTAACTGTGGGATGGGGATGTGATTAGGCAATAAAGATGGTGTTTGCATTATTGGTTAAAAGGGTTGAAATTTGCAGCTCTGAGTCCATGGGACATGTTTGGATTATTTGGGGTTCATAACTTTGTATGTATGTATGTATATGTGTGTTGTCTTACTAATTGTGGGATGGGGATGTGATTAGGCAATAGATATGGTGTGTGGATTATAGGTTAAAAAGTGTTGAAATTTGCAGCTCTGAGTCCATGGGACATGATTGGATAATTTGGGGTTCATAACTTTGTATGTATGTATGTATGTGTGTGTGTTGTCTTGCTAATTGTGGGATGGGGATGTGATTAGGCAATAGATATGGTGTGTGGATTATAGGTTTTTAAAAAAGGGTTGAAATTTGCAGCTCTGAGTCCATGGGACATGATTGGGTCGTTTGGGGTTCGTAACTTTGTGCTGTGCAAGAAGCCGCAGTCTGAGAGAAGAGTTGATGGAGGAAGAGAGGCAGCAACAGCATATGTTCGCAAGGGGTCTGGCAGCTGGAAATCTTGGTTCAATAGGTCTCTCAGTCGCAAGGTCTTGTCACATTGAGGATCCCACTAGACTTGCCACAACATTATTGTGGTGCTGATGATTCTGTGTAGAAGCCTTTAAAGGTTTTACATACATGATACATAGGCGGCGGCTTCAAGTGCGCCTTTAATTTCTTTAATTTCTTTTTATGGAATTCAATAAGGATGATGCCCTGGTGTGCTGTTTGTTTTGCTTTGTTTTTATCAGCAGCATTAGCATTAGTTTCTGTTGCTATGTTGACATTGTTCACTAACATCTGTTAGTGTTCATTATCCGTAATAAAATGTTTTACATTTTTCTACATGCCTCGTATAGTCGTATGTATAAATCAAATATCAAATAAGAACAGCACAAATATTACCCCCCATAAGTGTGCTGCTCTTCTTCTTTGATATTTGTTGCATCACTGTAGTATTACACTATTACTGTAGATAGTTTTTTTTTTATTTTTTTATTTTATTTTATTTTTTTTTTGTCACTTTATTAATACTATTTTTTATGGGATGACAATTGGTAGTTAATAGTTAGCCTTGGTACCCTACCCGATGAATGTATGAAATGTGTGTATAATTGAACTCAACAGTTTGTATAGATATTAGGATACAATATATATATATATATATATATATATATATATATATATATATATACACACAGATATATGAGTCCCGCATGAGCTAGAAGTGTATACAACTAATATAATATGAAAGAGAGGTCTAATACACCCTTGCAAACTCAGGGTTATAAGGAGCAACATTGAGTTTGTCGCGTAAGAAGCGAACCGTGATGTCCAAAGAGCCCTAGTGATAGACGGATAGATATCAATGAGATGATCCTGTGAAGAAATAAAATGATCAATCAATTTCTTGGAGGTAATTGTCTCGTACAAAATGATAGTCCATTTTCACGTGTTTGGTCTAGCATGGAACACAGAATTTACATCGAGATACGTTGCTTCAAAGTTGTCACACCACATTTGAGGAGGAAAAGGTGACAATTGACATACCAAGTTCATGCAACAAAGAAATCAACCAAGTTACCTCAGTCGCAACATCTGTTAGCCCTTTGTATTCAACCATGGTGGACAAGTTTGCTTTTTTATTACTTAAGAAAACAACAAAGCCACTGGTAGACTTCTTGTCAAGAAGATAGCCAGCCAAGTCTGAATCTGAAAAGGCATGAATAACCAATGAGCCACATTTGGATATACGAAGCCCATAGTGCATAGTCCCATTTACATAACGAAGAACCTGCTTAAGATCAATCTAATCCGTAGAAGTTGGAGCATGCATAGACTGACACAACCTATTAACATCATAGGAAAGATCAGCTCGGGTGATAATAAGATACTGAAGAGCCCTATCTAACTGGCGATAAGAAGTAGGATTAGACAACGGGTCAGGAGAAGCCGAACACGTGTACCGTGAGGTGATACCAGCACGTCTAAGAATGTCAGACATGTAGCGACGTTGAGACAACACCAACGCTCCATCAGTGTCAATAGTCTTGATGCCTAAGAAAAACCTCGGAGCGCGTAAGTCCCGAATCTTAAAGGCCTCAGCTTAACGATCAAACAACACAGAAACAAGACTCAAGTCACTCCCCATAATAAGTATCATCAATATACACCAACAGATATACTCTGCAATCAGACTCAACATAAATAAATAGGGAAACATCAGTTTTCGAGGACCGAAAACCAACCTTATGCAAAAAATCATGCAACTAACGAAACCAAGCATGAGGAGAGCCTATTTTAAACCATAAAAAGACCTCTGTAGAAGACACACATGATCAGGATACCTAGAGTCAACATACCCAAGAGGCTGCCTCATATACGATGTTTCTGTCAGATGGCCGTTAAGAAAGGCATTGTGCACATACAATTGATGCATAGACCAGCCACGAGGTAGAGCCTGCCAAGGAAAGAAACAAGCGAACAGTAGTGGACTTAACCACATGGCTGAACGTATCAAAGAAATCCTCATTAGCAACCTAATTAAAGCCTTTTGCCACCAAGCGAGCTTTATGACGCTCAACAGATCCATTATCCTTTCGTTTGACATGGAAGACCCACTTGCATCCAACAACATTAAGACCTGGATGAGGAGGAACCAACCCCCAAGTGTTATTCTGCAGAAGAGCGTTACTCGTTTTGACTCCTTTTCTATTTTTGAGCCGGTTGAACAAGTTTCTATACCTATGCCCTCCACCGGTGCAAGTCAATCACAATCTATTGTTGTTGGTGGTGTGGCTTCTTCCTCTTTTGCTGTGTCTGGTGTTTCTGCCAAACAGCATTCGGTTCGTACTCATCCAATGGTTCTTCGGCACATGACTCGTGCTACTCGTGAAGGTCAGGCCTTGGATGCGATGGTTAGTTCGGAGCCTACGTGTTTTTCTCAGGCTTTAGCTTTTCCTAATGGTGAGCTGCCAAAGATAAAACCACAACAGATGCACCCCAAGACATAGGAGAAGGTAGAGAAGGTACATCAGTCATAGGATTAGCAGAAGTAACAAATGGATAAATATCCTCATTAAACCTGACATGCCTGCATATAAACATGCGATTATTACGAAGGTCCATACAACGGGTACCCTCGAAAAGACTCTGTAGGCCAAGACTAGCTGGTGTGGCAATTTATATTGTGGATTGGAGTTTACATAGTATTATGAATCCTGGATTGAAATGATGAGGTTTAAAATTCATACTGGTAAAGTACATAATTTTATTACATAAGATACAAAAAATCACAGCACAAAATATATACACATGTTATTTAGGTACATAATTTGTGTTCATAGGCACAGAATTTCACAATACAAGACACAAATTCATAACATAAAACACAATTACTAATTTGTTTCAAGTACAGAATTTATACTCTTAAGATACAGAATCGCATAACATAAGATACAAAAACTCACAATATGAGACACATATATATGCACTAGGTCCACAGTGCACTGTGAACCCTGGTCCATGGTATAAGGATTGAGCTGGTGTATGCATGAATGTATGGACGTATGGTATAGAATAATTTGGCCTTTGCTTGAAGAATATGTTACGGTATTGGAGTCAAGTAGAAAGAGCATCTGCCTGAAGAATATCTTTCTGGCAAATAATATGCTTTGCTTAATTATTACTCCGTAATATAATATAGATTACTTTAGTCAATTGCTAAATATTTTATATATCCTTAACATATTTTTATATTATTTTTAAATTTCTATGATTGACTAATTATTATTGATATTGATTAAATATACAATTCTTTAGAGTATTAAGTAATTAGTTTATATTTTTAAAGAATCAGTAGTTGAACTACTGACCTTTGGTACACAAGGTACGTTTAATACGATTATGTACTCCAATCTCTACAGTCCCCACTGCCCTCTCACCCATAAAATTAATTAATTAAGGATGACAATTTGTATTTTCTTTAAAAATTTATTTTGGGTATCGGTTACTATTTTTATACTAGTAATTCACCCGCGCGATGCACGGAAAAAAATTATGTTATTATAAATAAAAATAAAAATAGAAAAACTAAAATATTTTAAATTATTTAATATAATAATATTTTTGAGCTTCCATTGGTCAAGTATTTATTATTTTTATAGAATACAAAATTAAAATTAAAATTAAAATTATAATTTTGTATGGTTAATATAATTTCTAATTATGTGCATATTCAAATAAACGTATAGAGATAATTTACATAATTACATTGATTTATTCTTAATTGTATTTCATCTATATTATAATTTTCACAATACAAATAATAACTAAGATAATTACATTTGGAAAGCAAATTTCAAATTTTGTATGTGTAAATTTAAACTCTAATTGAACACATTTTTTATATGATTATATAATATATAGCTATTTTATTTTTCAAAAGTATATTTTTATATGATTATATAATATATAGCTATTTAATTTTTTAAATGTTGTGTTTTTTTTTTGTTTTGTTTTGTTTTGTTTTGTTTTTTTTTTTATTTTTTATAATAAAGGATGTTGTGGCATTAATTGTAACATTAATTATTTTCCAAACCATATAGCTTTATTATATAAAGGATTAGTGTGTGTAAAATTGTACCATTTTAAGATTTTAAAATTGCACCATTTATTCTAATAGATCTTTGATTTACAAGAAAATCCAGACAGCTCACATGAAGAATCAACTTGAGACCTTGTACTTACAAAACTCAAATGTCCAACAGACTTGATTCATTGTATATTTGAACATGCTATTTAGTAGTTTAATAGTCCTTTTAACGGAAATACAATACTATTTTTTAATATTGCACCACGTACTGTCGGTATAGTATGTCTTGCACGGGTTTAACTCAATGGTTCTGTAAACAGTATTTGGGAGAAGAAATCAAGGTTTGGACTTCGACGGTAGCAGTGTAGAGATTATGCCCCAAGTGGACAGATCCCTTGAGTGCACTTTGAAAGATATGACTCTATCTGCTGAGCCATTGAATCACCGTGATTTATATTCTCCTAAATGCCTTGTTAGGTTGGGACGTATCTCATCGTGAGAGACGTTTAGGGTTAGGTACTCAATTTTTTGGGAGAAGTATGTCACAACATACAACTAATCTTGCTAGGTCTCAATTGCAATGGCGTGTTGAATTCATATGATTTTGACATCTTGATTCCATACTTGATTACTTGAATGACTCAATTTGATTCGTCGCATTTGATCACCCTCATGATAAACACGTACTATACTTTTAATAGTGCATTTGTTTTTGTCAAATGCAATTGTCAAGCTAAGTTGTCCGGAAACGATGAAACAAGGAAATGAAAAACGTAGAATAAAAAATACGTGAGAAAAGTTTAAATATAAAAATATTAATAACTTACCAGCTTTTTTTGAAGATATAACTTACCAGTTTTTTAAAAATTAATTTTAGGTAAAGATTACAAAAAGGTATATGAAATTTTTATAGAGTAACTCTCTTGTGAGACCATCACACAGATACTTATCTGTGAGACGAGTCATGTCAAGATGGAAATGTAATATTTAAAATGAAAACTGTATTAGTAATCAAGAATAAATTAAAGTATTTGTTACTTAAGGGAATATATATATATATATATATATATATATATATATATATATATATATATATATATATATATATATGTTGGTCCCGATAGAGTGGTGAAAGTCTAGAGGGGGAGGGAGGGAGGAGGGGGGTGAATAGACTTTCAAGCTTTTTCGAAATAAATAACTCTTTGATAACTTCAACTCTAAGTAACAAGTAAATAGAGTAAGTTTAAACTGCACAGCGGAATAAGTATTATGTAAAGAGTTATGCCCAATTAATGAATTAAATACGCATGTAAGATAGAATAAAGTAACAGAGGTATCTTGAATATATAAAGGAGATGGTTCACTCAATATATAATAACAATATTCAGGATTGTAAATAAATATCGTATCACGTCGACCGTGTAACAAATGTTACATGCAACACGTCAAACTTGCTTAGAATAATTCAATATTTAAGCTCGAGAAGTTTGAGTCACATGCATACGTGAAAGCACACTAAACCCGAACGATTAAGATTGATTGTGAATAGTAAACGGGTTAGTCGGATAAGATAGATAGATAGAGCAAATTATGTAAGTGCAGTATGTAAATGAGAGAGGCAATTTATAGTGGTTCGGAAGTGGCGTAATCTTCCTAGTCCACTTTTCTCCTTTCGCGTCTAGGAGAAATTCACTTCCTAGTCCACTTTTCTCCTTTCGCGTCTAGGAGAAATTCACTATTTTCCACACACAGTTACAATAGTGAATAAGCGCTACACAAGCACTTCTTCCGGATGTTTTGCACACAGCTACACCCAACTCCGAGTGTCTCGCACACAGCTACACTCAACTCCGAGTATTTCGCACACAGCTATACTCAACGCCAACTAAGTGTCTTGCACACAGCTACACTTAGCAACTACGAGTGTTTTGCACACAGCTACACTCACTAGAGTATTTTGCACACAGCTATACTCTTTCTACAATTACAAATACAAAGGTAATTGTATCTCTCTCCAACTAGATTTGAGACTATTCAGACTAAGTCTCTAAGAATATTTGAACACTTACACTTTTGAATTTTCGTGTGTATTGCACTTCTATCTCGTTGCTCTACTCCTTCTCTGCACCACGTCTTCAAGTCTTCATGGCTTTTTATAGGCAATCAAATATATCCGTTGGAGTGGGATAATTTGATATTTGAATTTTGAATCTTCATAGCCTGATATTGTTGACAATAGTAGGTCTTCAATTTTGATTTGATTGTCAACTTGCCTGACAAAATAATATCTTATCTCCAATTGATTTGTTCAAAATATTATTTTGTTGTCATATTGAATATCCAACGTATCTTTGAAATAAATTCATCTGATAGAATTTATTTCTAGGATAAGTTTTTATATTCATGTCTTCATAAATATTTTTCCGTTCTGATCAAATGTCTTTCAGGCAATTTTGGATTCTTGTGGCATGTGGGTAGACTTGGAAATAAATTCCTTCGAATTTATCCAATTTCTGACCATCTTGCTTCTTTGCCACATCGTGCTCCTTTGACTTGAACATCGTGCTCCTTGACTTGAACATTGTGCTTTTCTGATTTGGTCACATTGTGCTTTTCTGATTTGGTCACATTGTGCTTTTCTGACTTGGTCACATTGTGCTCCTTTGGACACATCGTGCTTGTTCATATTGTGCTCCTTTTGATACATTGTGCTCCTTAGTACACATCGTGCTCTTTTTTTAATACATTGTGCTCTTTTGATAGCATTGTGCTCCTTGGTGAACATCGTGCTTGTTCGAAAATTTGACTTGTAAAAATAAGTCCTTCGGGGGGAATCAATCTCGGGTGGAATCGTTTTGAGTAAAGACTTTTACCATTTCGCCGTTAGGCTCATCCGGTCATTCTTTGCAACGCCATTCCTTTATGCTTCTTTCTCGGATGAATACTCGTAGGACCAAAATTAATTTCTCAAATTAATTTTGTTCTTCCTATGGTAGATTCCTTTTGACTCGATATTCTGATTTATGATGCCTGTACTAAAAGACCTAAAAACTAAGGGGATCTAAAGTACATTTGGCTCATCAAAACTTACAAAAATATTCCTATCAATTTTCCCCCTTTTTGATGACGCCAAAACCTATACTCAGTCATTTGGCTTGTCCTTTTTTAAAAACAATTATTTTTCAAAAGATTTTATTAGCTTAGACATAGCCAAGATGAGTTTAACATTTGATTTTGACTCTAAGAAAGGTATTTTTAGCAACTAAAATTCCTATTCGCATTTTTGGACTTTAATGATAATGAATTTTTGCATTTTTCCAATTTATGCGATTTGATACAATCTAAGCTAAAAATGTTACCTTTCAAGACAAATAAAATAACAATAAATAACAAAGAAAACTTAATAGCATCATAATCAGATAATTCGAATCATTCCAAATTGTTCCAAATTGTTCATGGGTTCATGTTCCCGTGGACCATACAAAATAAATGTGACAATCATACAAATCATCTAATGACTTTGTTTCTCTTCTCTTTAAGCACATGATTTATATGATTTTGAACATCAATGAAATTGTCACTAATGGCATAATTGTTGCATACCTTCCCAACTGAATAATAGTTGAATGCTTCGATGATGTTGTTCCCGGGCAGTATACCTTCTTCATACCATATGATGCATTCTTCTAGGTTTCTTCCATTTTGTAGCTCGGCATCATTGACCTTGATATAGTCCTTTAGAACCATGATCATCAAAGCTCTAGCGTAGCTTTGGATTCTTCTGAAATTCTCGTTTGAAACCCACAAATTTTGATCACTTGGACCACTCTTCTTCATACCCTTTGGTAGATCATTCAAAGTCACCAACTTTGGCATTTCAACTCTACCATCTCTTGGTGTGGATTCCAAATAGAGAGCTGCACGGTTATACCAATTAATTTGCTCAATGTTTCCTCCTGCACAAACAATGTCATGAAAAGAACGGTTAGTGGTATTTGTGCTGCTTGATCCTCCTGGACTGCCAGCTTCACCACCACCGAACCAATATTCTAGTCCTCCTCTTCTAGCAACATTTCTGCCAGCAGATCTGCCTCCTCCACCTCTACTACTGCTTGTGCCAACATTTCGGGTGGCCATGGCAGTCATCATCATTTCAAGCATGCCTTCCAAATGACTGAATCTCTCTTCCCCCTTTTTGGCGTAATCAAGGAGTGTATGAACCGATTCACGAAGAGATGAAATAGATTCAGAAATATTTTCATATGATCCCCGAAGGCAGCCCACTTTGGTGTTGACAGAGATGAGATCCGTGTGGACATCACTAATCTGCTTCTCATGTTGATGAACAACATTGAGAATTCCTTGGCTTTGACTCACGGCAATTGCTTCATTTGCCTTTCCAGAATTCTTGAGGATTTGAGAGAGTTGGATGTAGAATTCATTGAGTTGCCCCTTGACATTTGCATTCAATCCTCCAACTTGTCTCTCAAGTGCTTGGTGGGTGTCGATCAAATGTTGTTGACTCCTCCGATTTTCATCAAAAGATGTTTCGAATTTTCCACCTTGAGTATTGACAACATGATCCACATGAGTGTAGATGCCTTGAAACATGCTTTCCATTCGGTCAACAAGGCTTAGTACAACTTTTTCCAGATTTTCCAATTTTTCCTTTGAGGTTGTGCCATCAATGTCTTGCTCTTCTCGGGTTGTGGGAACACACCTTGCTCCTTCTTGAGCAGAATTGACTTCAAGCATGTGAGATTGTGCTTGATTTTCCACTTGATGTCCTTCTCTTTCCGGTGTGTGTAACACGTGCGTGTCACCTTGTGCACTTTCTGCATGAATGGATTGAATTTCCTCCGTGTGTTGGCTAGCTTGCATGGCATTTTGATCTTGACTTATTTCAGTGAAATTCAAAACACTCACATCATATAAACCACTGTCCATTAAATGTGCACCACATGTGACATTTTCTTCTTCTACATTCCTTGTGACAAATTTCTCAATATCAATTAGGAAATCGTCATTCGTAGGCATTTCTCCTTGGACTGTGACATCAACAGTAGCTTCGGCCAACTTAGCTTTTAATTTATTCACAAATATTCCATTCACCGTAGACATCAAAGTTGCATGGCCAACATCAAAATTACCAATCCAATTCAAGGAAAATAATTCTTCTTCTTGCATACTTGGTCCTTTTGTCATCAAATCTTGATAGGAACCAAGTCTCCGTTTTCTCCAATTTAGGACTCTTCGGTATTCACTCACCAACACCAAATCAAGTCCATCAACTTGATGAATCTCCTCATTCAACATTGTTTCCAATTCGGCAATTTGGGAAAAAGGATTTATGAAACTTTGGCTTGTATTGGGATTGTGACTTATGGTAGGATTTTGGCTTGTGGTAGGATTTTGGCTTGTGTTTGGATTTTGGCTTGAGGTAGGGTTTTCATGGGATTGAGTTGAGGGTTGAGAGGATAAACCAAGAATTTCTACAATTGGCCTTTTCCTAGCAGGAATGCCTCTCGGTTTCCTTTTTCTTTTGGAGCTCAAATCAGTTGATTCCTCATGATCCTTAAACAGTATCCGGTTACTTCCAAAAGGCTTTCTTGATCTCATTGGTAACCCTTTCATTTTTATAATTTCACCAATAAGCAAACCGAACCCTAGGATACGGTTGAACTTCCCATTCCTAATTTTTGCACCTTTCACAAAATGTGCAATCCGGCTCAAGATAAGCTTACTCCAGTCACCCTTAACTCCATTCATCACAGCATGCAAATATCCAATTCTCACGGGTGATATATCCTCCATACTATTCAATTTGCACAATACACATTTATAGAGAATTCTAACTAGCATCTCATACTCATGCTTCAAATCAGATTTTTGACTGGAAAGATTTGGTTCGAGAGAAGCATTCTCATTCTGAATTTCTGTCCAAATTTCCGTGTGATCATATGTGTGAACATCTAAGTCCAACAGTGGTTGTTCTGGACTAGATATAGGCAATCCAAAGGTTGTGTGCAAATCTTGTTCATCAATGGTGATGAGAGTTCCATTCACGGTGGACTCAATGGTCCATCCAACAACCTTGGCATTCATATAAAAATCTGCTACATCTTCATCATAAAATCCTGAGTATGGATAAGAACATAACCTCATGAGATTACTTTGTTGAAGTGCATGGATGATTCTTTGTGCAAGCTGAGAGTTCTCGGCTTCTTTGAGAAATCCTTGAGGGTCAAAACTTCCTCCGGCCTTGATTCCAACTGCTAGCTTCGTGAGGTTGAGATGTGTAGAGTGTTCTTCATTCGGTTGAGAGCTTGAATCTCCAATGGTAGCCATAATGTGCTTGGTATTTTTAGAGATTGAGGGATTGAAGATTTTGAAAGAGATGAAGATTGAGTGTTTCGGCTATGGAAGATGAAAGGATTTTGAGAGTTTTGAGTGTAATAGTGGCTCTTCCAACCGGTTGGGTGGAAGGGAGGTGTCTTTACACAAATATCCTCACAACTTAAATGTTGACTTTTAATAAGTGAGGGGTATTTTTGATATTCCAATAGCTTCCAACCTTTGACCTAACTGATAGTTAGTTTAGGTTATATATACTCCATCCAATTTGTCTGCTGATGTGGCGCCAAAAATTTAGATATTCGGACTGATTTTACCTGAAATAAAATTCATAGAGCACTAAATCTGTTCCGAAAATAATATGTGCATGTATATATATATATATATACACGTTTTTATGTAGTTGGAGGAAAGAGAAATCCATTCTTTCTAGACTATTTATTATGCACAACTACCATAAAAAGGTGTTCTTATTTAAGGCTACTTATCATCACACCATCTTGTCACTCTTAAATGGTAAGATTGTGTAGATCTAAATGATTTTTATTTATGCATATATGTATATAGATACACGGTTGAAATAGAGATACATGCAATTGAGATAGGTAGACTTTAAATGTAAAGATGTGACAACTTTTGCATGTGTGACACATAGGCACGAAATAAAATCAGATAAGGTATCAAAATTTCAGATGAAAATTGAGCTTATAATTTAAATAGAGTTTAGAGACTTAGCTCAATTCAATCATGCCCATCTCGTGTCTTAATTTTGAAAATCTTGATTCACACAGAGGCTTTGTGAGAATATCAGCTAATTGATTCTCGGTCGAGATGTATTCGATTGATAATTCCTTCTTTTCAACATGATCCCGGATAAAATGATGTCTCACGTCATTGTGTTTTGTTCTTGAATGTAACACGGGATTGTGTGTTATGGCTATGACACTTGTATTGTCACACAGTATGTTGACATTTTCACAATTCACGCCATAATCTTTCAGCTGTTGTTTCATCCAAAGAATTTGCGCGCAACAACTCCCAGCAACTATATATTCAGCTTCGGCTGTACTCGTGGCTATGGAGTTTTGCTTTTTGCTAAACCATGATACCAATCTTCCCCCTAAGAACTGGCATGTCCCTGAGGTACTTTTTTGATCGATTTTACATCCTGCAAAATCTGCATCTGAGAAACCAGTTAGTGTAAAATTACCTTCTTTGGGATACCATAATCCCACATTGACTGTTCCTTTTAGGTATCGGATGATTTTCTTGGTAGCAAGAAAATGACTTTCTTTTGGCTTTGACTGGAACCTGGCACATACTCCCACTGAATAAGATATATCTGGTCGGCTTGCAGTGAGGTATAGTAATGATCCAATCATTCCTCGATATTTTGTTTCGTCAACGTCCTTGCCTTCATCATCTTTATCCAATCTTAAGGATGTGCTCATCGGGATCTTGATTGAGGATTTTCCATCTTGACTGAATTTCTTTATAAGATCTTTCGTGTATTTGGCCTGATTGATGAATATTCCTTCATTGAGTTGCTTTACTTGTAATCCAAGAAAGTAGTTCAACTCTCCCATCATGCTCATCTCGAACTTATTCTGCATTAGCTTGGAAAATTTCTCACATAAAGTTTTATTAGTACTACCAAATATAATATCATCGTCATAAATTTGTACCAATAAAATGTGATCATTTTCTTGAATTCTAAACAAGGTTTTATCAACAAGGCCTTTTGTAAAACCACAGTTAATTAGGAACGTTGATAGAGTGTCATACCAAGCTCTCGGTGCTTGTTTTAACCCATATAACGCCTTCTTTAATCTGTAGACCTTATTAATATCACCTTTTACCTCGAAACCAGGAGGTTGCTCAACGTAGACTTCCTCTTCAAGTAAGCCGTTCAAAAATGCACTTTTCACGTCCATTTGATAGGCAGTGAAATTCTTGTATGCGGCATAAGCTAGAAATATTCTGATGGCTTCCAGTCTTGCAACGGGTGCAAACGTTTCATCGAAATCTATGCCTTCTTCTTGTGAATATCCTTTTGCCACTAAACGTGCTTTATTTCGTATGACAATTCCATCCTCATTTGCCTTTTTCCGAAAGACCCATTTTGTTCCAATTACATTGTAATTTTCAGGTCTTGGAACTAATTCCCATATGTCACTTCTTTTAAATTGATCAAGCTCTTCTTGCATTGCATTAATCCAATCGGGATCACTTAGAGCTTCTTCAATGCTTGTGGGCTCCACCTGAGAAAGAAAACAAGAAAATAAAGTATGTATGTTTGAGGACCTTGTTTTTACTCCTTCTCGTGGATCTCCAATCACTAGTTCTGGAGGGTGATTTTTGAGCCATCTCAAGTCAGGTTGTAGGTTGCATGGGTTTTCCACGTTTCCTTGCTCAGTAGGTAAGTTGGAGGTAGATACATTTTGCTCATCAGATTGATCTCCAACTTGTGTTTCAACTTGAGAATTTTGACTTTCCACGTGGGGATCTTCATTGACTTCCACGTTTCCTTCACTATTGCAATCAATGTCCAATTGCTCCATACCCTATATAATTTGATCTTTGAAAGATATGTCAGTATCATTAAATGACTTTTCAACTTGACAACTTTCCTGATCATTTTAGTTGCTCTGGGTTTTCTTCTTATGAGCTTCATCAAATGTGACATGAATTGATTCTTCTACCACCATTGATTTCTTGTTCAATACTCTGAATGCTTTGCTGGTAGATGAATATCCTAAAAATATTCCTTCATCACTTAGAGTTGCAGGGTCTACTGGACCGAATAGATCCATGTGTAGTAGACTCAGCGGTCTTGCTGTAGATTCTTGAACTTTGGATTTGAAAGATGACTTGATTTGCTTTCCTCTTTGGCAAGCATCACATATTTGATCTTTCTTGTAGATAATGTCGGGTAAGCCTTCAACGAGTTTGTTTCTTGCTAGCTTGTTGATTGTCTTGAAGTTTAAATGATTCAACTTCTTGTGTCATTCCCAACTTGTTGCGTGTGAGTTGTTTGCTAGTAGACATACTGATTCTTTTGTTGTCTTCCAATCCACAACATACATATTTTTCTTCCTTATTCCTTCGAGCACAACTTCTCCCGAGGAATTATTCTTCACTTGGCACTTGTCTTTGAAGAACTCTACTAGATATCCTTTGTCACAAAATTGACTTGTAGTCAACAAGTTGAATTTTAGACCTTCAACAAAGGATACATCTTCGATTTTCAAACCATTTCGAAAAATTGTACCAATTCCTTTTGTTATGCCGTATCGTTCATTTCCACCGAATACGACTTTTGGTCCTTCGATATTTTTAAGATTCACAAGACTAGATTTATTTCCAGTCATGTGTCTAGAACATCCACTATCGAAGTACCAAACTTCCTGCAAACAAATTAAACATTTTTAGGTACCCAACTTGATTTGGGTCCTTGGGTGTTAGTCATTTTTGGTACCCAAATCCACCTTGTACTCATTGATCTAAGTTTAGGTGATTGGTAACCATTAAACACATTATAATCATAATTAATTTTTGAAAACATTTTTTGTGCCGGTTTTTGAAAATTTACTCGATTTTTTGGCATGTGGGAAGAAGATTGTTTGAGCCTATGATAGGCATTAAATCTGGACTTAGTCCATGGTTTAATATTATCAAACCAATCTTGTTTTGAAGGATAAAATCTCCCTGCCTCAATTCTTGGATTCCTTCCCATTTTCCTATGAGGGCTTTGTGCACTAGACTCATTGGTATATTTCCATTTAGGAACAAACTTTTGCCTTTTTGTATACTGTTTAGGCGAAATATTGTTTCTTTGGGGCTTCGGCCTAACAGTATTAATTTTGACATTTGTTTGGTAACAAATTCCTTGTCTCACTGTGCTTTCTTGACCTTTTACAAATTTTACTACTTGGACTTTATTACTTAAAGTAGTAGTAGAATTGGCCAAGTTCTTGGAGGCTTGAGAACAAGATGGATCATAACCAAGTCCGGTTTTATCTCTTGAGGGTTTTTGCATATTTACCATTTTGTCCATTATTTTGGATGAATGTGTACATGTTGCTATAACCTCTTTAAGGTTGTGTTCTCTCACTTCCCTTGATTTACACTCTTCTTGAAGACAAATAATTTTATCTTTCAAGTCTTTCACTTCAAGTAGAGCATTTTGCAATTTCTCATTTATTTGATCTTTTTCGAGAATCAAAAGACAATTGCGCTCTTTGAGTTGAGAATGAGTGTCCATTATGGTTTGACATTCTTCCATTAAGTGAAAGAAGGACTCTCTAGAAAATGAAGAATTGACAGAATCATAAGGGTTAGATGTTACCTCATTTTCTTCATTTCCATTTGCCATAAGACACATGTCCTCGTAGGGTGAGTTGTTGGAGATGCTCATGCAAAACATTGCATTGTCATCATTTGAGGTGTCACTTTCATCACTTGAGGATTCTTTTGACTCACTTATTTCAAGTGGGTCACTAATAAGTGTTTTTCTTCTCTCCTTTGTGAACCTTTTATCTTTGGGCTTGAATTCTTCCTGTTGAGAGTTAGAAACATTTGTATATTGATTTTTACTTACCTTGGGGTGTGGACAACTTGCTGCAAAATGTCCAGGCTTTCTACAGTTGTAGCATAAATTCGAATCTTCTTCAACAACTTCTTTCTTCGAATTCTTTGTTGCATTCCACGATTTCCCTTGTGGATTTTTCTTGTAGTTGCTTCTCTTCATGAATTTCCTGAATTTCTTGACAAAGAGAGCAAATTGATCATTAGGTAATAATTCAACATTTTGTATTGACCTTGAGGTTGATGGTTGCTCGGTTATGAGTGCGTTGTTCTTTTCTTCATGATCTTCCTCTAATCTTGATTTCATCTCAAATTCATAAGCTTTTAGATCACTAAAGAGCTTATCGGTCGATAGGGTTTTTAGATCCCTATGATCTCTCATGGCCGTGACTTTCATGTCCCATGTAGATGGTAAACCACGTAGAATTTTGAGTGAAATTTCTTTTTGATTAATATCTTTTCCAAGATCATTAATCTCTCCTAAGATTTTGGCAAATCTTGTTTCCATGTCGGTAATATTCTCGCCGTTTAGCATTTTGAAATCCTCGAATTTCTTTAATGCTATAGTGAGCTTATTATCTTTTTCTTGTTCGTCTCCTTCACCAATTTGAATGAGCGTTTCCCAAAATTCCTTCGCGGATTGACACTTTCGAACTTTTGGAAATATCGTGTCATCGATAGATTTAAACAAAATATCCTTGGCAATATTGTCCAAGTTATTTCTTGTTCTATCTTCACGAGACCATTCCGCTTTCGGTTTTGGAATGTATTGTGGAGTGTCACTTGTTTGTACGGATGAGGTGTTGACTTGCAAAATCTCAATAGGACCACTCGTAACCACTTCCCACATTTCATCATGTAATGCGGATAAATGTACCTGCATGCGAATTTTCCAATCATCAAATTTCTCTAAGGAAAATAATAAGTTTTGGGCAAGAGCCATATCTCTTTTCATCATCTTGATTTTTCGAGATCTGTCTAGCAGTCAAAGTAGACTCAAATAGACAACCGCTCTGATACCAATTGTTGGTCCCGATAGGGTGGTGAAAGTCTAGAGGGGGTGGGGGGTGAATAGACTTTCAAGCTTTTTCAAAATAAATAACTCTTTGATAACTTCAACTCTAAGTAACAAGTAAATAGAGTAAGTTTAAACTGCACAGCGGAATAAGTAGTATGTAAAGAGTTATGCCCAATTAATAAATTAAATACGCATGTAAGATAGAATAAAGTAACAGAGGTATCTTGAATATATAAAGGAGATGGTTCACTCAATATATAATAACAATATTCAAGATTGTAAATAAATATCGTATCACGTCGACCGTGTAACGAATGTTACATGCAACACGTCAAACTTGCTTAGAATAATTCAATATTTAAGCTCGAGAAGTTTGAGTCACATGCATACGTGAAAGCACACTAAACCCGAACGATTAAGATTGATTGTGAATAGTAAACGGGTTAGTCAGATAAGATAGATAGATAGAGCAAATTATGTAAGTGCAGTATGTAAATGAGAGAGGCAATTTATAGTGGTTCGGAAGTGGCGTAATCTTCCTAGTCCACTTTTCTCCTTTCGCGTCTAGGAGAAATTCACTATTTTCCACACACAGTTACAATAGTGAATAAGCGCTACACAAGCACTTCTTCCGGATGTTTTGCACACAGCTACACCCAACTCCGAGTGTCTCGCATACAGCTACACTCAACTCCGAGTATTTCGCACACAGCTATACTCAACGCCAACTAAGTGTCTTGCACACAACTACACTTAGCAACTACGAGTGTTTTGCACACAGCTACACTCACTAGAGTATTTTGCACACAGCTATACTCTTTCTACAATTACAAATACAAAGGTAATTGTATCTCTCTCCAACTAGATTTGAGACTATTCAGACTAAGTCTCTAAGAATATTTGAACACTTGCACTTTTGAATTTTCGTGTGTATTGGACTTCTATCTCGTTGCTCTACTCCTTCTCTGCACCACGTCTTCAAGTCTTCATGGCTTTTTATAGGCAATCAAATATATCCGTTGGAGTGGGATAATTTGATATTTGAATTTTGAATCTTCATAGCCTGATATTGTTGACAATAGTAGGTCTTCAATTTTGATTTGATTGTCAACTTGCCTGACAAAATAATATCTTATCTCCAATTGATTTGTTCAAAATATTATTTTGTTGTCATATTGAATATCCAACGTATCTTTGAAATAAATTCATCTGATAGAATTTATTTCTAGGATAAGTTTTTATATTCATGTCTTCATAAATATTTTTCCGTTCTGATCAAATGTCTTTCAGGCAATTTTGGATTCTTGTGGCATGTGGGTAGACTTGGAAATAAATTCCTTCGAATTTATTTGGTCACATTGTGCTCCTTTTGATACATTGTGCTCCTTAGTGAACATCATGCTCTTTTGCACATTGTGCTTGTCCGAAAATTTGACTTGTAAAAGTAAGTCCTTGGGGGGGAATCGATCTCTAGTGGGATCGTTTTGAGTAAAGACTTCTACCATTTCACCGTTAGGCTCATCCGATCATTCTTTGCAACGCCATTCCTTTATGCTTCTTTCTCGGATGAATACTCGTAGGACCAAAATTAATTTCTCAAATTAATTTTGTTCTTCCTATGGTAGATTCCTTTTGACTCGATATTCTGATTTATGATGCCTGTACTAAAAGACCTAAAAACTAAGGGGATCTAAAGTACATTTGGCTCATCAAAACTTACAAAAATATTCCTATCAATATATATATATATATATATATATATATATATATATATATATATATATATATATATATATATATATATATATATAGAGAGAGAGAGAGAGAGAGAGAGAGAAATGTACTCCGTAATAATTATAAGTGACGCTTTATTTCTGATTAGTATTACAATTTGTAGTATAAGTATTGCATTCATCTTGACTCGAACCGTTTCACAAATAAAGATCTGTGAGACAATCTCATACAAGTTTTTACTATTTTTATAAATTTGTGAAAGAAAATGCTTTCAAAATACATAATCACTAATCTTTGAAAGTTTGGATGATGCAATATAAATACGTTGAGTTTGTATAATACAAGAAATAATAATTTGTCTCATATAAGGAAGATGAGTTTGGCCATTATATAGGGAAAGATGCATATAAATACATTGATTGTATTTTTGGTGTTGAATTACTACTATCCCCATCACATTCAATAAAAGTATAATTTCACTTGTATAGATGTAAACACATTACCTAACTACGTAATGAAATCATGCATTCTTTGCTTTTGTGTCATTATTTTTGGAGTTTTTTCCCAAAATGGTCTCTCGACTATCGCTCATTCTCAATTTTACATTTTGACTTTTAATTGCACCCAATGTAGTCCCTTGACTTTTAAAAACTCCCCCAAATTGGTCCTCCGTTAGAAATTCTGTCTATTGAGTGTTAAAATGAAGGGCATTTTTGTCCGTTTACCTATTATATGCCTAATATACTCTGAAAAATAGTCGAGGGACCATTTTGGGAATAGTCGAGGGACCATTTTGGGAAAAATTTATTTATTTATTTCCATTTTTTTAAGACTATCATATTAGAATTTCTATAGATTTTTTTTCTTACAAATATAAATAGTTTTTAAACTTTCTCTACAATTTTTTCCTTCTGTCTAAACATACAAATTTTTCCTCTATCCCTATCAAGTTTTACAATAAGTTTCGTACTTTGGTAAACAAGTTTACCTTTCAAATTTATGTTTATTAATATTCATATATAAAATACAAACAAACTTCAAAATGAAAAGAACTTGTAATATTGAAAATTGATGAGGCTTTAGGTTTAGAATTGCTTGTTTTGTGCTAATTATTTTTGCATTTGGTTTATTTTACTTGTCCTTTAACACATAAAATTGATAGCCATAGTTGTAGACTCTCTTTAGCATGATGTACTTCTTGGTAGATAGGCATTTGGAAATGGTAGTTATGATTTGTACTAACTTTGGAATGAAACTAATGGCCTTGCAAGTTAAGTTAAGCCAACTTTTCAAAAATATTTCTAAGATTTTGTCATTGACCGAGAAGTGACGCGTACTTCTCAGTTCCAAGAAGTGCTAGAAGCATAGCGATTGATTGTAAAAATAATAATTTTATTTTCAAAGGCATACTGACCGAGAAATGAATCGTACATTTTGGGTGTCTAAACTAATATATAAAAATAGTAATGTTATTTTTATTGGTAAAAATAATATTTAATGTGATACATAGTGATTGATTGTCTATTGAAGTTTGTGTGTGTGTGTGTGTGTGTGTGTGTGTATGTGAACATAAAAAGTATATGAGTATTATATTTTTGAAACTTACGGAACTTATTGTAAAACTTGATAGGAATAGAGGGAAGTTGGTATGTTTAGATAGAAGGAAAAAATTTGTAGAGAAAGTTTAAAATTTTGACTTTTGATTGTGGATTTTAACTATTTATATTTGTAAGAAAAAAAATGTATAGAAATTCTAATTTGATAGTCTTAAAAAAATGAAAATAAACAAAAATGAAATAAATAAATGAGTTTTTCCCAAAATGATCCCTCGACTATTCCCAAAATGGTCCCTCGACTATTTTTCAGAGTATATTAGGAATATAATAGGTAAACGGACGAAAATGCCCTTTATTTTAACACTTAATAGACGGAATTTCTAACGGAGGACCGATTTGGGGCAGTTTTTAAAAGTCAAGGGACCACATTAGGTGCAATTAAAAGTCGAAATGCAAAATTGAGAATGAGCGATAGTCAAGGGACCATTTTGGGAAAAAACTCTTATTTTTGTTTCTTGTACGTTATTGTTAATCTCAACAAAATGTGAAGTTAATGATCACCGCATACGTTATATTGTTATGTAACACGTGCAACCTATATATCATACATGAGTTGGTCGGCATATCTCTACCAGGCAATAAAAGTAGGAGAAAGGATAGAGTGAAGGAATATCTGTGCGTGGCGTGGATGATGGAGACGTGATGGAATCCAGTAAAAGCAGTACAATGCTGCCACACAAAATATCTTTCATTTTACGCATCGGATAAATTAGAAAAATATTACATGTAATTTCATTTTTTATTCTCAACTTTTACTTTCATATACAAAATCTTGATGTAAACATTTATATTATAACCTACATGAAAAAGGTAATCTATCAATGCCGCCACATCAGTTGAGTAAAATTTAGGAAATGTGGTTTGGGAGTCTACGTAGTTGAACTCGATAAATTATCCTACCTATATCATATCATGCATGATGAACCAATCTAATTGTACATTCATACTGTACATTCATACTTTCATAACTGTACATTCATAATTCTGCAACTGTACATTCATAATTCAATAATTGTAAATTCATAATTTTCGAAGCTCTATGATCACAATTTTAGAGCTCTATGTTCATAATTTTATCACTATATATTCATAATTGTAAGTTCATAATGTCAGAGTTCTGTGTTCATAATTCCATAACTGTACATTCATAATTCCATAACTGTACATTCATAATTTTCGAAACTCTATGTTCACAATTTTATCACTATATGTTCATAACTAGCATGGTACCCGTGCGATGCACGGTCAATAAATTATATTTTAATTTTAGATATTGTTATTGTAATAAATAAACTAAATGACTGTGCAATATGTTATGTAATGATGCAATATATAAAAAATTGTTATATTCAAGATATAGGACTAATAAGGTTTTAGATGTAATAAATAGACAAAATATAATTTATTAGCGTTCCATAAACAAAACAATTTTGTAAACTATATTTTGAGTATTGTTTAAAAGATCTCTAGATTCCCCACAAATTAAGACTTTAAGACCATCAAGATTACTCACCCCTGCTACATATAATTGCCCATGGTTAAAAACTGGTTTTTTGTGAAAGTGTTTGACCTTGATTTTTGTTGATCGTCATTGCATATGATACCATAAGTGGAAACTGCTTTCTTTGAAATTTAAATGGTAGTCGTGAGTATTAAGGAATCAATGTTATATTTTGATTGGCCGAAATCTTAAGGAATCAATGTTATATTTTGATTGGCCGAAATCTTATATATGACTTTATTATATAGTAGGATTATTATTATTAAATAAAATAAGACACAATTTGTAAGCAGTAAAATATCAAACAATTATGTAATTATTTAACTAAACTATATTAATACAAATATTACAATCCACAAATATACACAAAATATAAACCATATATATCTAAATAGATTTTAAATATTACTCTAACAATGTAAATACATGTACTATAGGTGTAATTAATTCACTAATAAACTATATATACTATTTATTTATATTTTATTAATTTCTATATATAAATATATGTCTTTAAAATATATATATATATTTATATATATATTGCTAAACTCCTCAATCAACACGTGTATGTTAATAAAAAAAAAAAAAAGAAAAAAGATAAGCTTTGTTGAGAAGAAGGTTGGCTTCTGGACATTTCCGATCTGCACTCTCTCTCTCTCTCTGTCTACAGCACTATCAAGGATCTAAAGTTTGCAATGAGGTTTCTTATACTCCTCATTCTCCTGGAGATCAAACAATTCCATAAGCCCTGACCGATGATGCCGAGCCGCAATCCTCGACGTCGTCCGCCTCTTCTTCACCAATTTACATCCACCCATGACGTGAGCCCTTCGAGCACGGCCTTCTCCCCATTCCCAAGCTCATCATCACCGACGGCACCGAAACACTGGGCCCCATTTAGGACAAGCTCTTCTAACCGTTAGACCCAATCGCATCACATTTCCGATTTCCTCCAGATCTCACCTCAGGTACTAAGGTACTAAATTAATTTTTAACAGCTATTTAGGGTTTTTAGCTCATTTTTTTGATTGAGAATCATGTACAATTCCATAATTTATTATTGGTTAAATTGTAAAATTCGAACTTAGGGTAAGTCAATTGTCTTCTTCCTTTTTTATCTTACAACAGTTGATATAAATACTAAGATATTAGTTTGCAATTTACCATGCATTTTGTTCAAATTTATAGTTACAGTAGCAATTTGTATTCTGCTGCCTTAAGTTAATTTTGGGTGTTTCTATTTTAAAAATTCACAGACAGATGAAACACAGTATTTTTATACATTTTGAAAAACTTTTTTTTCCCAAACATGATTGTCCTAACATTTTCTCTACAATTTTTTTTTTCATTCTATATTTTCAAAGTTTATTTTCTCCGCAAAGAATTCTTTTTTGGTTGTTTTTTATAACTGATTTTCAGTTTTCCTTGTTTCAACTTTCAGTTTGTCTTTTCCTTCCAGTCCTTTATTCTTTATTTTTTTTTTGTTTTCCATTGTTTTCCATTTCCATTCTTTACTGGACCTGTGTAACTAAATTATATTGTCTTTGTAAACTATGGAGACCCTATCTGGTCACACAAGTCCAGTAGAGTCTATAGCTTTTGATTCAGCTGAGATTTTAGTAGCTGCTAGATCTTCATCCGTGTTAATAAAGGTGTGGGATCTAGTACATTCAAAAAGTAAGTTAGCCTTTCAAATTAGGTTCTTCAGTGAATATAAGTTGCATGTATCTATTATTCTGTAAATATGATATTAAAAAATTGCAACTTGACTTCTAATCTGTCTATTATGATGCAGTCGATTTTGATGAAAAGAAGAATGCTTTTCAAACCATGATGCATGCACCCAAAAAAAAGTTCATGAACTTAACAAAATAAAGTAACCAATGTCCAGTAGGATTAGAACCAAATGTCTAGTAAGGACTCCCCAGAACGAAACATCACATAGCGAATTTTCATTCTATTTATTATGAATGTCATATGTTTTTGTTTAAGAACATAGATGGCAGGAAAGCATTCTCCTTTTCATTAAAAAGAAAAACTGTTTCCATATTTACTATCTACTATATAAAATCGAAAAAACTATATTTCCAAGCACATGTGCAATTTACATTACTAATTATGCCTTTCATTCAATTATGCATTTCATTCAATTATATAATATTCTTTTATTATATGCAGGCTGTGTGTCTTTGAAATAATAGGATATTGGGTTCAAAAATGAGATTTTGTATGATATCCACAGCAGCCCAGGTAAATATTAACTTATTCCAATGGAATTAAAAATCACCAGCCTAAACCATGAACCCTAAAACCCGGAACATAAAAATCACCAACCTGCAAAAATTGTAAAATATTTAGTCAAAACAAAAACTTTCTTGTTATGGTTAAATCAAATATGATTACCAAGTTTTTCAATCTCTTATGCCTCTTCAGCAATATTTGTACTGCATTATCAATCTTGCTTGCTTGCCACTGAAAACCTTTTGTGATTCATGCTTGTAAATGCAATCTTATAAATGTATATATACATACCTCTTGCTGCCATATATTTTCATAGGAACAATATATGTTAGTTGTGTGTAATTGTATTGAAAATTACAATTGCCTCACTGATTTCCATATCATGATATAATTTTTGTATATGAAACTAACTAAACAAAAAGGCAAATGATGAGTACTACCATCTGATGCCTAAGCCATAAGCAAATGTGCAGGTGTTCTCAATTCTAATCCTCACCTTAAATATTCAAGCAACTGTGTTGTTCCACCTTGTGAATGCTTCCCCATCATCATTCCGTAGTTTGTAACTCTTCTATTTTCATCCACTGTCCCTCCGTGAACCTGAAATGGTTTGTGAGTTCTGAAGACTTAAATTTATAGTGTGTTTATAGAAATTTATGTGTATATTTAATGTTAGTCTTGAAGATTGCAAAAGTTCAGGTCCTTTTTTGACGCAATCGAGGTTTGTTCTTCCCTGTTTTCTGTCAATTTGACAAACCTAAACTAACTATACTTGTTTTCATGGACAGATCTAGTACGGTGACTCATCAAATTCATCGATTGCTTGAAAGGTGTCTGAAATCTGGGGTTTTGATAGGTTTACTCTCAGAACTAAGTTAGACAATACTGGTAATTTTGTTCGAAATAACATTCTCTGTTATTTGCTTATTCTATTTCATCCTAACATATAAATTTTTTCGTTTGGTATTTGTAAGCTATTAGCTGTTTCGTGATGCCTATGACTTGGTAAGCCTGTTATAGTACACATTTTTACACTGTTATATAAATTACCAGTCATCAAGAACACTAAGTTTATAGAAGAGGCTTTAGATGCTTATAAAATTTAATTTCCCACCAAATCCAGTTTTAACAGTAACAGTAATAGAACTCAATGAATGCCTTTTCATGTGATATCATATGATAAGATTTACATTGCTTTCAAAAATACTTCTACAATTTTTAATTTTTTTCGCATATATGTTTGTCATTAACACATTGGTTGAGTTATTTGCACATGATGATAATGAAATATGATGTTTACTGCAGTGAAGAAAGTTCTAATACCTGGATTTGGTGTAGGTTGTGGCTTCCTCTTTCTTCCTATGATTGCGGAAGTTGTTAGCTTCTTCATGCTGCCAGACTTGTGTTCTGGGAAGATATTAGAGAGGATTTTATAAGACTCTGTAAAACGTTTCATGGATTCTTTAGCTATTTAATGTGTGGCGTGAGGGCGTGACATTGGAATACTAACAGTTTTCTTGGAATGAATTTATGTAATTAATGCTCATCGGAAAACATGTATGATTTAGGATACCAAAGTCGGCTATCACAGGGCAACTGTATAACAGTACCACTACAAGAAAAATAAATCGCGAATCGCGACGGAAACTATTCCGTCGCAATATAGCAAAGGATAATGCGACGGAATAGTTTCCGTTGCAAATTGACGACGGAATTTGCGACGGAAATTAATTCCGTCGCAATTTTAGGCGCAAAGAAAAAATTAAACCCGCGAAATCTTGGCGGCAAAATATTCACGACGGAATTTATGATAGATGTAAGTTACGTCGTTCATTTAGCGATGGAAAAGACGACGGAATTAAGTTTTGTCGCGAAATGGCGACGGAAATTGCGACCAAACTTTTATCCATCGTGAAAAAAAATACATTTTTTTTAAAAAAAAAATATTTCTACGGAAATAACAACGGAATTAATTCCGCCGCAATTGTTTCTTAAATTTTATTTAAGTTAAATAAATACTTTAGTTCTTGAACGCAAAAAAAAATACCAATTTATTTCTTAACCTATTTCAGATCCAATTTATTTCCCTAAGCCCTTGCTACTTGCTAGTCCCCTCGCCCTCTCTTCTCTGCCTCAAAGCCGCACGCCAATCGCCGCCGTCCAAGCATCCTCGTCCCCCATTCAAGCATCGTTGTCGCCGGTCAAGCATCCTCGTTCCCTGTCCAAGCCTCCACTCTTCTCTGTTTCAGCAAGCACGCACGCCTTCTCTTCCCTATTTCAGCACGCACGAACGCCGTCCAAGCCTCCTCGCCGCCTAGCCTCGCAGTCTTCGTCCCAGCCGCCAATCTCCTCCGCAGTCGCCGTCCAGGTCTCTCTTTAATTGTAATACATTTTGCAATTTTATTATATTAGGTTTGGATATTAAATTTCTGCAATTTTATTGTATTAGGTTTCAATATTAAATTTCTCTATATTTATATTTAATTTCTACAATATTAGATTTGAATATTAAATTTATGTTATTATTTTATTATATTAGGTTTCAATATTAAATATTAGAAGAAGAGGTAAAAGCAGAAGAGAAAAAGGAGTTGATAGCTTAATCTAACAATAGTAGGGATTGTTTGGTTGGAGTGAATTGGATTGAGCAAAACATGTCTCAGGCCAACTGGGAAGCTGATAAATGTATGCTTTATCACTAGATTTTTTTTATTATTATTTTGTAAATCTGTATAGATTATTTATGTTTTTTTAATCAATTTTTAAAATGCCACTTTGTGTAATTTCAGTGGTTCTTGTTAGTCTTTTGCTGTGGGAGTCTCTTGGTATGTCTAATTGGTTTAGCTATAAGCGTACTGTTCTTTTCGCTTCACTTTTAAAGGTTTCAAATCAGTCCAGAATTAGTGGTAGAGGCTGAATGGTTTCTAGCTTTCTGAATCTAATCTTTTCGTTTGCTTTATGTGTCTGTTCATCATTATGTTGGCAATCTAAATATCTTAATGTTGATGAGAAAATTGAGCGCTGAATTTGGCAGATACCTCTTATTGAGCTCCTATCTAAAATCTTGAAAGGTATTCTTTTATGTTTTTCTTTTGGGTATGCTGGGTCTTATTCATTCATATATTTATGGTGTTTGACCATTTTGCTTGGTATTGATGTCAAGTGGTGTTTCTGGAGGCCATAACCTTCTTATGATACTTTTATTCTTGTCCTTTCACTGTCTCCCTCACACTCTCCGGCCCTAACCTCAGCCTCGCCGGACTCCTTGTCGAGTTTTCGGCCCTCAGCCATTCAGGTAATAATGTAATTTTTTAATTTCTTATACTGTTAATATGTTATTTAGTGTTTAATTAAGTAGGTAAATTTTTATATTGTTAATAAATCAATAATAGGTAAATTTGTATATTGTTAATACGGAGTATGTTATTTAGTGTTTGATTAAGTAGTTAAAATTTTTATACTGTTAAATTTTTAATAAATTGATTGCAATAAACTAACTCAAATTGATAATCTTTCTAAAGTTGCCCCTTTTAAGTAATCAAATTTTAATGCTCACATCCAAGATGGGTTATGTTCTGCACACTAAGGTGTCTAGTTTAATTATTCAGATCTGTTTTTTTTTTTTTTCTTCTTATCCTTGTTGGTTAGCTTTGGAGTGAAAGAATTATAGAAATTGGCAAAGACTTTAGACTGTTTTCAAAGGTGGAGGTGGTGAGTTATAACCTCAACATCTCTTAACTATGTTATTACTTCAGTTTTTTTTTTTTTTTCTATTCTATGTGTTTGAATTTATTATTCTTGAGTGTGGAATCTCATTTCCTTTAAAATAGGAATGTACTGGTGCTCCATTTCATTATTTTGGGTTAACTACTTAATCTTGGACTTACCACAATTATTCTCTATGCAAAGTGTATGCTCATATTTATCTGCCATGTTCTATTGTCTTCACCTTTTTACTTGGTGTTAATGAAGTGCTCAAAGCCACATTTGTCGTTCATGTATTGTAGTAGACATATTGGACATGGTTAATACATTATAAAACTGGAGTGTAAGAGGAGCGTGTTGGCTTCATTGCTTCTTTAGAGTGGAGGGATGAAAAACTAATGATATATCTAATATATAAATTTCAGTTTCTATATTTATTCTAGTATCATCATTTACTTAGTTGTTTGTTTTACAGGGAGATGGGAGATTGTTCGTGCGAATTGTTTAGAGTGAAGATTGGTGGTGTCAAAACAAAATTAGTTCTAGTGGCAAGTTTTTTCTTAACCTCAAATATCAAATATTAACCTTCGAACTTTTCAGGCTGCAATTATTTGTTGTGATTTTATTTTGTTGGCAGAATTTCTGCAGTTAACTCTTGATGATGTTGCTTGTCTTTGCCTAAGTTCAAAGGGTTGACTACTACAATGACTGCTACATCGGATGTTAGCATTGGTTTGTCTTTGCCTAAGTTCAAAGGGTTGACTACTACAATGACTGCTACATCGGATAAATGAGCATTGGATTTTTTTTTTTTTTGTTTACTATTTGTTGGTTATAGGTGGTAGATTTTCATTACATGTATCGTTTTTTGTTATTTAGACTTGAATTGATTATTTTTAGTTACTAAATGTGGATTGATGATGTATTATTACTTGAAATTAAATGTTTTTTTTTATAATTAATTGTGTTTTACTATATCATTATAGTTTTACATTAATATTTTACAAGGTCATATTACTATTTAAAATTAATAATTATAAATAATTTTTTTAAAAAAATTCAAAAATGCGACGGAATTGCGACAAAATATATGTTACACTAAATACGATGGAAAATAATTTTATTGCCAAAATGCGACGGAATTGCGACGGAAACAAAAAATGGCGATGGAATATTCGTTTCCAAAATGGCGACGGAAAAAGTTCCGTCGCAATTTTGCAACGGCTTATTCCGTTGCTAATTCCGTCGCCATATTTTGCGACGGAATTATTCCGTCGCGTACAAAAATACGACGAGCTGATAGACGACGGAACGGATTCCGTCGCAATTCCGTCGCAAAACGTGATTCGCGACGGAATTTTGCTGTTTCGCGACGGAAAAATTCCGTCGCGATTTGCGATTTTTCTTGTAGTGAGTGTATTTAGAACTCTATTTCTATACAAATTCTAAACGACTGTGTTTTTAGTAGGCGGGATTTTTTGGCTCCAACGTGATTCCCTAGGGGTGTGGCTATTTTATATAGTAAGATTGTAAGTTCATAATGTCAGAGCTCTGTGTTCATAATTCCACAACTATACATTCATAATTCCACAAACGAATAACGCTGTTAACGGCTAGACAAAATTGACTCTTTTTTTTTTTTTTTAACTGGAATGCTGTCGTTTTCTCTGAAAACAACGTCGTTTTGCCTTTAATCTGAGGGACTTGCAAACACGTGCATGCCTTTCGAGAGATGCCTAGAAATTTTAGTGAGGGAGTCGGCCACAGAATTTTGTTCACGCACAATTTCAACAAGCTGCCAAACTTCGAAAGAACGCAGGTCTCTTTTACAGGCTTGGAGTATGTTGTGGGCCACTGTGGAGGGTGGCGTCGAACTATTTATATACTTCACAATATTGCTTGTGTCCGACTCAAATACTACTTTGTTTTAGCCCATATGTGTAGCCAATTGGATGCCCTTTAATAAAGGCGAAGCCTCCGCTTTTTGCAAATTATGCCCTAGAAAAGTGATCACCATGAACGGTGAACATAGATTTAAACGGTGTCATTTTTACGAAAACTTTTTTTTAGTTAATATGCTGTTAACAGCGCGTATTTGTTCAGATTATGAATTTTCTGTTATGAGATTATGAATGTACTGTAAATTCATAATATCATAACAGAAAATTCATAATCGCATAAAAGAAAAACATTTATAAAATTATGAATTTTCTGTTATAAGATTATGAATTTACAGTTATGTAATTATGAATTTTCTGTAAATTCATAATCTCAAAACAGAAAATTCATAATTTCATAACAGAAAATTCATAATCGCATAAAAGAAAAATATTTAATAAATTATGAATTTTCTGTTATGAGATTATGAATTTACTGTAAATTCATAATCTCATAACAGAAAATTCATAACAGAAGAGAAAGTGAAACCGCGAAATGCGAAAATGAAGAAAAAAAGTCGCGCGGTTAATTAAGAAAAAAAAAAGATAACGGTGCACTGTTACTGTTGGGACCGTGTTCACCATCCATGGCATAACGATTGTCCGCTATAAGGCGGTGTTTGGTTGGATGGAAATCAAATTCCATGGAAAAGATTTTCCATGAAAAGTAGGAAAATGTTGTTTTACCTTGTTTGGTTGGATGGAAAATCTTTACCATGGGAATTTGACTTCCTAAAAGTGAAGGAAAAGAAAATCTGACCTAAACATTGGTATTTTGTTTTCCGGATGAGCTGGGAAGAAAATATAGTATATTGGATTATATTGTACATAATTTTATACTAGAATACACATAATTATATACATGAATGTACATAATTGTATAACAAAATACACATACTTTTTTCTTTAAAAAGATAATACATATAATCTAACATAATAAATAATATACATAAACTTTTAACATAATAAACATCAACTCTTAACATAACACACATAAATTTCCTGTTTCGGATGTACATAATTGTATAAAAAAGATGTACATGATTGTATAAAAAATGTACATAATTGTATAAATAAATACACATTATTATATAAACAAATACACATAATTTATAAACAAATACACATAATCACGTCAACTCCCTACATAACTTACCAAAACGATGTCGTTTTGGAAGGCGCGGGGTGCACAATGCTATGCACGCCGTGGTGCAGGATATAACGATTGAGGCAATTTATATCGTGCACCAGGGCGCGCACTGCATTGTGCGCCCTGATGCAAAACAACGTCGTTTCACATAACTGTATAAAAAATACACATAATTGTATAAACAAACATACATAACTGTATAAAAAATACACATAATTGTATAAACAAATACACATAATCACGTCAACTCCCTATCGCGCCTCCCAAAATGACGTCGTTTTGGGAGGCGCGGGGCGCACAGTGCTATGTGCGCCGTGGTGCAGGGTATAACGACCTCCACATCCAGCTCTTAACGTGGTTTGATCTACTAATCCACCTATATTGATCTTGACGAAACCTTCTTGCGGTTTTGTCCAGCTCAATGGCTTCCAACTGGCTGACTCTTCCGGATACTATGATCCTTTGGCTCTAGCATACGCATTTGTAAATTCGCCAACTTGAGCTTTGATCCAAGAGGCTTTGAACTTGAGGGGCTTCACTATTGAATTGAAGATGGCCTCATTTCTCCACTTCCAAATCCACTAAATAGCAATGGTAAACAGAAGGCTGTTATTGGAGGGATTCCTGCCAGTACGTTTATTCCACATTCCATTATCAAGCCATACAGAGAAGGGGATGTGTCTGGAGATCTCATACGTGGATAGAAAGAGTTCTTTCCAGACCATACTTGCTTCCGAGCAGCTGCGCAAAGCATGCTCGACATCCTTGATTGATTCAGAGCATAACCAACACTTGTCACAGTTAGTTAGGCCCGTTCTCGCTATGTTCTTATTAGTCATTATCCTGTCATGGCAGTCGAGCCAGAGGAAGGTGCAGACTCGGTTAGGTGCTTTGAGCTTCCAGACACTATTCCATTTCGACGGTTCAACAGGTTCTGTGTCACCTATTGCAATGTCGTAGGTTGACGTAACAGACATTGCCGGTTCTATCATTTTATAGGTCCTGGGCAAAGTAAAAATAAGGGCCCTTTATATATAATAAAGTTAATATATATATATATATATATATATATATATATATATATATATGGTAGGGTTTCAGTGAGAACATGAGAACACATCATGTGCATTCATCTAATATTTTTTAATGGTATAGATTATATTAAGTGTGTGCGAATGCACATTAAATGTGTGCAAACACACTTAATCACGTTTGCACACATTTAATGTGCGTTCGCACACACTTAATATAATCTAGACCATTAAAAAATATTAGATAGATGCACACGATTTGTTCTCACATTCTCACCTAAGCAGGTGTTCTCATATGATCTTACCTAAGCACGTTCTCACCTAAGCAGGTGTTCTCATATGATCTTAAATCTATATCTTCTTTATCTTTTTTTTATATATAATAAAGTAGAATCCTAGCTTCCCCTCCAAAATTGTGAATGGGCTTTGGAAAAATGGACTGCATCAATGGGATAGGTTTGGCCTAGAAATTTTTTTTAAAAATGTAATTATATATTAGCCCAACATTTGTTGGCAAATTATGTTGTGCAACCATGGTGCACACGGAATTAGATCCATAATTTCTATACTATAGATTCATAATTTGTATACTATAAATTCATAATTATTGAACTCTATATTTATAATTACAAAATTCTATTTTCATAATTTTCAGTGTTCATAATCCCAATTATTGAACTCTGTATTCACAAATCAATGAACTATATGTTCATAATTTGATAACTATACAGTTTAAAAATTATGAATCTATAGTATAGAAATTATGAATCTACAGTTTAGAAATTATGATTCTACAGTATAAAAATTATGAATCTACAATATAGAAATTATGAATTTATAGTATAGAAATTATGAATCTATAGTATAGAAATTATGGATCCAATTTCGTGTGCACCTTTCATGGCGCACACGGTTGCCCAACATAACGCTCCACATTTGTTATATTAAAACTTTTATTTGCACAGCTAGCCCCGGTAAAGACACCGCTGGCAGGTTTTACTGGAGACTCGGTAGAAGCTGAAGGCTCCGTCGTCCTGCCGGTGGAGATAGGCAACTAGCCCAACGTTCAGAAGTTGGACATGAAATTCATTGTAGTCGATCTGGCATGCTCCCACAACGCTATCCTTGGACGACCGGGTCTAGAGGACTTGGGAGCGCTGATCTCCGCTAAGCATCTGTGCTTAAAGTTCCGCACGCCGACAGGAGTGGGCACGGTGCGTTGCGACCAGAGGGCAGCCCGTGAATGCTACTTACAGGCGTGCCGGCGAATGGGAAGAACGGAGATGCTGGTGCACGAAATCACCAAGCTGAGTACAAAAAAAGGCAGTACCGCCTCGGCCCGAACCGGCGGTGGAGTTGGAAGAGATTGAGATTGACCCGGCACGACCCGAGAGACGGGTAAGAATTGGAGTTGGCCTCAATGAGAAAGTATGGACAGAGGTTGTGCGTGTGCTCCGCGAGAACCGTCTAGTCTTTGCCTGGGGGCTGGAGGACATGCCGGGCGTAGACCGCTCTATCATTTCCCATCGACTCGTGGTAGATCCTAACCATCAACCCGTGATTCAGAAGAAACGCTATTCGGCGAACGACCGACGGGAATTCGTGAAAAAAGAGGTCAAGACGCTGCTCGTGGCCGGCCACATTCGAGAGGTAAAGTACCCGGATTGGTTGGCCAATGTGGTGTTGGTACCAAAACCGCCCGCCTGGAGAATGTGCGTCGACTATACCTGTAACACCCCACTTTTTCTAAATCTTAATTACAATTCTAAACCATAATTAACATAAAATAAGCAGAAGATAAACAACTTAATAAGTGGGAATGTCACCGCCCACAACCACAACTCCGTGGTGATTGCACGGGCTAAGGATGGAACTAGAAATAAAGATAAAATAACTAACATCCATAAAACTTAATCGAAAGTCATAAGGGGGAAAAACACACATCGATGTCTACATCATCAAACATCATCAAACAACATAAGTCTATAAATTCGACAAATAACATCATAATAAAAGTATTGAGAGTTTAGACTACTAGGACTACTAGATTAGTCTAACTCGATCACTTCTCGACGCTGAGCCCACCTGAAAGGGGTTTTACAAACAACACATAGACAAGTAGGAAAACACTTGTTAGCACGAAGCTAAGTATATAACCACACTCAACCCTGTAAAGTACTATAGAATATACTTTGGAAAAAAAATCTTTGATCACATTCATAAACAACAGTCACATCACATAGGCAACTATAGTTACATCACAGACTTTCTATATGCTTAGAACCTATAATATCAACATGCATGCTTCAAATGTAAGTAACTCATCAACATAAATACTCCAACACATATATCTCATAACAAAGCTCATCATAACGAACTCATGCTGACAAGCAATTGCATACTATCAATCGATACGAAACTATCCTCATGCTTTCAGGTTGTCCTCATGCAAACTGGATATGTAAGACATACAAATGTAACTAAAGCGATCATGCTCGATATACAATCACGATTAATCATTCTCATTATGCAATCTCATGCAATACTATACTCAAATGCAATCTCGTGCAATACTATACTCAAATGCGATCTCGTGCAATACTATATTCAAATGCAATCTCGTGCAATACTATAAATATACTTATACACTCGTTTGAAAAATATAGAATATTTTCTGTTGAGGTCTCTTTGAGTCATGAAGACTTGCTTTCTTTCCTTCTTTTCTTTCAGTCGCAATGACTCACCTCTTTCTTTTCTTAGAGTCGCAATGACTCACTTTCTTTATAAATGGACGAGGTAGGAACTTTACCATAGTGTGAATGAACATATCCGGGCACGGCGTCTAGCCGAACTAATACTCTGTTCGTCCACCGAACCACTCTCTTGGTTCTATGCTCAAACTCTGTGGAATCAGGTATCGAACTATTAGCGTGCACACCCCCTGACCAGGATTTCAAGCCTGGCGGGCAGTTTCCAACCTCGTAACGTGGGAATACACCGCGTTACATATACTGGGACCGCAATGTCCATAATAATCACCCGAGAGGACATAGTCCAAACGGGGTCCTCCAAAACCTCACTGATATAAATAATATATAAATATATCACTCATGCATGCCATATCTCAACAACTTCTCAATGCATCAAAATAATGATATACCACATGCTCATGAATTTTGAAAGTAATACTTAGGCTCACTTTGACCATTTATGCACTTTTAAAACATGCTATACTAGAAATGCAAAAATGCTATACAACATGCTTCAATTTAAATATCAAAGTGAACTTTCAAGAATACACCAACATGCTTGTATTGCAACATATCAAACTCTTCATATTTCTATCATCAAAATAGACTCCAAATCCGATTGATCAAATAATATATTCTAGTCATGCTTTTCTAATAAATCTTATTCTCAAAGTGAACATGCTTTTCTATTCATCAAGTAAATAACATCAGGGCAACAAAGCAAAGTAAATCTCATTACAGTGAACTTCAACATACACACCGTGAAGCAAAATCATCAATAAATCTATCATAACATGCTCATTTCTAATCAAAATTCAACGAAATCAAAGCCAAAACGTGCGTCGAGATGGGCCCGAGGTACCGAGCCAAAAGGGCCCGTGACACCTGGTCCGAAACGACACGTAGCTGAGCCACAAGGGCCCGGCCACTGCATAGACAACTCTCAGGGACCAGGGGGCGGGGCTCCTCATGGCCCACCCCTCTCAAGCCGTCACAACGCCGGACCTAGGCAACGGCCCTCTCTTAGGGTCGTGCCCTAGGCCCGCCTGGACACGGCTCTAGCCAGCGGCCCCCTTGATGGGCTGTGGCTAGGGCCGTTACATTCATCTGGTGCACACTGTGTGTGCACCAGATGATTCATTTCTTCTGCAAATCACTTTCAAGCAAGTCTAACACATCCAAAACATTATCAACACATCATAGACAAGTAATAGATCACTTCCTAGCTCAAACACAACAAAAATCTATCATTTCTACTCATTTCTATTCAAGAATCTAGGCTTCACAGAGCCCAAAAAAAAAAAAAAATGAAGAGGGAGTCCATGGGGTTGTACCTCTTCTTGTTCTTCCTCCTTGTGTGGATCTCATCCTTCTCTCCACTCAACTTCCACCACTTCCTTCACCACCTATACATCCCAAACAAAAACACAAACTAAGCCTAAGAATCTCAGAGTAAGGAGGCCAAAGAAACAACACTAGAAGCAATAGAAAGAATGGAAGATGAAGGATGAAGCTTACTGTGATTGTTGTGCTCTTCTATCAGACAAAACTTGGAGAGACAAGGGAATGAGATCAAGGAATGGGGAGTGAATAGTGTGGGTTTTATAAGGTGCAAAACCCTAGGAGATTTTCCTATGATTTGGTGAGGGTAAAAATGGCAAAGGTTGGCTAAAGAGTGCATCAGGCAAGGGAATTTGGGAGCTTGTGGTTCACCAAGCTACATGGACCCAAGTCTAGAAGGATAGTTTCAAATAGTTTGGGGTCAAAATAGAATTTTTCAAAGATGATTTCTAAACAAACACTTGGTTCAGGTTTCTCCCGGTTTCACTCGCATTGGTTTCTAAATTTAAAACTTGGTACACGAAGTACCCGAAAATTTAAGATTTTAGAATTAAAATAAGTTTCGGTGTTGAATTAATTTAAAATGTAACTCAAAATAATTTATTCAAACACCAATTTATTTAAAAAAATTTAAAGGAGTGAAAATGGCTATTTTGGAATTTCTTAAAATTGGATTTATAAAATTAAATTTTGGGTTGTCACAATACCGACCTCAATAAAGCTTGCCCAAAGGATTCTTCCCCTTTGCAGAGGATCGACCAGCTGGTAGATGAGACAGCGGGGTCGGCCCTGCTGAGCTTCATGGACGCTTTTCGTGGGTATCACCAAATCTACATGCACAAGGCCGACGAGGAGAAGATGGCATTCCTCACTCCGGATGGGGTGTATTGCTACCAAGTAATGCCCTTCAGCCTAAAGAATGCCGGAGCCACGTACACCAGGATGGTTGCTCGATTATTCCAAGCTAAGACCTGTTGGGGAAATCTATGGCGGATTACGTCGACGACATGCTGGTCAAAAGTCAAGAAGAATCAGACCACGCTCGGGACCTGGCCGAGTGCTTCCAGGTAATGCTAAAGTTCAATTTACGGCTTAACCCCAAGAAGTGCACTTTTGCCGTACAAGCAGGGCCGGCCCTGGGCAAGTCTGCCCAGGGCCCCCAAAAATTGGGGGCCCCTTATTAAAAAAAAAAAATACAGTATATAATATAGTCATTGCAGTTTCAGTTTTGATTATTCGAACCCTATTATTCTATTAGTTTATTACCCTAATTGACTAACCGTAGCTTGTAGCTCGATCAACCCTCAACAAGCAATTGCACAAGCCTAATTAATTGGCAATTTTGGCGTTTTCCGGCATCAAAGTGATCGAACAGCAGTACTGCACTACAGGTTCAAGTTCCAAGATTTCATTATTCTTTTTCATTATGTGGTTTGATCAACAATTTAACATTAGAATTTTTGTATTTTTGTACTTGATATCAATATCAATTTTGGTTGATTTTAATATTTGACCAATATTATGTCTCAAAAAAAATAAAATTGGCGCAAACAATGATTGATTCTTCAATTCTCTTAACAGGTAATTAAAATTACCTATTACTTCACAATTCTTGTTTATTGTTTTATTTACCTGACTTAATAATTTTGATTTTAGAATAATTCAAAGATGAATTTCTTGATTAATTATTTATTCATAGAGTTTCTAAATAAATTTTTGTTTTTTTCTTAAAATTTTATAATTATGTTTTCTAGAAAATATTCATCCGAAACGTAAAAAGAAAAGTAAAAAAGAAAAGAAGAATTGAGCAACTAACTCAATCTAAAAAATGTGCTCTTGAAAAATTCATTACAAAAGAAACTCAAATAGATTAACAAAAAGATGATGCCAAGAAAAAAAATTGTTAGTTGCTAATCTGCATATAGAAAATCAAGATGATTGCGAGATTGAAAAAAAATTAAATGATAGTGTGTACAACAATGATAGGACAATGAAAATAATAAGAATCTTAATTGATAGTTATTTAGAGGATGTTGATCACAATAATAAACCAAATGATTCGCTTTTATTTGACATATATAATCCAAAAAAAATTGGGATGCCCTTGATTCTAAATTAATAGATAATTTTGTGAAAGATAGTCCTAAAAGAGATTTATCAATAAATAAAGATCCTAAAGATAAATTCTCTAAAAGATTTCCGTCAGCATTTTACACAAGATATTTGCCAAATGGAGAGAAGTGTGATCGAGATTGGTTTGTATATTCAAAAGAACTTGACAAGGTGTTTTATTTTTGTTGGAAGAAGTTGATATCAAAAGTTTGGTAAATGATTTTGCATCTAAATATGCACGACGCATGTCACTTTTTAAATAAAATGTTAAATGTATTTTTTATGCAATATTTATATTTTGAATTTTTTATATAACTTTTTGAACAACTATTATTTATATATATAAATTACTTGAGAAAAGGGCCCAAATTAAAATATTGCACAGGACCCCCAATATTGATTGGAACAGCCCTGCGTACAAGGGGGAAGTTTTTGGGGTATATGGTGACCAAAAAGAGGATCGAGCCGAACCCTTATTGAATTATTTATATGTCTGAATTTTTAGAATTAAATTCAGTCTCAAATATTGCACGAGGCAGTTTGGTGATTCAATTCCGATCCATGTGATAATCTTTATTTAATATAATTTAATGAATTCTTTTAGTGCAACTCTCTTCACTCGTCCCACTGAATTTCAAGATTCTACACTGAGTGTATGCCATCGTTCCATACCACCCAGAACAAGAAGATATCTATTGCATAAAACAAGAAAAATATCTAAATTTTGGAAGTTTACTCACAGATATTTTGGTTTGGATGGCCTGGATTGACAAGTGTAGGGTTATTGCTTAATGACACAATCTTATCTTCCCTGCATACTCGGAGTTCACTTCCAAATATCTTTTACATACATACATGCTGCAACCCAAATTTTCCGCAGAAATCGTTTACAATGGCTTCCACTTCTACAACACCACAATCTTTACAAACCATTGCTTCAAAACCTAACTTTCCTTCATTCCCCATACACAAACCACTCCACAGAAGCCTTGGGATAGCTCAATCATTCCCAAAAATCAAGCTTTCGTTGCGGGTAGAGTCGTCGTTAACTGCTAATAAGCACAATGAAGTTGCAGTGGATGAAGAGATGGAGAAGATTAGAAGGCTACAGAACGGGTCGGACGTCCGTGGGGTTGCCCTGCAGGGGGAGAAAGGGCGGAGCGTGGATCTAACGCCGCCGGCCGTGGAAGCAATAGCGGAGAGCTTTGGTGAATGGGTGATTAGTGGGTTAGAGAGTGAGAGAGGTGGGGCGGTGGTAGAAAGCGTTAGGGTTTCGCTGGGAATGGATCCTAGAATTTCAGGGAAATCTTTGAGTGCGGCTGTGTTCGCTGGGTTGGGTCAGGCTGGGTGCTTGGTGTTTGATATGGGACTTGCAACCACACCGGCTTGCTTCATGAGTACAGTACTGCCACCCTTCCAGTACGATGCTTCCATCATGGTCAGTGTAAATTCATGTCACCGATTAGTTTCTCTAACCACGTCTTGTACAGCCTTAGCTACTTTTTCCCTCACAATAACAACGGGTTTTGCTTGACGCTCTAAGTGATGCTAATTAAAGAATGAGATGACTTAAAAAGTGAGGTGGGAAGAATCTTGGAAGAAAGATTAAGGCCCTGTTTGGTAAAATGACTGTTAGCTGATACAGTGGTCAAATAGGATTATTTGCTTCTCGAGACCTTTTCCTTTTTTTCATCATGTGGGAATTAGAATTAATTCCCGTTTAGCTTTTTGAATTTTAGCCTTTTGGAATTGTAAAAAGCTAATTAACCAAACATTTATATTGATATTTTAACAAAATCAAACAATTAATAGTGATCAAATAAGTCAAAATTGGTCTATAGGCCAATTTTTTACCAAACACGGCCTAAGAAAGAACTAGCAAGCTTTATTCATATCTTGGATTATTCCAACAATCCAAGTCCTAATAAAGCTTACAAGTTCTATCTTAAGCTACTTTAATTTCTTGTAAGATCTTGTGTTACTTCTTTAAGTCATTCCATCCTTTAATTAGCATCACTACTTAGGGTCAAATGAGATTGACTTAGCCATTGCAAGGGAAGAGTAACTAAAATCACACAGGACGTTAGTCAGAAAGAATATGTGATACTTATATCATAAATTTCTACAATTTTGATGAAATAGCTAGTAGGTCTGGGTGGGCACTTCAAACCTAGCTTAGCTTGTTACTAAGCCAATTAAAACACATATTTGCGTTCAATACATATAGGTCCAGTTTGGTAACATAGTTAGCTTATATATCAGTCAATTTTGATTTCTTTGACAACTATTAACTATTTGACTTAGTTAAACCATCAATATGAGTACTTAATTAATTAGCTTTTTGTAAATAGCTTATTTCTCCAAAAAAAAAAAAACTAAATTTCAAAAAACTGTTCAAAATAACTTTTTTGATAAGTTTTTTGAAAACTCATTTACATTAGTTAATGCTATTAACTAGTCCAACTCAATAATCCATTCAGTTAATAGCTATTTACCAAATATTCCATAATATGCTTGCAGATGACGGCGTCGCACTTACCCTATACTCGGAACGGTCTAAAATTCTTCACCAAGAAAGGGGGCTTAACGTCAACGGAGGTGGAAGCGATATGCGACAAAGCCGCTCGGAAATACGCAAATAGGATGGCCAAAGTGTCGACTGCGCTACGAGCGCCGCCGTCGAAGGTGGACTTTATGAGCGCATATGCAAAGCATCTCCGAGATATCATAAAGGAAAGAGTAAACCATCCTACACATTACGATACTCCTCTCCAAGGATTTCAGGTTCGTTCGTACGTAATATGTTTGTTTGCATGGGCATGCATGCACAGCCACACCCATCTTATCTAACTTCCTTACTATTATCTATTGGAGCTTAATTTTGGCCATACAATACGGTGAGGCCTTTCTTCTTTGGAGTTTCTAATTTGGACAAACTTCAATTGGAACTATATTAATTAGTTTGTCTTGTTTTCTAGGCTCACGTTTTGGCTCATTTAATAATCTTCCCACTTCAGTAATCGGATACTCTTGGAACACATAAGCTAGAATTCTAAAAACTATATATGTTTAGTTCTCTAGTCTTTATATATATATATATATATATATATAATAAAATATAAACAATATAATAATAAATAATAAAATTAAATAAAAATCAATAATAGTAAGATTTTAATGTAAATAAATAAAAAATATGTTGGTATAATCACATGTAGCGTGTGTTAGTATTCTATATTTTCTCTTATTAGGATATGTTTGGAAATCTCCCAAAAGTCATTTTTTAAATTTTTCAATGTTTGGCTATTAATGGAAAATAAAGTCAACGGAAAATACTCATTCTAATCAAAAGAAAGAAAAATACTCAACTATACACTACACTTTAGTTTATATTTATTACATTTATCAATGACCGACAAAAATATGAATTATGTTAGACTAGACCAAACAATAAAAATATTGACTCGGCTCACAAAATAAATAATTTTTGTTCTACAATTTCTTTAGTTGTTTGTTTTTATATTTATCAATATCTAATTAAATATGAGTCGGGTTGAGCGGAACAAAACAATAAAAATCTTGGACCAACCCAACCTACATCTCAAACAAAAAAAAAAAATCTTCAATTTCTTTAATTCACAATGATTATATTTATCAATTTATGTATTTTTAAAAATATCTATCTACATCTTTTTTATTATAATAATTATTAATCTTTATAACTATTATAAATTTTAATTTATAATTTATCTTAATATAAATATTAAGTATTATCATCAATAAAATAAATAATATTTTAATTTATAAAAAATAAATTTGTAATAGATTTATATTAATATTTTTGAATAATGAACTAAACACAAAAAAATATAATTTTCTAACTTTTAGTCAAACCGAAAAATAGTTTCTGACTTTCAGTCAAACATTAGAAAATGAAAATGTTTTTCAAAAAGTGAATTATTTTTCGAAAATCAGTTTTTAAGTTTCTAATAGATTCAGTAGTACTAAAAAAAAGAAATTGGTAAATTATTTTCAAGTTTATATTGTATATCATTTTGGTCCGTCTATTTGTAACAAATCAAATTAATAAATAGGTATTATTTTTTTTTAAATACTCATGATTCTTTACAAGATAATATATATTCTATACTTTTTCAAACATTTTTAACCAAAGAATCTAAGCTCCCACATGAGAATGGTAACCAGATGCTATTAGACTACATGGTAGTTGGCATAATTGTTATTATTACTTATTTAAGGCTGTGTTTGGAAACCCGGAAAATGATTTCTGGAAATCATTTTCCGGGTTTTTGGTGTTTGGCTACACCTGGAAAATCCAGTCAACGGAAAACATTTTCCGTTGACTGGGGAAAATGAGCTCAATTTGGCGGAAAATGACTTCCGCCAAATTTGGGCGGAAGTCATTTTCCGCCACTTCTATTTCAATTTTTTTTTTATTATTTCTTTTTTATAACTTCTGGCGGAAGGTTCCGTCAGTATGGTTTCTGACGGAACCCAGTTCCGCCGGAAACCATGGCTATGGTTAGTTCCGCCGGAAACCATAGCCATGGTTTCCGGCGGAACTGGTTTCCACCAGAAACCATGGCTATGGTTTCTGACGGAACCCAGTTCCGCCGGAAACCATGGCTATGGTTAGTTCCGCCGGAAACCATAGCCATGGTTTCCGGCGGAACTGGTTTCCACCAGAAACCATGGCTATGGTTTCTGACGGAACCCAGTTCCGCCGGAAGCCATAAATGTTTTTTATTTTTTATTTTTTATTTTATTTTTATTTTATTTATTTTAGTTTTAAAGATTTAAAAATGTATTTTTTTATTCAGAATAAAATAATTAAAATATTTAATTATACCATTTCACTCATTTTTTAGAAAATAAACCAAACACACCAAAACAGTTTTCCAAATACAACCAAACACTGGAAAAGGAAAATGTTTTCCGAAAAATGACTCATTTTCCAGAAACCATTTTTCAGAAGTCATTTTCCTGCTTTCCAAACGGACCCTTAAATCCAAAGAACTTATGTTTAGTCTCAAGTTTTTTGTAATCATCACTTTCTATCATGTGTTTGGTCAGATAATAGTGAACGCCGGAAACGGGTCAGGAGGGTTCTTCACATGGGACGTTTTAGACAAGTTAGGAGCCGACACCTTCGGCTCGCTCCACCTCAATCCAGACGGAATGTTCCCCAACCACATACCCAACCCGGAGGACAAAACCGCCATGGCAATGACACGCGCCGCCGTCCTCCAAAACGCCGCGGATCTCGGCGTTGTCTTTGATACGGACGTGGACCGCAGCGGCGTGGTGGATAGGTCCGGCAACCCCATCAACGGCGACCGCCTTATCGCGCTAATGTCCGCCATTGTTCTCAAGGAACATCCTGGTACGACAGTGGTTACTGATGCGCGTACCAGCATGGGTCTTACGAGGTTTATAACTGGTAGAGGAGGGCAGCATTGTTTGTACCGGGTTGGGTATCGGAATGTTATCGACAAGGGGGTGCATCTTAACGAGGACGGCGTCGAGACGCATCTAATGATGGAAACCTCTGGCCATGGCGCTCTCAAAGAGAATTACTTTCTTGATGATGGTTAGTTAGTTTCATTTTTTTAACACGCTTTAATTTCACTACTGGAAATTATGAAATTTTCGACCACCTGAAAATGATCTTAAATTAAGTTGATACCAAAAAGTCCAAAAAGTGGTCGGAAATAGCAACAAAGGTTTTTCCGGATACCAAAGTGGTCGGAACAAGGCTTTCGACTTGATTTAAGATCACTTTCAGGTAGTCGGAAATTCCATAATTTTCAGTAGTGTTTGCATGTGTTAGTTACATGAACTTTACACGAAAATGTAGGCACCTGAACTTTAAAACGGTACAATTAAATACAATTTGTCAAAATGGGTCAAATAATATTTATTTTTAGCTACGGGTAAAATTACCACTGTACCGTTGATCACTATGCCGCTAAATTGCCCCAATTAAAAAAAAAAAAAAGACCTTCAGTCACTTTTGCCAAGGGGAATGCGACCGGATGGTCGCCTTCTTCTTCAATGGCAATGGCAATCAGGGGTCACTGGCGATCACCAGAATTGTTGACAGAACTCTAATGACGGGTTATTATAAGGGAATAAGCGGCTGTTATGTTTAAATATACCAAAATGACATGTTCGAGTGTTCAATTGTGTTTTTTTAAGTTTAGTCGCTTAATTACTTTTTCATGTAAGTTCAATGACCTATTTGACCATTTTCCCTTATTATTATTATTAGACATTAATGCATGCATGTTGACCTTCTTAGAATCCAAAAATTATATTGTTATTTGATATGATAAGGGGCATATATGGTGGTAAAGATCATCATAGAAATGGTGAAAATGAAGCTTGAAGGGTCAGAAGAAGGGATTGGCAGCCTGATAAAGGATCTTGAAGAGCCACTTGAGACAGCTGAACTAAGAATGGATGTCCTCTCTGAGCCAAGACATGCAAAGGCCAAAGCTGTTGAAGCCATTGAATCCTTCAGACACTACATTGAGGTCTATATTTATTATTAAACATTATATTTTATTATATTGCTACTATACATTATATTATGCATTGATATTATTTCTTCCATCTTTAATTAATTTATTTAATTTCTTTATTTATTAATTTCTTGTAGAAAGGAAATTTGCCAGGATGGGAACTGGATTCTTGTGGAGACTGCTGGGTGAGTGAGGGCTGTCTTGTTGATACCAATGATCATCCAGCTGCCATTGATGCTTTTATGTACAGGTACTACCAATTAAATTGAAATTAAACTTTATATTATATTACTAATTTCAGTATTAAATTAAATTACTATGAAAAAATTGTTGTTACTTGAACACATACAGGGCTAAAGTTTCAAATGAAGAAAATGGAGAACATGGTTGGGTACATCTTCGGCAAAGCATCCACAATCCAAATATTGCTGTTAATCTTCAATCAAACATACCTGGAGGCTGCCAATCCATGGCAAGAGATCTAAGAGATAAGTATGTTCCCACTTACATAACATCTTATGCTTGTTAACGTAACGTTGTTCAATTCCTTCTCCCAAAAAGATTGAATCTCCAATTGTAAGGGCCCCACACCAAGACTCGACAGAGCATGTGGTGGAGGTAAATCACGGCCTGCAGACAAGGCCAAATGTCCGTGCACACAAAGAATCTGCTTATTTTAGGCATAATTCTCACATTGATATTATCGAATTTCGAACCTTAGTTGATTTTTTCTCCCAAATACTGTCTACTAAATCTCTAAAATAAGCCCGTGCGGGTATGTTGTTGAATCCCTGCATGACTTATTTGATTTTTTTTTTTCCTTAATTAGGTTCCTACTTGCTGGGGAAATGGCAAAATTTCTTGACATCAGTCAAATTGACGAGTTCGCTCGAAATGGAAATCTTAACTGAGACACTGTATGTAACAGAAGATTATAGGTAAGGGTGCGCACAAAGTCATCAATTTGCTACCATTCAATTGTATAGTCTAAACTTGAACATACATTTGGTATATAATTAACAAATAAATAAATGGAAGAGCGAAATGATATGGCTTCTGATGGCTTAATTAGCTTTCCAGGGTGTAGGCCTTCTTTCTTATACTGCGTTTATTTATTTAGCTTTCTTGCAGCGGGATGTGCAAGCTGATCTTTTGTTGGGCTCTTGTGGCCTTCCCAGGCTTCTATGTATATCTGCTTAATTAGAAAGTGATTATTCTGCTCACCAAAAAAAGAAAGTGATTATTCTGCTAAAAAAAATGGAAAAGCAATGTGACTAATTATTAAATATGCAAAATGTTAACACTAAATAGCATATTTTAGTGTTCACGTTTGCATAATAAATTTGGTGATAATTATGAAATTGCCACCGCAATTTTTTTTAAAATATGATCTGGTGCGTTCAACTTTTCCGAATGTAAGATTGTGATTAATTTTTAGTTTTTTCATATAAACTTGTTCTCATATGATCCAATTTATACATACATACATATATATATATATATATATATATATAAAACATGAGAACAAATCGTGAGCATCCATATAATATTTTTAATGGTCTAAATCAGATTAAGTGTTTGCGAACGGGAATTAAATGTGTGCAAACGCGATTAAGTGTGTTTACTCACATTAAATTTGCATTTGCATACACTTAATCTAACCTAGACCATTAAAAATATTAAATGGATACACACGATTTGTTCTCATGTTCTCACCTAAGCAACTGTTCTCGTGTGTGTGGATTATTCACAGAGTTTATGCATAACAGACATCATTATTATTGTCATAGTGCCATGACCATTATTCTCATAATGATAACAATAACTAAAATTATTCACAAAAGTTATGCATAACTTATCAGGTAACATTTATCATATTAACTACATATAATAAATTGGTACCAAATTCTCTTGAATATAAAAATCTTTCCTTGGACAACCGAGTGATGCATATATTCTCTCTATCAGTATCATGTAAGATATAAAATCCCAATAATAGAACACATAAGATCAACGCTTCTGTGTGTACATTAAAACAATTAACTTTACTCCTCTATACTTAGAAGATTAACTCTTCAGTGTTTACAATCAGAGAATAAACATTACTTCTCTATTCATAGAAAATTAACTCTTCTGTATTTATAATCAAAGAATAAACTTTATTTCTCTATACCCAGAAGATTTAGCTAATAGCTGATAGCTGATAGTTGTTAGCTGATATCTGTTAGCTGATTGAGTTAATTAGAGGGTAAATTAGTTGTTGGCCGATAGCTGTTTAGTATAATTTCTTTTATCAAAAAAGCTAATTGAAAAAGTTATTTTGAGCAACATGCTTTTTGAATTTTAGCATTTTGAAGTTAGAAAAAGCTAATTAACCAAACACTTATATTGATTTTTTTTAACCAAGTCAAACAATTAATAATGATCAAATAAGTCAAAATTAACTAGTAATCTTACTATTTTACCAAACAAGGCTTATAATATATGCAACTTGATGACACTTTTCTAATTAAAAGAATACCAATGTCCCTAACAAGCTTAGAATAATATATGCAACTTGATGACACAAATATCTTATATATTTAAGCTTCCTTTAGTCATGTTTGAACACAATATAAAATTTAACAAATTACTATATAATTAAAGTTCTAACAATGTTGACTCAAATAAAGTGCAACGTATAGTACTGAGCCTAAATGCCTAATCCACACAATATGGAGAATATGACTCAAACAAATTGCAAGGTAACTACTGAGCCATCCACACAATATGGAGAATATTTCAAATAGAATCATATTTTCTAATTTCTAATTTAACAAGTTGTATATACTTGATATGATTAATGTCATTATTGATGGTTTTGTCAGGACCGGGTCCACCATAAATCGGGTTTGAAAGTACAGAACGGGGTAGGAAAATAGTCAATCGTTATGATGTGAGCACGTTCTCACCTTACATGGTGCGCCCAAATCTATATCTATAATTTCTATATTGTAGATCCATAATTTATATACTGTATATCCATAATTTCTAGACTCTCGGTGAGCTAAAATTTATACTTTAGATTCATAATTTCTAACCAAGAATCTATATCCATAATTTCTATACTTGGTAGGGAATACCCCGACCGACATAGCATTACCCCGACCGGTGTTCCTTCGTCTTTGTCTTCTTGTCTTTGCAGGTAACAGGTCGGGTTTCTTGTGAAGAACCCGGTCGGGATCCGACCGGGAGTTACCCGAGTGGCAGTGTCGACCACCGAGCGGTAGCCCTTTAGCGAAAGAGCTGGCGAGGGACACGTGGCGGCTCCACGCATTGACAGGCAGGGCACCCGGGACAGCGACATGTGGTTGCTACGTGGGAAGCATGCCGGACGGCCGGATTTGTGTCTCCGGCTCCGCGGCTATAAATACCCGCGATAGCGACAGTGTGGGGGACTTTTGGACGATCGATAGGTTGTTGTTAGAGAATCCCGACCGCAGCCAGTCGGCACTCAGAGCAACCAAGTAGATTGTACTTAGGGCCTTCACAGTGATCAATAAAAGTTATTTACTTGCTTTAATTGGTCTTGTGTTATTTAATTACCGCATTACGTGGCAATTATCACTATCATTTTGGCGCCGTCTGTGGGGACCCGTGCAAGAAAGCTATCGTCTTGACGAGCACCCAGTCTCTCATCAATCATGTATCCGTGGGCATACAACAACTTCGCTGACGATCAGGCGGATGCAGCGAGTTCATCCGACCACCAGGCGACTCAGCAACAAGGTTAGACGATGGACCTTAATCTCAATCTCTCGCCACCCCATCCATCCAATACATACCCGGCCGCCCAACAGCCGATGAACTACATCCAACCGGGATACCCAACACCCGGTCAGCAGTACCAGCAGCAGCAGATGCCGTATCCCGGCCAGTATCCATACCCGGTCCTGTAACACCCCGTGTTACGACCCCTAAAACCATTTAATTAATTAATCAATAACCCAAGAGAAAGAATAAATTATAATGATTAATTAGGGAAAAAGGCCCACCATAGTCCATGGGCCCTCATATATAAACCCAACCCCTAAACCCGATCCTTAGTTCCAAAAGGAATAGAATTAGCAAGCCTATAATATTAGTTCCTAATTAGGACTCCTAAATATATAAATAGGGGACTTAAGAGGCACCTAGAACCTCCCCACATGAATAACGCCCCACCACCCCAAAAGAGCTCCAAGAATCCCCGTAGAAGAAATCAAGAAAGCAAGAAAGCTTAAAGAAAGACCCTTCATAGCCAAGGAATTAATTAAGGCTAAGAGGTAACCCATGTCTCAACAAAACCTATTTTCATAGTTATGATTCCCCCTTAGGGTTTCCCCATATTATTGTGTATCAATGACTTGTGATGATTATGATTGATGATTGATGTGATGATCCCATGGGGGATCTTGATAATCTTGATATTGGGAGATTCTTGATAATTATGATGTTCTTGATGATTATATGGAGTTCTTGATGATTATGTGTTGTTCTTGATAATTGTGTGATGCCCTTGATGCTTATGTGTTATTCTTACCGGATCTTGCAATTAGAAGGCGAATCGTATTCTTGTTGATATAAAAGTGATTAGAACCCTAGGTTGTATCGTATGATATTATTATTGGATTATCGGGTGGGGTAATCGCATGTTTGGGTGTTGATTATGGTTAGAAAAGCATGATAGGTTATGTGCCGTTCGTTTCTCGTATTTGATCCGTTAATTGTCTACGTGTTGTCGTTGATTGCGTTGTAAAGTGTCTAAGCATGGTTTCGGGTCCCACAATGGTTCCCGGGGCGAAATTGTGTGATAAGAGTCAGTGGGGGGTAGGGGACCCGCCACCTACCCACGGCCGGAATGGTGATCCCGGCAGCGGGCAGCCGGCGGGCGGGCAGCTGCCCGCCGGCGACCTGCTGCCCGGAATAGTGAATCCGGCGGGTGGCCCCCCACCCACCGGCTACCCGCTGGAATTTTCCCCATCTTGGATTCCCGGCTTCCCCGTTTGATGTTTCCCCGTCCCCCGTGATGTCCCAACAGACTCCGTTTATCGTGCCTACGACTAGTTTGATATTTCGGGTACCGTTCGTAGGTTTATGAGTCTATTATATTGCATGCTAGTTGAATTGGTATCCCGTTGACCTAGGTGGAAGAAGTATGAACCCCTTTGGACTATTCTTAGTATGTGATGGATCACGCATAGGTTTTGTTATACGTTTTCTCCCCCTTCCCAATGTGTTAGTGTGGGCTGCATGTACTTGCTATGTGTTATGTGTGCATGTAACCCCGAGTTGGTTAAGATCAATCGGGCTATACGGGCAGTCGGATGGGCTGAGAACCATACTAGCTATTAACCAGGCTGGTAGAGACCGGTCAGGTATATAAATATTATATAGGACTAAGTTCCACTATACGGGCAGTCGGATGGGCTGAGAACCATACCGGCTGTTAACCAGGCTGGTAGAGACCGGTCAGGTATATAAATATTATATAGGACAAAGGTCCACTATACGGGCAGTTGAATGGGCTGAGAACCATCTCAACTGTTAACCAGACTGGTAAAGACCGGTCAGGTATATAAATATTATGTAGGACAAAGGTCCATCAGCCGGTTGCGATCGGCTCCTCCGTAATGTGAGACGGGGCAGGGTGCTGCGGGGCCGTGTCAGAGCTATATGCGCTGACCCTCATGTATGGGTATGCGATTAGTCCTGTGGCGCCAACAAAGTGTGCTATTTGATGAGATATGGATGAGTTGTGTTTATAAGTATATTGGGGGATTTGACTATGGGATTTAAGCTAGGTATTGTGTATGATGGGTTATGATTATTATTCGTGATCAGCTTTATCTGTCTTGCCTGTTGTGGATTGTATACGCTTGATTATAACTGTTGCTTGTGTCTAGCTTTATCTGTCAAGTCATTCCCGGTTTTAAAAGCTAGAGTCTTGTAGGATATATCTTCATGCTTCAAAATGGTTTTCGTATATCTATATATATATCTCTATTTGTATTGTATTTCAACGCGTTGGAGTGGGTTACCAGCATCTCTCGCTGAACAGATATATTTGGCTTTCAGGCACAGAAGAATAAGTCACTGGAGCGCGCTAGAACTTGGAGCGTAGAAGTAGATAGTTTCCCTTCCGGCCTGCGTGCCATGTTTATGCATTTACATTACTAAGGATATTAGATAGTTAGCCTGTGCACCTGAGTTCTCTAGCTCAGGTGTGGCATAGCACCCCGCACTCTTGCATTATGTTTTGGGATTTAATGAGATTTCACCTTTATTTTATAAGTTTTAAGTATCTTGAAAATCTGGGGTGTTACAGGTCCCACCTCAACCGTACGGGTATTGGCCCGGTCAACCGATGTATTACACACCACCGGTTGGCTAACCACCCTTTACGCCTGCGTACACGGCTCCAGCCGCCGCCCCTCCAGTCTACCCGACCGCACAGGTAGAGCCGCAGCATCATCCCACTTCCCGGGCTCGACGCTTAGCTCGTTCGCGGTTGGGGTCGGGGGGTGCTGATGCGATGGAGGCACCACGGCAGGCCCAGCAAGTAGTGGAGGTTCCAGTTCAAGTGGAAGACCCCGAAGAAGTTGCCCGGGCGGTAGCTTTTGACCGTCTTCGACCGGCGATGCGACAACGTTTGGGACCCCAAGACCCGAACCGGCAGCCGGAAGACGTACAGATGCCGGGGGCTTCATCCGGGCATAACGGGTCGAGATCTCACCGACAACGACGCGCTCGGGAATCAGCCCAAGCCGCTCAGACGGTCGAGCTCAACGAGACCCGAGGATTGCTCTACAACCTCCAGGCGGAGTTTGCTCGGTTCCGGAACGAGCACCTAGTGGCACCCTCGGTCGACCACTCGTCCTTGTTGAGGACGCCCTTTACGGCGGAGGTAATGGCTCAGCCGTACCCGCTCGATTTGAAGGTCTCCGGGGAGAGAAGTTATGACGGCCGTACGGACCCTGAGGTCCATGTCAACGATTTTTACGGCAACATGATGATGAAGGGCGTATCAGACGCCGTGATGTGCAGGGATTTTTATTCCACGCTCATCGGTCGGGCGGCGGAATGGTTCCGAACTTTGCAGCCGGGCTCAATTGCTGATTTCAACGCCCTGGCGATCAAGTTCGTGAGGAAGTTCATCACCTCCAAGGTGGTGAGGAAGCCCTACATGTACTTGGAGAAGGCCAAGCAACTCGAAGGGGAGAGCTTGACTGATTTCCTCGTCAAGTGGAAGGCGGCGGTCGGGGATGTCGAGCCCATGGATGATGCGACCGCCACCCACATGCTCCACATTTCCCTCCGGGCGGGTTATTTGTACCAGGATTTCATTTTACACCCCCCGGCCACATACGAAGAGGCCCTTCGAAGGGTCACAGATTACGCCAACGCCGGCAAGGCGAATGCCGTGAAACGTCGCAAGAGGTCGGGTCTGCGTCCCGTAAACCGGCCGGCCGGGCAGAACACCGATCGGGTGATGACCATCCCCGATCCCGCACCAGGCCTGGTGAGTTTACGGCCTTGAACCGATCTGCAGCGGAGGCCGTGCAGTACGCCCAGTCCTGCAATCTCATCAAACTCCCCCATCCCCGCTCCAGATGGCCCCGACACGAGCAAGCATTGTGCTTATCATCGGTGTATAGGGCATGACACTGAGGAGTGTACCCACTTGCGCCAACTTTTGGAAGATCTTCTCAGCCGTGGGAAGTTGGACAAGTGTGTGGGGAAGAAAGAAGACACCAAGAAGAGTACCGATCGGAGAGATCACCGGCGCTCCCATCACCGTTCCGATCGCTCTGATCGTGATGGACGCTCCGATCGGTTAGGTCAGGACCGAAGAGACGATCGTCGTGACGACCGGCGGGACCCTGACCCTCCGTCTAGTAGCCGTCCGGCAGGAAAGCTGACCATCCACGTTATTTTTAGTGGATTGGATGACGCTTCCCGACCGAGGGATAATTGCCCGGTCGCCATAGTGGATTCCCGGGGCACCGGGAAGAGGCAAAAGATGGAGCCCATAACCTTCACCCTCGAAGATCAACCTAGCAGCGGTGACCATGGCATGGAGGCCCTCGTGGTCACGATTGATGTCAAAGGGACGGATGTCTAGAGGGTTATGGTGGACACTGGGAGCAGTGTCAACGTCCTTTACTTGGACGTGTTTGAAAAGCTTGGACTTGACAGGAAGGAGCTGACTCCGGTCGGTGTACCACTGTCGGGATTTACCAGGGCTCTTATTTACCCCGAGGGAAAAATAACGCTCCCAATAGAGATCGGCACCTCCCAGAAGTCGATCAAGACGGAGCTGGAATTCGTTGTGGTCAACCTCCATTGTGTCTACCACATTATCTTGGGCCGACCCGCAATCATGAAGATTGGTGGGATAATTTCAATGCCTCATCTGTGCATGAAATTCCCCACCCCCAATGGGGTCGGTGTAGTCCATGGCGATGTCCAATCCGCCCGGAAGTGTTACACCCGAGCGGTCAACAGACGTGACTCCGGTCAGTCTTCCCGGGTGAACACTATTGCCAAGGAGGAGTCCAAAGACCGAAAGGAACAACCCGAGCCTTCCGAGGAGATAGAGGAAATTCCCCTGTCCGAGGACCGACCGGACAGGAAGATAAAGATAGGTCGGGCCCTCACCCCCGAGCTCCGAGTGGAAGTTTTGGCAATATCTGCGGTTCAGACCGGGAAATTCCTTGGCTACATGACGACCAAGAGGGCGATCGAGCCCAACCCGGCCAAGGTCAAGGCGATTCTGGACATGCAACCACCTTCAACCGTTCGGGAAGTCCAGCAATTGACTGGTCGGTTGGCAGCTCTCAGCCGGTTCCTCTCCAAGTTAGCCGAGCGGGCTTTACCTTTCTTCAAGGTATTGCGTAAAGTTAATGGGTTCGTCTGGGACGACGAGTTCCGAGTGGCTTTCGATGAGCTAAAGGAATACCTCATGTCACCAATCGTGCTCTAGAAGCCCGAGCTCGGAGAAGAGCTAGACGTGTACCTCGCCGTGTCCGATCGTGCAGTAACCGCAGTATTGTGCCGAACCGATCCGGAAGGGGTCCAGCGACCGGTGTACTATTTAAGCCATGCGCTACATGGTCCCGAGCTCCGGTACTCCCGGTTAGAGAAGGTCGTCTATGCCTTGTACACTGCTGCGAAGAAGTTGGCTCCCTACTTTCAAGGTCGAGCAATTCGCATTTTGACCGATCAGCCGATCGGGCTAATCCTCCGAACTGCTTCATCATCCGGTCGCCTAGTTAAGTGGGCGTTAATGCTGACCCAGTATGCGATCGAATACCGACCAAGACCCGCTATCAAAGGTCAAGCCCTTGCAGATTTCTTGGTCGAGTGCACCGCCTGGGATACCCAACCCCCCGAGGTTGCAGATCCCGAGGCTGAGTGGTGGTCGCTTGCTACTGACGGGTCGAGTAGCAAGAAAGGGGCAGGAGGAGGAGTGGTGGTCACGAGCCCGGAGGGATTCAAAGTCTATTTTGCCCTCATGTATCAGTTCCATCCGACCAACAATGAAACCGAGTACGAAGCCTTTGTTAACGGCTTATAGTGTGCTCGGGACTTGGGGCTGAATACATCCGAGCTCAAACAGACTCCGCGCTCGTGGTTGGGCAGGTTCTCGGGGATTATGAAGTGAACGGAGAATGGCTACAGCTATACCGAGACCTGGCTATGGAGAAGCTTACCCAGTTCCGGGGGTATACCGTCCGGCACATACCCCGATTGGATAATGCCAATGCGGACATCTTGTCCAAATTGGCCCAAGACGCCCCGGAACACATGTCGAAGATTGCTCGGATTCTGGTGATCCCGAGACACAGCATCCATCGCTTGCCGGTCAATCCAATCCAACCGGTAGAAGATAATTGGATCACCGATCTGAAGGACTTCCTCGAGCACGGTCGACTTCCAGACGATCCCCAGCGTGCTCGGAAGGCCAAGCTTAGAGCCCCGAGGTTCCAAGTCTTGGACGGTCGTCTTTACAGGCGATCGTATGGAGGCCCTCTTATGCGTTGCTTGACCGCATTTGAGGCCGATTTGGTTATGAAGGAATTGCACTCGGGCATTTGTTCATCACATCAAGGAGGCCGATCCTTAGCTCGTCGAATCATGCTGATCGGGTATTATTGGCCGTCCCTCCAGCTAGACTGTGAGAAGTTAGCTCGGGAATGTGAGACGTGCCAATTGTTTGCCCGGATGCCTGGACGACCGGCCACTTTCTATCAACCGGTCACGACTGCAATTCTCTTCGTTAGGTGGGGGTGGACATTTTGGGACCCTTCCCTCAACTCTCCGGTCGGAGAAAGTTTGTAATTGTCGCCATTGACTATTTTTCCAAGTGGATTGAAGCCGAGCCGTTGGCCACGATCACCTCTCATCACCTCTCAGTAGTGTGCTCGGTTCTTATGGCGCAATGTGATTTCCCGCTTTGGTGTGCCCGTGCATCTCATCAGCGACAACGGCCGCCAATTCGTAAGCCAGTATTTTCAGAACTTCTTGGCCACGATCAGGACGACCCACGTCCGGTCGTCGGTGGCTTACCCGCAGGGAAATGGGCAAGTGGAGAATGCTAATCGGACGATTTTGGAAGGTCTTAAGAAGAAGCTACACTCGGCTGGTCGTAGTTGGGCCGATGAGTTGCCATATATTTTGGGGACTTATCGGACGACCCCGAGGGAGGCTACTTTGGAGACCCCTTTCGGCCTTGTCTATGGAGCAGAAGCCCGACTCCCGATCGAGGCATGGATCCCGACCGACCGAGAACGAACTTACAATGCGGAGGAGAATGAACACTCGATGGTCGTGGATCTCGATGCGGTCGAGGAAAAGAGAGAGCTAGCCGCTCGGCGTATGGCCGAGTATCAGAAGAGAGTCAAGAGTTCAAAGGACGTCCGGGTCAACCCTCGTTATTTTCAGGTGGGAGATTAAGTTTTACGACGACGGGAGGCCAGTCAACCTTTGGAAGGCGGGAAGCTAGCTCAGAATTGGGAAGGGCCGTACATCATCAGCGCTGTCATACGGCCAGGGACATACCGGTTGGAGACAACAACTGGTCGAGTAATCGAGGGGACTTGGAATTCCGAGCACCTCGTTATGTTTAGGCATTAGCCTATTTTTTGTAATTTTTAGACGAAGTGGGGGCTCGACCTGTGAGTGGGCCTCGGTCGTCATTTTCTTGTGAGTTGTAAATATTTTCTTAACCGCCTGCGAGCGGGAAGGTTTAATGTATATACGATCGGTGATTGCTCGACCGTTTGCATACGGCGGCCCGATCGGTTTTTTCCTTACCTTCGTTAACGTAGGTTAGGTCACCATCAAGTTATCTCGACCGAGCGAATCCATCGATCGGTCAAATGCGCTCCTCTTCGGCGGACATTTGGGTCACGCCACCGATCGGGAAAGCCAGAGCTCCCAGCATAATTCCCCGATCCGTCCAACTTCTTTCCACTATCACACCCACTCGTGCCTCGAGGGCACAATAGTGTGGGGGTTGGGATGAAGGAAGTGCTTGTAACACCCCAGATTTTCAAGACTTTTAAAACTTATATAATAAAGATAGAATCTCATTAAATCCCAAAATACGATACAAAGAGTACGGAGTGCTATGCCACACCCGAGCTAGAGAACTCAGGTGCACAGGCTAAATTCTAAAACCTCAATCAGTATCAATACTAAACCATGGCACGCAGGCCGAAAGGGAAAACTATCTAAGCTACGCCCCAAGCTTCTAGCGCGCTCCAGTGATCTACTCGTCTGTGCCTGAAAGCCAAATATATCTGTTCAGCGAGAGATGCTGGTAACCCACTCCAACCCGATGAAATACAATACATATAGACATATATATAGATATACGAAAACCATTTTGAAGCATGAAGATATATCCTACGAGACTCTAGCTTTTAAAACAGGGATAGACTCGACAGATAGAGCTAAGCACAGACAACAGTTATACCAAGCATATACAGTTTACAACAGGCAAGACAAGTAAAGATAAGCACAATTAATAATCATAACCCAACATATACGATTCCCAGTATAAATCCCATAGTCACATCCCCAAGACACTCATAACAACAACTCATCCATATTTCATCACATAGCACACTTTGTTGGCGCCACAGGACCAATCGCATGCCCATACATGAGGGTCAGCGCATATAGCTCTGACACAGCCCTGCAGCACCCTGCCCCGTATCGCAACACGGAGGGGTCGATCGCAACCGACCGATGAACCGAAACTCATCATAGTTTGATCGCAACTAAACAGTGGACCGCAGCCCAAGAGTATGTCATCTGACCGCAGCCAGGAAATATGAACCGCAGCTCATGTAGAAACGTTTGATCGCAACCAAACGGTGGACCGCAGCCCAAGAGTGTAAATCTGACCGCAGCCAGCTTCTGAACCGCAGCTCAGGAATAACCAATCCGATCGCAACCGAATTGGGGTATCATGCACACGTAACACATAGCAAGCACATGTAACCCACATTAACACATTGGGAAGGGGGAGAAAAACGTATAACCAAACCTATGCGTGATCCTTCACATACTAAGAATAATCCTAAGGGGTTCATACTTCTTTCACCTAGGTCAACGGGATACCAATTCAACTAGCATGCAATATATAAGACTCATACAACCTACGAACGGTACCCGAAATATCAAACTAGACATAGGCACGATAAACGGAGTCCGTTGGGACACCACGGGGGTCGGGAGAACATCAAACGGGGAAGCCAAAATCCCAAATTGGGTATTTTTCCAGCGGGTAGCCGGTGGGTGAGAGTTCACCCGCCGGCGGCAGCCTTTTCGGGCAGCGGGTGCCCGGCGGGCAGCTGCCCGGGCAGCCGGCGACGCCATCTTTAGCCGCGGGTAGGTGGCGGGTCCCCTACCCCCACCTACCCCCACTGACTCTTTTTTCACAATACGCGCCCCGGGTTCCTTTGTGGAACCCGGAACCATGCTTAGACACTTTTAAACACAATTGACAACAACACGTAGACAATTAACGGATCAAAGCGAGGAACATACGGAACATAACCTATCATGCTTTTCTAAACATAATTAACACCCAAACATGCGATTTCCCACCCAATACACCAAGAATAATATCATACGATACAACCTAGGGTTCTAATTACTTTTAAATCAACAAGGACACAATTCATCTTCTAATATCAAGATTCGGTAAGAATATCACATAAACATCAAGAACATCCTACAATCATCAAGAACATCATATAATCATCAAGAATGTCATATAATCATCAAGAACACCATAATTATCAAGAACCTCTCGTCATCAAGATCACCCATGGAATCATCTCACCAATCACCAATACTAATATCACAAATTATCAATACACAATAATATGGGGAAATCCTAAGAGGGGAATCATAGCTATGAAAATAGGTTTTGTTGAGACATGGGTTACCTTTTAGCCTTAATTAATTATTACTTGGCTATGAAGGGTCTTTCTTGAAGCTTTCTTCTTTCTTGATTTCTCCTAGAGGAATTCTTAGAACTTCTTGTGTGGTGAGGGATTATTGTGGTGGGAGTTCTAGGTGCCTCCTTATGTTCCCTATTTATATATCTAAGAGTCTTACTTAGGGCCTAATTACTATAGGTTTGCTAACTCTATTCCTTTTAGGACTAAGGATTGGGTTTAGGGCTAAGGGCCCATGGACTATGGCGGGCCCCTCTTAATTAATTATTGTGATTTAATCCTTTCTTTTGGGTAATTGGTTAAATGATTAATTGGTTTTAGGGATCGTAACACGGGGTGTTACAGTGCTGTAGGTCCGTCGCTCATGAAAACCCCGATTGTGGAGGCTTACTTATTTTTCAAAATTATGACAAGGCCAGGAGATCGGGTAAACCTGATCGGGCAGGCCAGCTCAGCGTCGAAATTCCGGTCGAAAGATGCACGACTAGGCCGTAAGGCGACGAGGTCGGGCAATAGACCAATCAGAAGACGCGCGACCAGGCCATAAGGTCGCATGGTCAGGTGTCGAACGAGTCGAATGATACACGACCAGGCCATGAGGCCACCAGGTCATAAGGCCATGAGGTCGGGCATTAGGGGTTCGGCGTATGTGTGATTGAAAGTGAAAATGCAAATTAAGACGAGTGGAACAAGTTGGGTCAAAATAAATTTCATTAAATCAAGAACGTGCCCGGTACAAATCGGGACCGGGTTCCCGATCAGAAGCACTTACAAAAATGAAGAAGCTAATCTACTACTTCTTCGAAGGTTCCTTCTCGCCCGAGGTGGCCGCAGCAGACCCGCTCGGCTCAGCCGCTCTCTCCTTCGGGTCGAACGGAGTTGGACCGGGGTTGGGAAGATCCGGGGGAAGTGCGGACAGGACCAGCTGAAGGTCGTCTTCTTCGAGGGCCTGTTCCATCCTTTTCTGGGCCTTCTCGAGCATCTTTCGTTGGCTGGCTTTGAAGGCCCACCGACCAAACGACAATATCAGCTCTTCCCCGATTTTCATTCTCCGGATCGCCTTGAGGAACGTCGTGCCCGATTCGTTGTCCTGAAAAAGGAACCGGGCCAGCTCGTCTAGGTTGTCCAACCGGGTCTTCAATTCCACGATCTCCCCGGTCGCCTTCTCCGCTGCCGTTTTCCACTCGGCGGTCTCTCCGATCGCCCGTTGCGCGACCTTCTCGCCTAGGACCCGATCGTCCCCGCTCTTCTTAAGGTCCTTCTGGACCTTCTCCAGCTCCGCCTGGATGTCCTTGACCTCCTGAAGGCGTCGGGCGGCGGCCTTCTTGTGTCGATCGGCCTCGTCGGCTAGCATGGCCCGACCTTGAAGGAGCTGGGCCGATCGGCAAGGCACATTATGTTAGCTCGACTGGGAGTACTTGACGTGTAACATTGAAAAGGGGGAAGAGTTTGTACCTCGGCCATGTCGTGACCGATCTTCTCGGCCACCTGGGTCGGGGTCAGCCGACTCAGGTCTTCTTTGGCCGGCCCGGCGTTCCCGATCCGAGCCAGGATGGTCGAGCTGCCCTTGCTAACCTCGGCCGCAGGGCTCAGACTTTGCTGCTCTCGCCGGCGCTTGAGGCCGCCGCTCTCAGTCACGCCCTTCTCGGGCACCTTTTCCTTCCCTTTCCCGACCGCCACCCGGACGACCAGGACCTTGGACGCATCCACCACGTACCCTTCGGGCGTGGTGACGGTTGAAGCGCCCATCGGTCGGGCAAGCGGGACCTCCTTCTCCCCGGCCGGCTTTGTCTTCAGCTTCTTCTTGCCGAGCGAGATCTTGGCAGGCGGGGGTAGGGGAGCCTCATCATCTCCAAGACCTGCCATTTCTGCAAAACAAAAGGAACAAGGCAGTTAGATCGGTTTAGAGCACGTTCGGGGTGTTAGGGTCGGGAGGAATGGTTAGTGTTAAACCTTTACCCTTCCGCTTGCCCCGAGCGGGCATCCTTGCAATCGTTACGCCCCGAGGCTCGAGCTTATACTTCTCGGGCACGTCGTATACGGGCTCGGGCAGGTCAGCCGCCTCGTAGCATTCGGGCGTCTTGAAGATCCGGTACTCGTAGATCTCACCGGATATTTTGGTGGCCGCGTCCTTGAGGGCCTGAGTCTCGGCTGGGATAACTTGCTTTCGGAAGCGCTGACTCCAGACCCTCTCGACCGGGAGAATCAATGGCTCGTACTTCACTAAGAACAGCCGGTTCTTCCATCCCCGGTTGTTCCCGGGCAGGCCCTCAATCGAGCACATGTCTGCCCGGGATTGGGTCATTAGGTACCCGCCCCCGTATGTGGCCGCCAACACCTTCACCTGGTAGATGAAATTGAAGAGCTCCATGGTGCAGGCCAAGTTGTGTCGACCGCAGATCTGCGGGAAGCATGCGATCATCCGGTGCGCGTTCGGGCAGATCTGCCCGGGCACCACCTGGTAGTAACCCAGGAACGCGGTGAGGAGGCCTGAGAAGGGGAAAGTGATCGAGGCCATGAGGGAGTCGTAGTGCATCCCGAGCCACTTTCCCCGGTGCCGCTCGATGATGTTCCCGAGCTGCCTGCTGGTGTCGAACTCGACCCAACCGGCGAGTGTTGCGGCGGTTTTTGCTGCTTCGCCCTTGGTTAATTTGCTCATCTGGGTCTCGACGCTCTCGCTGTTGAGAAACTCGAACCCGTCTCCGCATGGCGCCGCTGGCTCGGCCGGGTCCTCTTCGACCGGCTCTGCATCATCTGCTCGATCGCCCCCTACGGGCTCAACCTAAGGGTAATCCCCAATTACCCTTGTAGGCGTTTTCCTAACACCTTCAGCCGGGGACTTCCGTCTGCTCGTGGGCGTTTCCCCGCTCTCTTCGCTCGAGCTCCCTGATCCGCTGGAGCTCGACCCCGACGTTCCAAACGAGCTTGATGACCTTTCTTGCTCAGGGGCTCGGTCGGGGATTTGTTGCGGTCGTTGTACGACCTCCGGAGAATAGGACATGATGTCCACCTCCTCGCTAACCTGCTCGACCTCGTCGTCGTAGTCTGCGACCGAGACGTTCTGGCTGTCCGAGTTCGACATTCTTTCTACCTAAAGGTCGGTCGGGATTAGTATATAGCTCGGGACGTTGGGTCGGAGTTAGTCTTATCCTACCGCTATGCGAAGCTTAAAATAAAAACAAAGCAAGGAAGTAGAGAGCTTACCGATCAGAGAGACTTTGAAGAAGCTTGAAGTTGATTTGCTCGGTTGATCTGCTGAGGTGCTCGCTCGGGATTCTCTGAGTGTGCCGATTGAATCAGAAGTTTGAGGAAAGTTCAAATGAGGGCCTCAAGGGCCTATTTATAGGAGAGCGTTTAGGCGGGAAATGAGCCAACTTGCGTGACACGACCAGCGCTGATTCCGAGGCGATCATTGCAGTCGCAGAGGCCGGCAGTCGTCGACACGTGGCATGGGGGGAATGACAGCTGGCCGGTCGGTTTGGTGGCTGACGGTTGGGCTTCTTCATCCAGTCCCGTTTTTTTCCGGACGGTCAAAAAGACCCGGGCTGGGGGGCTCTTGGTAGGGAATACCCCGACCGACATAGCATTACCCCGATCGGTGTTCCTTCGTCTTTGTCTTCTTGTCTTTGCAGGTAACAGGTCGGGTTTCTTGTGAAGAACCCGGTCGGGATCCGATCGGGAATTACCCGAGTGGCAGTGTCGACCACCGAGCGGTAGCCCTTTAGCGAGAGAGCTAGCGAGGGACACGTGGCGGCTCCACGCATTGACAGGCAGGGCACCCGGGACAGCGACACGTGGTTGCTACGTGTGAAGCATGCCGGACGGCCGGATTTGTGTCTCCGGCTCCACGGCTATAAACACCCGCGATAGCGACAGTGTGGGGGACTTTTGGACGATCGATAGGTTGTTGTTAGAGAATCCCGACCGCAGCCAGTCGGCACTCAGAGCAATCAAGTAGATTGTACTTAGGGCTTTCACAGTGATCAATAAAAGTTATTTACTTACTTTAATTGGTCTTGTGTTATTTAATTACCGCATTACGTGGCAATTATCACTATCAGTACTGTAGATCCATAATTTCTATACTGTATGTCCATAATTTTGAGACTCTCGATGAGCTAAAATTTATACTTTAGATTCATAATTTTAGCTCACCAAAAGTCCAGAAAATTATGGATGTACAGTATAGAAAATATGGATATAGATTCGTATGCACTATGTGCATGGTGAGCGCGTGCTCACAACATAATTTGGGGAAAATAGTAGTATTAGTACAAAGCCTGAGATACTGGCCCAAAACGACAGCCCAGATAATAAATAATACAAGGTATAACCCTAATAATGAAATCGAAATAATAATGCAATTGCTAGGAATAAAATCGAACCCTGGTATATGAGTTAAATGTTAGGACCTCAAGCCATTGGACCAGGGGAATTTAGTGAACCAAGGGGTGCCTTTTAAAGGGAGACAATGCACCCTATTTATATGGTTGAAGAAGTCACGGATGATTGACAAATGTACGGCATTGGAAAACCTTCATTCTTGGCCACACACGTGTCCCCCACTACTTTACTTCCAGCGTACGTTCCATGCATATATAAGTGGAGGTTCCTACCCTTTAATTTAATACACAAGATCTTGAGTGGCTTGGGTGGATGGTTAGTGCTTGTGTTGTTAACCTATACTCCTATAGGTCATAGATTTGAATATTGTTGGCTACACTTTCTTTAATATTTTGCTCTATGCTTCCTTCTTTCCTTGACAATAAAAATAGACACCTTGCTTACTCCAACACTTTCTCAATAAAATTGGCCCCTAGGATGACGGGATCCATGCATGCCCTCATCACTCATCATGTTTAATTTATCTTAATCTCGAAATAAAAATAATAAAAACACAGAACCGACTCTTTCATTTCTTAAAATATTAATGACATTCCCAAATATACCACCATAGTAACACACCACTATTACATTTAAGTTACATATAAACATTATGTTGACAAGTTAAGCTTTGAAAAGCTTACATTATTTCATACATTCATTGGAACTGCAAACCTCCAAACACATTCACATAATATTTAATTATTTATTTAGCAAGCCAACAATAAGTTGAAAAATTCTTGGTTGATTTTAATCCATTGAGAGATAGACATCATAACAATAATTTAATAACTTAAAGTCGTGCAAGCTAAGTTATTAAAGTATTGATTGATGATCTGATCTGGCTATGAATTAAAACAGCCAAGAATTTGTGAGATTTAATTTGTCATGAGATGGTGGGTCTCAATGTCTTTGGTGACATCTAAAACAAACTGCATCAAAGTGTGTGGCTCTGGGATACTCTCATTCAGCTTCTCAAACTCTATGGTCCAAGTCACCAAGTTGTTTATGCCCCTTGTGTCAACATGAACATTTAAGCTCAAACTCTTGTAATGTTCTGTCAGTTCACCTCCAATCACCTTGAATTTCACTGTTTTGTGTTCCTCATCTATGGCTTCAATTATCTCTTTTGCAATCTTCTTTTTCCCATCTGCATTCATACATTTTCATGTAAATATTATCATCAGATCTAAAATGATACCAAAAGAGATAATAAATTTTCTAGCTTAGTATGAAATAATATAATTATAAAATGAACCTCATTCTTAATTTTTTTTTTAATAATTATAAAATTGATCCAATATTTTTTTTATTACTAAAAACTCTCAATTTCAACAATTGATGAATTGTGATGGTCAGTTAAGAACATGGTCTTCACACACACAGAGAGTAATAACCAGATGAGACCACCTCTTCCCGTGAGACGTTTCATAAATGTACACAAGCTACTACAAGAATGCACAAAGATTAGATTGTATGCAATTCTCTCAGCATGATTGCACATAAGCTACCATATATATGTGCATTCGTGTAGTAGTTTTTGTGCATTTTCAAAGGATAGTGAGACACACAAGAAAAGGTTGATGCATAACTTTAAGTTGTTCATAGATTACTGGTTTTAATAAATTGAATACGATTGAATATCATATTATACGTATATAAATCGTAATGAACATATAAAAAGCATATTATTTCACTTCTACTTTAAATAATGCATGCGAATAAATAAGTATTGTCAACTTGCTGGAACAACTTCCCAGGATCGAGATCTTGAAAATGATCATCTTTAGAAAAAAAAAAAAATCGAGACGACAAAGCCAATATAAAATTTTTATGCATATTTATTTATATATTATTAGTCCTTTAGATTTAAAGGTGTAGTATTTAATTGTTTTTAATCTGCAAATTAAAGAAATTTGTATTCATAACGCTATAATCACTGTTCGGATCATATAAAAATTATATTGGGGGTTTGGGTAAAGAGTTGTTAGCTGATTGTGTTAGTGAGTTTGACTAGTCGATAACATTAACTGATTGTAAAAAAAATATTTATTAAATTAACTGTTACTTGATAGCTGATTACATGCAAAATGATTTTCTTAAAAAGCTGATTGAAGATGCTTTTTAAATTTTAGCATTTTGGAACAACAAGTTGTTGCAAAAAAAATTATTTAATTGATAAAACAAGTCAAAATTGACGCTAACTATGTTACCAAACATGGTCAATTTGTAATTGAAATCTAAGCATTTAATTAAATTGATTCACCCTTCATTTAATTTGTATAGTATATATATAGGCCCTATTTGGTAAAATAGTTAGCCTATAAATCAATTTTGACTTATTTGACCACTATTAGCTATATATTAACTTGATTAAACAATCAATATGACTGTTCGAATAAATAACTTTTTGTAACAACTTATTGCTCAAAAATGCTAAAATTAAAAAAACAGCTCAAAGTAGCTTTTTGAAAAAGTCAATTTTGTATGTAAGTAGAGAACAGCTAATAATAACTAATTTACTAAATATTTTTCTACAATCAACTAGTCAAATCCAATAATCCAATCAACTAATAGCTATCAATTAACGACCATTTACCAAACACACCCATAAGCATAAGTATAGAGTGGAGTATGTAGGAGGAGATACCATGAGTAAAAGTCCAGCAGATGACAGAGCCAACGGTTCCCCACTCACCCTCATGCAACTCACAGCCATGAATCTTGTCTGAGCTCATTGTGGAGATATTATGTGGTCTATACCTAAAGAGTTCATGGAACACATCCCCATCGGACTTGATCTCTATTTTTGATACTAACTTCCCACTTAGATTGCTCATCTCTCTCTCTCTCTCTCAAATATGAATATATTTGGGTTTGAGGTTTTGGATTCTCAGCACTGGATAGATGGCCTTTAAATAATTGCAAAGCGGTGGAGTACGCCAGGTAATTAATGCAGATTAGATAATTATTGATGATCGCAGCTGCCAACAATAATTAAGTCATTTATAGCTGTACTGTGGTCCACATGCAAGCAAACTGAGATTATGGATGATCCCCAAACAATATAATAGAAATGATTCTGAATGATCACAATTAATATTTATTCCGTATATATAAATTATGAAAGAAATGTCACAATGTCAAAAAGATATTATTCTCATTGAAAATCTAAACTCTCGTGTGATATGAATCAGGTTACTCAAAACTAACTTTCAAGATTATTATCTGAGACTAAAGTCCTTACAACTAGTCTAGAATCATGCTGTGTAAATAAAGTGCAGAAAATACGAATGAGGCACAAGTTGTTAATGCAGTTGAATCTGGGGCAGAAGTCCAAATCAAAATCAATTTACTTAGCAAGATTAAGTACAATAACACAGAAACTTATACAATTGGATCACCTCCCCAGTAGAATTGAAGGTCTTTTGGGTGATCCAACAACATATAACATTAAACATAATATGATGCTCAATTATTACAATTTTCTTATAATTGGTCATTAAGTATATTACGGCTAGACTTGTTTGCTATCTTTGGATATGCTAAACAACCCAATCGAATATAAATAATTAACCACTATAATTATGAAATAATTGATCAACCTTTGGGCAACTCTTAAATATTTCATAATTATTAAACTTCAATTTATCCCATATAATAAAATTTAACATCATGTCATCTAACTATAAGCATCACATAATCACGGGCAATTGATTTTCATTTAAATTTGATATCCTTGAAACTTTATAATTTGGTCACTTTGATATTTGCTTTTTGCGGGCGGATGATTGTTTTCTATTTCTTCGGGCTAACAAGCATGAAGCTGTGAGGATGAAAACTATTCTGGACACTTATTCGGAAACTTTAGGGCAAAAGATTAACTATGATAAATCGCCCGTGTGTTTTAGTTCTAATGTGCTGCATGCTGCCCGGGCTGAAGTCGTACGTATTCTTCGGGTGGAGGAGAGAAAATACCACAGGCAAATATTTAGGTCTCTCTTCTCTTATTGGTAGAAGAAAAAATGAGATCCTTGGTTTCTTTAAAGATTGGATTCTTGCGAAAGTTAGGAGTTGGAATGCAAAATTCCTATCCCGAGCAAGACAAGAAGTGATGTTGAAAAACGTGATACAAGCAATGCCTTCGTTTGCCATGATGGTTTTTCTTCTCCCTATGGGTGTGTGTAAGGAAATTGAAACTGCTATGAATGAGTTTTGGTGGACGGGTTCAATTGGAAACGGTAAAGGAGTGCGATGGTGATCGATCTTGGAATGGGTTATGTGCTCCAAAGTCTAAAGGGGGGATGGGTTTTAGAACCCTTCGGGAGATGAATTTAGCCTTTCTTGGTAAGCAAGTGTGGAGGCTCGTAACTAATCCGGCGTCCCTTGTCTCCCGGGTCTATTAGGCTCGCCAATTCCCACATTGTAATTACTTTGAGGCTACAGAAGGAAGCAACCCTTCTTACATGTGGAGGGGAATGTTAGAGGTACAAAATATAATTAGGGACGGTTGTTGGTGATATATTGGCACAGGGCATGATACTGTGATTGGTAGAGATGGGTGGTTGCCGACTGATGATTAGTCGTATGTCCAGAGTGTCCTTCATGAATCTGTCGTTAATGCTCCTGTTTCATCCTTATTGAATAACCAAGGTACGTATTGGGACATGGGTTGTATTAGGGATATTTTTGAAGATTGTGATGCTAATTTTATTTTGAAAATCCCAATCAGCAATTGTAAACCAACTGACTATTGTATTTGGCATTGGGACCCTAAGGGTGTATATATGGTTAAGTTGTGTTACCGACTTCGAACCATGTTCTGGATGATACACCTTGGGAAAAACATTGGAATCTCCATGTGCCGCCTAAGGTTAAATCATTTTGTTGGCGATTGGCTTCATCATATTTGCCAACACAAGATGCCCTTGTATCAAGACATATTGATTGCAATTTGGTTTGTCATATGTGCAGGAGTGAAAATGAAAGTGCACTACACATGTTTTGTACATGCTGAGAAGCCATCAAAGCATAGAACCTGTTAGGGTTACCGATCTCCCAATCGATGGGTAATAATGCTTCTGAATGGTTTTGTCAGTGTGTTTTCAATTTAACTGATGACAACCTTTGCAAGTTTTTAATGACATGTTGGGGCCTATAGTGCAATAGAAATGACAATGTTTGGAAAGGGGCAGTATTTGCATTGGACATAACTGTTAGTGTTTTGTTTTTCTCCATAAAACCCCAACATATGATTGGCAATATTATTATGGCAAACTAAGATAGGGTTTAGCTTGGTGTCTGTTTGCTGCTACAGAAGACTGGTTGATCAGAGACATCAATAGACACACTGACACTGTAGATCTGATAAAGGAAGAAGTTTCGAAAAAACACTGAACGCGGTTTGAAGACTTTTGGAAAGAAAATCAGCCGATCTGTTTTGGAAGGTATGGACCGAATCTCTAAGATTGCATTCTTCACAAATCATCCTACCATCTACAATCAAAGATATTTTTGGAGAGTGGCTTTTCTAAGGAAGTATAAGTACCCTCATTCGGTCATTAATTAGGGTTACGTTTAGTAAGAAAAAAAAGGCACTCCTTGATATACAGAAGATCACATCTTTGATTATGCCTCTTCTCAAGAATATATGTTCTTGGTGATTATGATGAAGAACTTGAGAAGAACTATCATTGCTTAAACGAAAGGACGCGAAGATCACTCAGTTGTGGGAACAACGTGGGACTGCGTCATTGAAGCAGACTGCATTAGAGTTAGCTCTCCAACCGAAAGGATTTCGTTGGACTTCTACATGCGTGGCTCTCCGTCTTCAACAATCCACTAAACCTTTGTAGACTGGGTACGTACCTTGTGTGGGGCACTTGGGTGAGTGTAACACCCCAGATTTTTAGGATATTTAAAACTTATAAAATAAAGGCGAAAACCCATTAAATCCCAAAACATAACACAAGAGTATGGGGTGCTATGCCACACCTGAGCTAGAGAACTCAGGTGCACAGGCTAACTAACTAATATCCTCAAATAGTATCAATACTAAATCGTGGCACGCAGGCCGAAGGGGAAAACTATCTAAGCTATGCCCAAGCTTCTAGCGCGCTCCAGTGATCTACTCGTCTGTGCCTGAAAGCCAAATATATCTGTTCAGCGAGAGATGCTGGTAACCCACTCCAACGCGTGGAAATACATTACATATAGAGATATATATAGATATACGAAAATCATTTTGAGCATGAAGATATATCCTACGAACTCTAGCTTTTAAAACCGGGAATGACTCGACAGATAAGGCTAGACACAAGCAACAGTATAACAAGCATATACAATCTACGATAAGCAAGATGGATAAAGCTGAGCACAATTAATAATCATAACCCAACATAAACAATCCCTAGCATAAATCCCATAGTCAAATCCCCCAATATACTCATAAACACAACTCATCCATATCTCATCAAATAGCACACTTTGTTGGCGCCACAGGACCAATCGCATGCCCATACATGAGGGTCAGCGCATATAGCTCTGACACGGCCCCGCAGCACCCTGCCCCGTCTCACATTACGGAGAAGCCGATCGCAACCGACTGATGGACCTTTGTCCTACATAATATTTATATACCTGACCGGTCTTTACCAGCCTGGTTAACAGTTGGGATGGTTCTCAGCCCATTCAACTGCCCGTATAGTGGACCTTTGTCCTATATAATATTTATATACCTGACCGGTCTCTACCAGCCTGGTTAACAGCCGGTATGGTTCTCAGCCCATCCGACTGCCCGTATAGTGGAACTTAGTCCTATATAATATTTATATACCTAACCGGTCTCTACCAGCCTGGTTAACAGCCGGTATGGTTCTCAGCCCACCCGACTGCCCGTATAGCCCGAGTGATCTTAACCAACTCGGGGTTACATGCGCACATAACACATAGCAAGTACATGCAACCCACATTAACACATTGGGAAGGGGGAGAAAACGTATAACAAAACCTATGCGTGATCCATCACATACTAAGAATAGTCCTAAGGGGTTCATACATCTTCCACCTAGGTCAACGGGATGCTAATTCAACTAGCATGCAATATAATAGACTCATAAACCTACGAACGGTACCCGAAATATCAAACTAGACATAGGCACGATAAACGGAGTCCGTTGGGACACCACGGGGGACGGGGAAACATCAAACGGGGAAGCCGGGAACCCAAAGTGGGGGAAATTCTAGCGGGTAGCCGGTGGGTGGGGGGCCACCCGCCGGTAACGCTGTTCCGGGCAGCGGGTCGCCGGCGGGTAGCTGCCCGCCCGCCGGCTGCCCGCTGCCGGAGATACAATTTCCGGCCGTGGGTATGTGGCGGGTCCCCTACCCCCCACCTACCCCCCACTGACTCTTATCACACAATTTCGCCCCGGGAACCATTGTGGAACCCGAAACCATGCTTAGACACTTTACAACGCAATTAACGACAACACGTAGACAATTAACGAATCAAATACGAGAAACGAACGGCACATAACCTATCATGCTTTTCTAAACATAATCAACACCCAAACATGCGATTTCCCCACCCGATAATCCAAGAATAATGTTATACGATACAATCTAGGGTTCTAATCACTTTTATATCAATAAGGATACGATTCGTCTTCTAATTGCAAGATTCGGTAAGAATAACATATAAGCATCAAGAGCATCACACAATTATCAAGAACAACACGTAATCGTCAAGAACTCTATATAATCATCAAGAACACCATAATTATCAAGAATCTCCCAACATCAAGATTATCAAGATCCCTCATGGGATCATCACATCAAACATTAATAACCATCATCATATCTCGCCAACCACAATAATATGGGGGAAACCCTAAGGGGGAATCATAGCTATGAAAATAGGTTTTGTTGAGACATGGGTTACCTCTTAGCCTTAATTAATTCCTTGGCTATGAAGGGTCTTTCTTTAAGCTTTCTTGCTTTCTTGATTTCTTCTACGGGGATTCTTGGAGCTCTTTTGGGGTGGTGGGGCGTTATTCTTGTGGGGAGGTTCTAGGTGCCTCTTAAGTCCCCTATTTATATATTTAGGAGTCCTAATTAGGAACTAATATTATAGGCTTGCTAATTCTATTCCTTTTGGAACTAAGGATTGGGTTTAGGGGTTGGGTTTATATATGAGGGCCCATGGACTATGGTGGGCCTTTTTCCCTAATTAATCATTATAATTTATTCTTTCTCTTGGGTTATTGATTAATTAATTAAATGGTTTTAGGGGTCGTAACACGGGGTGTTACAGTGAGATTCTTGTTTCTCTACCTTTGTACATTGGATTATGAGTTAGTGGATTGGACGCCTCGGTGATTGTCCCCCAGATGTAGATACACACTGTACCGAACTGGGTAAACATAGTATGTGTGTTCTTATTATCTGCTTTAGTTTTTGCTCGACAAACTAATTGCCAATCTATCGATCTAACTGATAATTCACGTCTTCGCATAAGTCAGTTCAATATATCAGTTGCATATATTTAATAATCATCTTAATCTGGGGAAATGCAAAATTACATGTAGTATCAGAGCTTTTAAGTCTATACAATGACTTCATCCTTACGGGAAGGTTTATTTTGCATTGTTCTCTCTTTAAGAAGCTGCTTTCCGTGTAGTCTGTTGGGCGTTTGTATGTTTTCGGCTTGTGTGTTTTGTCTGGGTGTCTTTTGGTTCAAGATGGATGCAAGTATGAAACCACCAGAGTTGGATGGCCACAACTATTCCTTCTGGAAGGCTCGAATGGAGATTTACCTTCAGGCACAAGGTACCAGAGTATATCGTACTGTTCTCACTGGAAGGAGTCCTCCAACAGTCCAGAATGCTAATGGAATTGCTGAGGCTAAACCTATTGATACATGGACTGAAGAAGAAATGACGTCCTCAGATCTAAACAATAAGGCGCTGAATTCTATTGTAGGATCTCTGCATGAATCTGTCTTTACTCTTGTCACCAGAATAAAAGAAGCAAAATGAGTATGGGACACCCTTGAAACCAGATACGAAGGTACCAGTGATGTCAAGCAGTCAAAGCTTCAGTTGGTACTGTCAGAGTTTGAATCTCTCAGGATGGGTGAAGAGGAAACAATTTCAACCTTTCACAGTCGAGTTCAGAATTTGATGAACAGGGCTTCAGTTCTTGGTGAACCTTTTACTGATGAAAGAGTGGTCAGAAAAATCCTTCGATCTCTTCCCAAACGTTTCCGAATGAAGGTGACTGCAATTCAGGAACACTCAAGCTGGGAAAAGAAGAGTGTGGGAGAACTTATGGGAAGTTTACATACTTATGAACTTGAAGTTCTAGCTGATGACGAACCTGTACCCAGCAAAAAAGGCAAGTCAGTAGCATTTGTTGCTGAAGCTGATCGAGAATCTGACACAGATGAAATAGATGACGAAGCTTTGGCCCTGCTAACAAAGAACTTTAAGAAAATATTGAAAGGCATCAACCGCAGGAGTCAAGGACAACCAAACAGGACACAGTACAAAAGTGGGAACTGCTCATATCAGAAAACAGAAACATTCTCGCAGAACAATTAGTCTCAGAGTGGCCGAACAAGACAAATCAGGAATAATCCAACTGACATAGTTCGACCTCTAAACCGATCAGTGCAATGTCGAGAGTGTGAAGGATTCGGACATATACAATCTGAATGTGCAACCTATCTCAAAAGAAAGAAAGCTATGCCAGTGGCGACCCTGAGTGATGATGAAGATGAAGCAGATAATGTCCAGTCTGATGAAAATGTGGGAAACTTCGTGGCCTTCTTCACGACACCAGAAAACCAATCAGAAGAGAATGATACCGATGAAGAATCGTACATATCATTAGATGACTTTGAAGAGAGACATACACAACTGGAACTGGAATTTGCTAAACTCGTTGGAAGTTGGGAACAACTAGTGAAAGTCAACAAGAGTCTGAATGAAGATCTGAAGCAGCAAGATGATCTCCTGAAGAAACTAAACACTGAACTTGTCACAAAAGAAGATCTTATTACTCAGATAAGATCATGAGAGGGAAAATTCATAAAAGAGCTGGAGGATCTAAAGAAGAACATCAAGATGATGGATACCACTTCTACCTTAGACAAAATCCTGGATTCTGGCCGAAATCCCAATGATAAAAAGGGACTCGGTTTCGAACGAGGTGAGTCCTCAAAGACAGTGCCAGTGTTTATCAAAGAAGGTATATCAGTTGGTAAATCAATTCACAGTTATGAACAAGGTCAGACATCACGGTCAGTACAGATAAAGCAGAAAGGAATTATGCACACCCGGATTGCTGAGACTGAGACTGGCAGAGTAAAATTTCAATCTCATTACTCAAAGTTCAAGACTAAATTTGTAAAAGTTAGACAATACGTACCCATCTGTCACTACTGTCAAACAAAAGGTCACACTCGACCTGAATGTTATTTCTTTTACAGAGATCAGAGGAAGGAGAAATATTAGAATAAGTCTATTACCCCCTTCACAAAACAGGTTTGGGTCAGGAAATCAGAAGTAATATGCTATGCCATAGTGGTTGTGACTGCTTCTATGACTGAAGCAAGATGGTACTTTGACAGTGGGTGTTCCAGACATATGACTAGGAATGTCAAGTGTCTCATGGCTGCTCAACCTAGCAGTGGGTCAGTAACATATGGAGACGGACAAAAAGGAAAGATAGTGGGAAAAGGTACTCTAAATGTACCAGGATTGCCTCATCTGGACGCAGTTCTCCTAGTCACTAGTCTGAAGGCAAATCTTATTAGCATCAGTTAGTTGTGTGATCAAAATTGAAATGTGTGCTTCAATCGTGACTGCTGCAGAGTCCGTGATAAAGCAGACCAAGTGGTGATGGAAGGAACACGATCCTCTGACAACTGTTATGTTCTGACTAATGAAACAGCATGTCAAAATTCTAAAACAGACGAATCAAAACTGTGGCATCGACGATTGGGTCACATAAACTTCAGAGATATGGAAAAAATGATCAAATTAGATGCTGTTCGTGGGATACCTAAGCTCAAAATAGAACAGGAAGGAGTTTGTGGTACATGTGCCATTGGAAAGCAAATAAGGGCTCCTCACAAAGCAGTAAAAGTGATCACTACTGAGAGATGTCTAGAACTGGTCCATATAGACCTCATGGGACCAACTCAGACTGAAAGCATTGGTGGAAAGAAATACATCTTTGTGTGTGTAGATGACTTCTCTAGGTTCAGCTGGGTATACTTTCTGAGAGAAAAATATGAGGCATTCAATGCTTTCAAGACTCTATGCATAAGAGTACAAAAAGAAAAGGACGAGTCCATCATAAAAATTCAAAGACTGAGAAGTGATCATGGGAAAGAGTTTGAAAATTCCTTATACTCAGATTTCTGCTCTGAAAATGGAATAGCTCATGAGTTCTCGACTCCCAGAACAGCACAATAGAATGGTGTGGTGGAAAGAAAGAATCAGACATTGCAGGAAATGGCCAGAGTGATGTTGCACGCATCGCATCTACCGCAATGTTTCTGGGCTGAAGCAGTGCACACAGCATGTCATACACTGAATAGAGTCTATCTTAAACCAGGTACGACTAAGACATCATATGAGATGGAAAGGGAAGAAGCCGAATCTGAAGTACTTCTATGTGTTTGGCACAAGAGGCTATGTTCTAATTCATAGGGAACAATGGGGAAAGTTTGAACCCAAGAGTGATGAGGGCATCTTTCTTGGATACTCTCCAAACAGTCGAGCTTATAGAGTTTACAACAAACGAACTCAATCAGTCATGGAATCAGTGAATGTTGTTATCGATGATAACCCATGAGAATAAGATGAAAGATCGGTGATTGATCCAGAGACAGACATTCCTATCAGTGAGTGGTTAGAAACAGCTGAAAAAACCAAACTGCCTGACACACATGACTCATCAGAAGAAGATAAAGAAAGCCCAGAACATGAGAACTTTCTCTCGGATGGAGATGGTACGAATAAGCCCACCAGAACACAGAAAAATCATCCACCAGACAACATAATTGGTAATCCATCAGATGGAATGAACACCAGAAGTCGGATGAGGAGCAATCTGATAGAAATATCTGGTCTTGCCTGCTACACCTAAAAAATAGAACCAAAAAATGTGAAGGAAGACTTGCAAGATGATCTATAGATTAAGGCAATGCAGGAGGAGCTACATCAGTTTGAACGCAATCATGTGTGGGATCTGGTACCAAGGCCTGACCGTGTTAACATAATCGGAACAAAGTGGATCTTCAAAAATAAAACTGATGAAGCTGGAAATGTTGCAAGAAACAAAGCTCGGTTGGTTGCTCAAGGATATACACAAATTGAGGGTATTGACTATGATGAAACATTTGCTCCTGTTGAAAGATTGGAGTCAATCAGAATTCTATTGGCAGTTGCATGTATTCTGGGTTTCACACTGTTTCAGATGGATGTTAAGACATCATTTCTGAACGGGTATCTGCATGAAGATATCTATGTAGGATAACCTAAAGGTTTTGAAGGCCCAGTTCATCCGACGCATGTCTACAAGCTTAGAAAAGCTCTCTATGGGCTGAAACAAGCTCCAAGGGCATGGTACGAACGACTGACACAGTATCTGCTACATCATGGGTATAGCCGAGGGAGTGTTGACAAGACCTTGTTTGTTAAAACCACTAGAAGTCATGTGACTATAGCTCAGATTTATGTAAATGATATTGTCTTCGGATCTACTGTACAGAAATATACTGATGACTTAGTGAAGTTTATGAAGGAAGAATTTGAAATGTCCATGGTAGGTTAACTGACTTATTTCTTAGGACTTCAAGTCAAACATAGTACTGAATGCTACTTTATCTCACAAGAAAAATATGCCAAAATTTTGGTCAAAAAATTCGATCTGGAGTCATGTAAAACTCCCAGAACCCCTATCTCCACTTCAACAAAGGTGTCAAAAGATGATACTCGCGCATCAGTTGATAACACAGTCTATCGAAGCCTAATTGGAAGTCTGCTATATTTGACCGCAAGTCGACCAGATATTATGTTCAGTGTTGGGATGTGTGCAAGATATCAATCCGATCCCAAAGAGTCACATTTGATAGCTGCTAAACGGATCTTGAAATACATCAAGGGCACAATTCAGTATGGGTTATGGTACTCCAAGGACAGTGAACTCAGTCTAAGTGCGTATTGTGATGCTGATTGGGCAGGTAACATAGATGACAAAAAGAGTACATCAGGTGGATGCTTCTTTTTTGGAAAGAATTTAGTCTCATGGCTAAGCAAGAAGCAGAATTCAATCTCTCTAAGTACTGCAGAGGAAGAATATATAGCAGCTGGAGGATGTTGCACTCAGTTGGTCTGGATGAAGCAAATGCTTCTAGATTATGGTCTCACACAAAGGACTATGACACTCTACTGTGACAATGTCAGTGCAATAAATATTTCAAAGAACCCCGTTCAACACTCCATAACGAAACATATTGATATAAGGCATCATTATATCAGAGACTTAGTAGAATCAAAGGAGATAGAATTGGAATGTATTCAAACAGATAAGCAATTGGCTGACATACTGACTAAGCCTCTGGACACAAATCGGTTTGAGATTCTCAGATCTGCTCTGGGAATCTGTAGGATTGATCAATAAGGCAGGATGATGACACAGAAGGAGAGTGTATGGTGGTCACAATCACGGGTCAAAATTACATATTTGACTTCCTTTTTAATCTCTCTTCTGTTTATGTTAAGATATTATCTTAACCTTGGTTACCAAAATTAATTCGCTTGTTTCAAAATTCAAATCATCTGTTTAATCCCTAAAAAGAAGCTATACCATTGCGTCAATCACATCCGCTGCATGCATTCTGACAACCGCATTAAATAGTGTTCATCACCCTTGGGATTATATATTTGATCGGGTCTCTTTTACTTTGGAGGAAGAGTTCTAAATACTACTTATCTCTCTGTTATTTGCTTACTGATTCTACACCTAAGGTTTCTCTCTGTTTTCCCAAATCGCACAACAATGGCAGATGCAGTGAGAAATATTATCATCAAGCTGGGAAGGAAAGTCATTCACCAGAAACAGCCACGAAGCATGTCAAAACTCTTCTCCAACTAGCTATGAAAAAGAAGTTGAAGCTTGACCCTGATCTCTGCGACGAAATCGTGGTCACAGTGCTCTCAGATTACCCGGAGATCTATGCGGATTGGTCTGACGAAGACACAAGTGACCTCTTGATGTTGGCCTCCGAAGCGAGTGATGATGTTAACCCTGAGTCCATTCCTGAGCCTGAAGATGGTAACCGTGCTGGGGCTTTCCTCCAATATTTCGCCCAAAGGGCTCTGGAATCCGAAGAAGTCTCGCGTCGACGGATAGCAGCTCAACCTCTCTATCTTCAAGCTGCACAGAAAGAAGCCACACACCGTATCGAGATTCTTCGTAATAGGTCTAATACTTCTGAAACCCCAATTGAGATATCTCCTGATAAGCCTGATGCTTTAATTTATGATGATATTGAATCTGCTCTGCCTATTGCACACCGATAATGAGAATGTTTTTTTGTTGGAGAAATCCTCTGTGTCTGATGATCCTCTTTGTTTATCTTCTGAAAATTTGGAGTCTGCAAAAGTTGTCCCTAACAGTGATTCTGATGATAAGGTAGACAATTTGAGTCTAGTTGTGTACTCTGCTGATATTGCACGATCTGCTATTCCTGTTTTACCCATATCTGGGGTGGGGTACTTGGGTACTTGGGTGAGATTCTTGTTTCTCTACCTTTGTACATTGGATTATGAGTTAGTGGATTGGACGCCTAGGTGATCATCCCCCAGATGTAGATACACACTCTATCGAACTAGGTAAACATCGTATGTGTGTTATTATTATCAACTTTAGTTTTTCCTCGACAAACTAATTGCCAATCTATCGATCTGACTGACAATTTACGTCTTCGCATCAGTCAATTCAATATATCAGTTGCTTATATCTAATAATCATCTTAATCTGGGGAAATGCAAAATTACAATAACAATGAGGTGTGCAATTCAATTTTGGGAAAACTGGGCATTTGTGAATGAGGTTGAGTATTCTAGGCAGCCTAGCCGTGAAGTGGAACGCTGGAAATTACCTCGACATGGTCAAATTAAACTCAATTAGGATGCAGCAATAGACCAAGTAAATAGCTCTACAGGACTTGGTTGGATTTTAAGGGATGAAGATGGGAGCTCTACAGGACTTGGTTGGATTTTAAGGGATGAAGATGGGCGTTTCTTGGTAGCAAAGAACATACATATGTGATGTGAGTCTAATTGTGCATATTTCTAGTATTAGTTTGAATGTATTTGTTAGGCTTAAGTTCATAAATTTGGGAATTTAATTGCATAATTCCTTGTTTTATCATTAAGATATGGTTTTACACTTGATTTGAATGTTTTACATTGTTTGTTAGTGTTTTGGAACCATTGTAGATCCTGTGCAAAAGCAAGATATGTTCTAGGATGAGTTTGCAGATAAAACAAAGTCAAGGTGAAGCTAAAGAGGTGGCTAAAATGCTTAAAAGATAGCCAAAGAGTAGTTCTTTCAATGGATTTGATCACAAGAGCCAAACAAGGGAAAAATGGAGCAAAATAGAAAAGAGTTGTAATTCCCGCTGAATTCGGCGACAGCTTAGTATTTTGATCATATCTCATGCTAAGAATGTCCGATTCAGGTGATTCTTATGCCATTGGAAAGAAGGCTCGAAGGGCTACAATTTATGTTTATCAAAAGACACAACGCGTCGGGTGCTAGGCTCGAAACGTCCAAAATTTCCAATAACGTTTCATCAGTAAAAATTCGCGCACAGATTGGCGACAGTTCGGTTTTGGGGTCATATCTTAGCCTAGGAATATCCAAATGAAGTGATTCTTGCACCATTGGAAAGAAGTCTCGATGGGATACAACTCTTATAAAGACATCAAAGTCTATATCAGAAGGGAAAAGGGTAAAAACAAGCTTGCAAACTGGACCTACGGCCCAGGCGCGATTTCGGTCCAATTTTGCACGGAAAGTTCCTATTTCTACCGGGATTGGCTCTAGCTTTGTACCTACTATAAAATCTTATCTTCCTGAACCCTAATATTCATTCAGAGATCTTTGGAGACAAGAAAAAAAGAAATCAAGAACCACAAGTTGTCTTGGGAAGCAAGAAGAAAGCTAGGGATCGGAGATTTGGGAAAATTGCCTGGTTCAATCTTACACTCTTTTTGATAACTTGTATTTTCTTTATTATCATTAGCTATGTATAATTTATCCATGTGTGGCTAAATTCCATTAGGGATTCTTGGGTAAAAAGTGTTTATGAACCTATGTGTCAGTGCTCTCAGATTCTTTAATTTATTATTATTTGGGTTTTAAATTTGTGTTGCAATTGTGTTTATTATTGTCGTTGCAAGTAGTTCAGGGCCCGGATTACTTGATTCATTTCTTTGTTTATGTCATAACGGGAGTTAGACATAATTGAGAGTTCACATAATTGCACTTAACTTTTGCACCTTGGGAAATGGCATATATGTTAGTGAGTTTAATTCTTGATTATTGCGCATCAGGAGATGGTAGTGGTTAGGGATTATTTATGAATGCATGTTCTTGTTCTTATTGGGTGTTTATACCACGATAGTGGATATTCACTAGTGTTAGCGATTACGGGAGTAGCTCTATACCATCTTGCATCTCCACACTCATTTAAACTCAGATTTAATATTACATTAGGTTAGGCACTAGGGGATTAAACACTTAAATCTCAAGAATCTCAATCTCTCTATATTGTTTTCAAAACCCTGAATCGTTGCTTTACTTTATTTATTTATTTGCAACATTCCATCATAATCATTATGATTAGTTTCTCGTGAAAAAATTAGTAATTGGTGCTTAATACCCCACTTCCAAGTGGATTGATAACTCATTACTCAGAGTTTATTTGTTTGAAAATATACTACAACCAGTATGGCTGGAGTTTTGGAGATTAAAGAGGCTGAGGCATTGACTATGCGTGAAGCTCTCAGTTGGCTAAAAGATACAGGAATGGGTAGCATCGATTTAGAAACAGACTCTCAAATCCTTTTTAATTCTTTTTCTAGTTCTTCTTTTTATTCTGCTTTTGGTTTACTGGTGGATGATATTAAAGAATTGGCATCTCGGATTGGTGATGTCGAATTCCGGTTTGTAAGGCGATCTGCCAATCGTGGCTCCCATAGTGTTGCTCGGGAGGCCTTTTCCGTGTCAGGTTGCGAGGAGTGGTTTGATACCCTTCTGCTTTCCTTGTTGACTGTCTTGTTGATGATTTAATCAATTAAGTTATTCCTTTCAAAATTAAAATCATAAAATCAAAATGGAATAATAGTTTAAATGAAGTATGTAATTACAATTCATACGTAATTAACAATCCAATAACCTAGGTACCCTCAAAATTCTCTCTCTAGCTTCGTCTAGGGTTTTTTTCTCCCCCCTAGGGTTTCCTGGGGTTTCCTCTTCGTTACTTCTTGATTTTTCGATGGTTTCACCGGTGGTTTACGTCTTTCTTTTTTGTTTCTGTTGCTGGTGTTACTTCTCTATTGGCGGCGGTCCTTGTAGGGCTTCGGTGATGTTGACGGGAGGTGTAGCTGGGTTTACTGCTCGATTGGCGGATATAGTTTTTGAGGATGAGGCCGTCGAGTTCGAACCAGTAGGGGAGGGTGTTGGCGTGGTTGTTAGTGGTTCGGAGGAGACTTGGGTAGTGGTCGGCCGTTCCTCACTCTTAAAGTTCAAGACTTTCAAGGGGGTTTAAATCTTCCAGTTCCTTTATTAGATTTCCTTCTCTAGATCTAATCTGAGTAATAAGATCATCTTTGATAACCATATCAACATTCAATTTCTTTAGCTGTTCCTCACGCTGTCTGAGATCTTATTCAGATTTTTGTTGACCTTCACCAATTGTTCCCAGCTAGTAACCAGTTTAGCAAATTCCTGTTCTAACTGTGTATGTCTCTCTTCAAAATCGTCCGAAGACATGTAGGCTTCGTCTTCCTAATCACTCAGGAAGTGAAGAATGCGACAAAATTCCTAGTATTTTCTCCAGATATCTATTCTGCATTATCCTCTTCGTCATCACTCAGGGTTGAAGCAGACATGGATATCTTTCTTTTCAGATACGTTGCACATTCAAACTGAATATGTTTAAAGCCCTCACATTCACGACATTGAACAGATCGATTTAGAGATTTACATGTACTGTTCGAACTGTCCTTAGATGGTCCTGATCGAGAAGATTGACCATTCTTAGTGTTTGAAGATGTCGAACCAGACTTCTGATTGAAGGAGTTTCCGCCCTTGGATTGATTCTTATTAGATTGTCCTTGAATTCATCAATTCAATCCCTTCAAGATTTTCTTGAAATTCTTGGTGAGTAACGCCAGAGATTCATCATCTAGATCCTCAGTATCAGATTCTTGATCAGCGTCAGCAACAAATGCCACTGAATTACCTTTTCGAACTGAACTAGGGTTATCATCTGCTAGAACTTGTAGTTCATACGTATGTAAGCTACCCATTAGTTCACCAACACTCTTTTTTTCATGACCTAAATTCTCTTGGATAACAGTCACTTTCATGCGAAATCGTTTGGGCAAAGATCGAAGAACCTTCTTAATGACTCCTTCTTTAGTAAACGGTTCACCAAGAATATATGCTCTATTCATCAAGTCCTGAACACGACTATGAAAGTTTGATATATTCTCATCTTCATTCATTCATTCACCAAGAACCATCTGTAGCTTTGACTGCTTGACATCATCAGTGCCTTCGTATCTTGTTTGCAAGATCTCCCATGCCCGTTTAGCTTCCTTTACCCTTGTACCAAGAGTGAATACTGATTCATGCAGAGATCCTACAATGGAATTCACCGCCTTATTGTTGAGATCTGATTTGTTCATTTCATCTTCAGACCAATCTGCCATCGGTTGCATTGTTGAGGATCCATCAGTGTTCGTTATAGTTGGAGGAGTCCAACAAGTGATCAAGGTACGCCAGACCCTCGTTCATTGTGCTTGGAGATAGATTTCCATCCGGGCTTTCCAGAATGAATAATTTGTGCCATCTAATTCAGGGGGTTTCATGTTGGCATCCATCCTGACAAACACAGAAAACAAACCAGTATACGCAGAAAAGAAGATACACAGACTTACTCTCGAAAACACAAAAACCAATATTGAGATATTCTATCAAGAAGATTATCAAAACACAGCAAAAAGCTTTCCCTTACAGATCAAGTCACTATGTAGGCTTAAAAACTTTGATATCACATGTAGTTTTGTGTGTTATGATAATCTACAATGACTAACCTACTTTCTATCCTAACACAGTGTGTAGTTGATATTGACAAGAACTTAACCGAAGACTCTATCAGTCATAGCAACATAGATGAACACAGTGCTAAAATTTAAAGAAAAAAAAAGTAAATAGCACCAAGATTTGGTTACCAAGTTCGATACAATGTGTATCTATATCTAGGGGACGATCATCTATGTGTCCAATTCACTATCTCCAACTCCAATTGTACAAAGGTAGAGATGTAAGGATCTCAACCAAAGTGTCCACACTCGATCAATACCCAATCTACAATGGAATAGTGAATTGTTGAAGTCGGAGGTCCATGCAACCAGAAGTCCAAGAATCCCTTCTTTGGAGAGCTATTCTGTTGCAGTCCACTTCATTGACTCATCCTTCATTGTACCCACAGCTGCATGATCATAGCGTCCAATGATTAAGCGTCAAGATTTCTTCTCAAGTTCATCTTCATAATCTCCAAAACTTATGTCTTGAGAAGAGAGTAAATCAGAGTTCTTCTTAGAGTAATGGGAGAGAAAGTTAGTGATTCAAGTCTTTGTAATATTATATTGTAGCCACCTTTTTGAATCTTCTCCCAAGGAATATATACACTGATTGAAAAAGGGTAGATGCATAATTGTAACACCCCAGATTTTTAAAACATTTAAAAACTTATAATAAAGGTAGAATCTTATTAAATCACAAGCTATAAATACAAGTGTTCGGGGTGCTATGCCACACCTGGGCTAGAGAACCCAAGTGCACAGGCTAACTAACTAATATCATCAAAGCGTAAATACGTAAACGTGGCACGCAGGCCAAAAAGGGAAACTATCTACTTCTAAGTTCAAGCACACTCCAGTGACTTAATCTTCTGTGCCTGAAAGCCAAATATATCTGTTCAGCGAGAGATGCTGGTAACCCACTCCAACGCGTTGAAATACAATACATATAGAGATATATATAGATATACGAAAACCATTTTGAGCATAAAGATATATCCTACGAACTCTAGCTTTAAAAACCGGGAATGACTCGACAGATAAGGCCAGACACAAGCAACAGTTATAACGAGCATATGCAGTTCACAATAGATAAGGCAGATAAGGCAAAGCATAAACAATGATCATAACCCAACATGAACAATCCCCAATATAAATCCCATAGTCACATCCCCCAAGACACTCGTAATCACAACTCGTCCATGTCACAACACATAACACACTTTGTTGGCGCCACAGGACCAATCGCATGCCCATACATGAGGGTCAGCGCATATAGCTCTGACACGGCCCCGCAGCACCCTGCCCCGTATCGCAACACGGAGGGGTCGATCGCAACCGACCGATGAACCGCAGCTCATCATAGTGTTTGATCGCAACCAAACAGTGGACCGCAGCCCAAGAGAATGTCATCTGACTGCAGCCAGGAAAAAGGACGAACCGCAGCTCGTATAGAAACGTTTGATCCCAACCAAACGGTGGACCGCAGCCCAAGAGTATCAATCTGACCACAGCCAGCTTCTGAACCGCAGCTCAGGATAACCAATCCGATCGCAACCGAATTGGGGTAACACACACACAACACATAGCAAGCACATGCAACCCACATTACACATTAGGAAGGGGGAGAAAACGTATAACAAAACCTATGCGTGATCCATCACTTACTAAGAATAGTCCTAAGGGGTTCATACTTCTTCCACCTAGGTCAACGGGATACCAATTCAACTAGCATGTAATATAATACACTCATAAACCTACGAACGGTACCCGAAACATCAAACTAGACATAGGCACGATAAACGGAGTCCGTTGGGACAATTTTCCAGCGGGTAGCCGGTGGGTGGGGGCCACCCGCCGGCTGCCCGCCGGATTCTACTGTTCCGGGCAGCGGGTCGCCGGCGGGCAGCTGCCCGCCCGCCGGCCACCCGCTGCCGGGCGGTGTTTTACGGCCATGGGTAGGTGGCGGGTCCCCTACCCCCCCACCTACCCCCCACTGACTCTTTGCATCACTTTTCGCCCCGGGAACCGTTGTGGAACCCGAAACCATGCTTAGACACCTTTCAACACAATTAACGACAACTCGTAGACAATTAACGGATCAAATACGAGAAACGAACGGCACATAACCTATCATGCTTTTCTAAACATAATCAACACCCAAACATGCGATTTCCCCACCCTATAATCCAAGAATAAGATCATACGATACAACCTAGGGTTCTAATCACTTTTATATCAACAAGTATACGGTTCGTCTTCTAATTGCAAGATTCGGTAAGAATAACACATAAACATCAAGAGCATCACACAATTATCAAGAACAACACATAATCATCAAGAATTCCATATAATTATCAAGATCCCCATATAGTCATCAAGAACACCATAATTATCAAGAATCTCCCAATATCAAGATTATCAAGATTCCTCATGGAATCATTATATCAATCATTAATAATAATCATCACCAATCATTAATACACAATAGTATGGGGAAACCCTAAGGGGGAATCATAACTATGAAAATAGGTTTTATTGAGACATGGGTTACCTCTTAGCCTTAATTAATTCCTTGGCTATGAAGGGTCTTTCTTTAAGCTTTCTTGCTTTCTTGATTTCTTCTAAGGGAATTCTTGGAGCTCTTTTGGGATGGTGAGTCGTTTATTGTGATAGGGGGTTCTAGGTGCCTCTTAAGTCCCCTATTTATATATTTAGGAGTCCTAATTAGGAACTAATATTATAGGCTTGCTAATTCTATTCCTTTTGGGACTAAGGATTGGGTTCCATGGTCCATAGTGGACCATATTAATTAATTAAAGAGAATCCTAATCATAATCTGAATAGTAAAAGACCTACTTCCTTTATTCCTAATAGATAACTAGGTCTAGGATTCCTAGTCAGAATCTGAATAGTAAAAGGTTTACTTTCTTTATTCCTAATAGGCTTAAGGCTCTAATTTAGGCAAGGGCCCACGGTTCATGGTGGGCCTTATTAATTAATTAAAGGGAAACCTAACCGAATTAAATCATATTTAATTATTATTAACGGGATTAATTAAATAATTAATCCGGGATTGAAGGCCGTAACACGGGGTGTTACACTCTCCCCCCCTTACGAGAAGCTTCGTCCCCGATGCTTGGAAATCATTGCAGGGTTAACGAGTCAAGAGAAGAACCGTTGTCCTATAGAGAAGGTATTCCACGGGGAAATTGTACACTTGCACGCCTATGTGTGTTGGGTTTTTGGGAACGATTAGGTTTACAGGGCTAAGAGAGTGGGTTTCAAACTTGAGGACACGGTGAATTCAGGAATTAGGATCGAGTTTTCGAGGTTGCAACTTAGGTTGTGAGGTTGCCACTTGTATGGAATCGTTAAAACATGGGATTGAGAATGGGGTCTGAAGGGTAGAAAGGGTTTTGAAATATGGAAGGGGCCGATTTTCCGAGGGAGGGAAAGGAATTCGGCTAGGATGGGTTAAGGTTTCTCGATCCCAAGTGAATAATCTGGTTAGATGCTTTGATCACGATGCGCCGACGAGCTGATGATCCTCCTTCCTTGGTGTTGGTGCTTGCTTGACTTTAATGTCCTTGTTAGACCTTGCTTCCCAGGCTAAGGTTTCATCCTTCTCTTCTTTCTTGAGGGAATTTCCTGTGGTGATTCAACACTTACTTCTTTAATGCGCCCAAGGTCTTGACCGAGTTGGGTCAACCAAGCCAATCTCTTAGGGCGCACTTCCCAAATTCTTCCCAAAGTCTCTTGGGAGTTGATGGACTTTGGGTTGAATTTCTCTTCTTATTGAATTTCATCTCCTCTTTAGTGGATGAAATTCTTAGTAAGACTTCATGTCTTACCCGAGGTTCGGCATTGTTGTGCCCTGTTTGTGTTATTTTTAATGATGAAGGTGTCCTTGCGTGCCCTTTTTCTTTTAAAGCGCAGTCGGTTACCAAATTTCGTTGTGGGATGACTCGGCGACTTTACGAGTCACCTCATTTCCTTGTAGGTCCTTAATGACCCTTGAAGTCTTGGGGCGAATGTGTTCTTCACCCTTTTGCTTAGCACCATGGGCTACGTAGTTCTTGATTCCATACAACTTGTAAGGAGTCCTCTAATTTGCTCGAACGATGTCCATGGTTTGGAGGAGTCCCGGTCCCTCCTTAGCATTTTGACTTTTAAGGTTTTCGTGGGTTCTTAGTACGAGTTCCCAACTCGCCTCCTTGGTTTGCGCAATCCTTTACGCCAAACATCCCTAGTCGGTTGTATCGTAGGATCCGATTTCAATTACTCGTGCAATGTAATTGATTGTGATTTCCCGATGGTGTCTCGTGCGTCAAGGTCTTTTACGTAGGACACTATGTTTGGGTGGTCCATGGTTCCTTACCCAAGACTCACATTCCTCCATCGAGGAACACAAGTGCGCCACAAATCAATAAAATGAGGGGTTAAGAAATCAGCACATTGTACCAGTGGGCGCGAGGTGGGCGGTCGTCCGCCTGCCAAGCTCCTGCCAAGGACCCGCCAAGGTCCCGTCAAGGACCCGTTGGGGACCCGCGGGAAAGTGACTAGGAATAGTCAATTCCTTCAGGAAAGACCCCAAAAATGCACAGATTCATGTCCTGACAAGTCCCATGCCCTTGTTCACAATAAAAGGGACTTGGATACATAGGATGACCCATCGTACAATGTTCATTGATCCTTAAGCACGAGTTCTAGAGGTAGATATACATACATATATATATCTATGTTTTCTTGGTCTGGGTTTAAAGGGGTGTAAGAAGTGCAAGGGCTAGGTTTCAAAGTCGAGGGGCGGATAGGGTCGATGTCTCAAGGTCGTAATACAGGAAGGAAGGTTGCCACCTTGTACGGGTTTGTCTGTAATGAGGGATCAAGAGCGAGGTTTGGAGTGATAGGACGGATTCTTTAATGAAATGGTACTTTGATTGGCAAGGGGAGGGAAAGGGGCTAAGGGCTCTTGGCTTCGAGTGATTATGCCTGTTTGGGGCTTGGTTGTGGCGTGCAGTCGAACTGGTGATCCCTTTTCCTTGGCTTTGTTTGATTCTAAGATTTTCGTTTGATCTTCTCTTCCCGTGTCGAAGTCCCCTTCGTCTCTATGGCTTCCAGGGGAATTCTCGTGGTGGTTTCTGTGCACGTTCCCCTCGGGTGTCCAGAAGTCTGGACCCAGTCGGTTTAGTGGGTCAAACCCCTAGGTCTTGACTCCTAATCCTTGCCGAGGGTTCTTAAGGGTAAGGGGGGTTTCGGGTTAGTCTTTCTCTTGTTCTATTGGGTTTCATCCCTTCCTTGGTGGATGAAATTCTTAGCAAGGCTTTATGTCCTCCTTGAGGTTCGGCCTGTTGCACCTATTTGACGATGTTTTCTGTAGCGAGGGCCCCTGACACATTGAACGTATCTGTTTGCCCGCTCTTGTCAACGCATGGCGTTCTTCGGTGGCGTACGTACAGGCTATGGTTTCTCATGAAACCTTCACGGTTTTCGTGCAAGGGTGGGGTGATACGTCTTCGTAACCTCCACCTACTTCGCCGATTCCTATCTAACAACTTATTTTAATATTGAATCAATGAATGTCGGTTCTTCACGCCCCTGGGCAGGGTTAGGGCCTTATGCTGCTCTACGGTTTTTAACAGGGTTTCCAAACGGAGTGGGGATATGAACTTAGAGTAAGGGAAATAACAATTTAGGGTTTCCGAGGGTTTGGGTTAAGCGCAACAAAGGGTGAGCAAGGTCATGACGGTTGCGAATTTGCTCTTAAGGTAATTAAGGATTCGAGGTGGGAGTTTTCAACAAATAGGGGTATCAAGATGCTGGGGTTTCAGGGCGGATGATATTTTAAATTGGGGTGGTAGGGTCGCAAGGTGTCGCGATATACTTACCTTGCACCCAAGGATTCGACTAATGGTGTCGTTCCTTTGCTACTTTAATAGGTGTCCTAGTTCTCCTTCCTGTTTGTTGTAGCCGCAACCCGGGTTTGCCGAGATAAGGCAACTTGTCGGAAGGTGCATGTCATTTGTCTGACTCGGGGGTTATCGTGGTTACCCTGGGTTGGTGCGTATTGCAGTCCGTACCTTTTAGCAGTCCTGACTGTAACGCCTTTTCTTAGTAGTCATCTAAATCTTCCTTTTCTTTGGTCAGGGTTCTTGTCAAGTCTTTTGACGGGAGTTAGGACGAGGCGATTTATCGGGTAAGTGTACGTTACCCAGTTGTTGAAGTAAACTTATCTATTCGCACCCTTACCTGGTGTGGTAAGCGTAGGGGGAGGTTCCTTTAAGTTAGAGAGGGATGAAGTGAGGGGAGGTTATGTGTAGGTTTCACAATCTTACTGCGCGTCCTAAGATTCCTGGATCCTATGTTCCTAAGTACCTAGAGTTCAAGCCTAGTGTCCAAAATTCCGGTCTTAAGAGTCTTATCCTAGGGTCAAACTTAAGCTCTGATACCAACTGTAACACCCCAGATTTTTAAAACATTTAAAAACTTATAATAAAGGTAGAATCTTATTAAATCCCAAGCTATAAATACAAGTGTTCGGGGTGCTATGCCACACCTGGGCTAGAGAACCCAAGTGCACAGGCTAACTAACTAATATCCTCAAAGCGTAAATACGTAAACGTGGCACGCAGGCCAAAAAGGGAAACTATCTACTTCTAAGTTCAAGCACACTCCAGTGACTTAATCTTCTGTGCCTGAAAGCCAAATATATCTGTTCAGCGAGAGATGCTGGTAACCCACTCCAACGCGTTGAAATACAATACATATAGAGATATATATAGATATACGAAAACCATTTTGAGCATGAAGATATATCCTACGAACTCTAGCTTTAAAAACCGGGAATGACTCGACAGATAAGGCCAGACACAAGCAACAGTTATAACGAGCATATGCAGTTCACAATAGATAAGGCAGATAAGGCAAAGCATAAACAATGATCATAACCCAACATGAACAATCCCCAATATAAATCCCATAGTCACATCCCCCCAAGACACTCGTAATCACAACTCGTCCATGTCACAACACATAACACACTTTGTTGGCGCCACAAGACCAATCGCATGCCCATACATGAGGGTCAGCGCATATAGCTCTGACACGGCCCCGCAGCACCCTGCCCCGTATCGCAACACGGAGGGGTCGATCGCAACCGACCGATGAACCGCAGCTCATCATAGTGTTTGATCGCAACCAAACAGTGGACAGCAGCCCAAGAGAATGTCATCTGACCGCAGCCAGGAAAAAGGACGAACCGCAGCTCGTATAGAAACGTTTGATCGCAACCAAACGGTGGACCGCAGCCCAAGAGCATCAATCTGCCCGCAGCCAGCTTCTGAACCGCAGCTCAGGATAACCAATCCGATCGCAACCGAATTGGGGTAAAACACACACAACACATAGCAAGCACATGCAACCCACATTACACATTAGGAAGGGGGAGAAAACGTATAACAAAACCTATGCGTGATCCATCACTTACTAAGAATAGTCCTAAGGGGTTCATACTTCTTCCACCTAGGTCAACGGGATACCAATTCAACTAGCATGCAATATAATAGACTCATAAACCTACGAACGGTACCCGAAACATCAAACTAGACATAGGCACGATAAACGGAGTCCGTTGGGACACCACAGGGAACGGGGAACATCAAACGGGGAAGTCGGGGTCCCGGGTGGGACAATTTTCCAGCGTGTAGCCGGTGGGTGGGGGCCACCCGCCGGATTCTACTGTTCCGGGCAGCGGGTCGCCGGCGGGCAGCTGCCCGCCCGCCGGCCACCCGCTGCCGGGCGGTGTTTTACGGCCATGGGTAGGTGGCGGGTCCCCTACCCCCCCCCACCTACCCCCCACTGACTCTTTTCATCACTTTTCGCCCCGGGAACCGTTGTGGAACCCGAAACCATGCTTAGACACCTTTCAACGCAATTAACGACAACTCGTAGACAATTAACGGATCAAATACGAGAAACGAACGACACATAACCTATCATGCTTTTCTAAACATAATCAACACCCAAACCTGCGATTTCTCCACCCGATAATCCAAGAATAAGATCATACGATACAACCTAGGGTTCTAATCACTTTTATATCAACAAGTATACGGTTCGTCTTCTAATTGCAAGATTCGGTAAGAATAACACATAAACATCAAGAGCATCACACAATTATCAAGAACAACACATAATCATCAAGAATTCCATATAATTATCAAGATCCCCATATAGTCATCAAGAACACCATAATTATCAAGAATCTCCCAATATCAAGATTATCAAGATTCCTCATGGAATCATTATATCAATCATTAATAATAATCATCACCAATCATTAATACACAATAGTATGGGGAAACCCTAAGGGGGAATCATAACTATGAAAATAGGTTTTATTGAGACATGGGTTACCTCTTAGCCTTAATTAATTCCTTGGCTATGAAGGGTCTTTCTTTAAGCTTTCTTGCTTTCTTGATTTCTTCTAAGGGAATTCTTGGAGCTCTTTTGGGATGGTGAGTCGTTTATTGTGATAGGGGGTTCTAGGTGCCTCTTAAGTCCCCTATTTATATATTTAGGAGTCCTAATTAGGAACTAATATTATAGGCTTGCTAATTCTATTCCTTTTGGGACTAAGGATTGGGTTCCATGGTCCATAGTGGACCATATTAATTAATTAAAGAGAATCCTAATCATAATCTGAATAGTAAAAGACCTACTTCCTTTATTCCTAATAGATAACTAGGTCTAGGATTCCTAGTCAGAATCTGAATAGTAAAAGGTTTACTTTCTTTATTCCTAATAGGCTTAAGGCTCGAATTTAGGCAAGGGCCCACGGTTCATGGTGGGCCTTATTAATTAATTAAAGGGAAACCTAACCGAATTAAATCATATTTAATTATTATTAACGAGATTAATTAAATAATTAATCCGGGATTGAAGGCCGTAACACGGGGTGTTACAATAATCCTCCATCGAAATCACCATATTAGCTCAATTACGATCCAGCCCTTGAGGTGAAAGAACTGATGTAGGACTTTCTTGTAATTTCACCTCTTGAAGAAAACTGTCACTGCCAGCACACCAAAGCCTTCACTTAAGAAATCCATCAGACAAATTCTGTAACGCTCTTCACACACCAGAGCCTTCACTTAAGAAATCCATCGGAAAAATTCAGTGACGCTTTACCGGAGAACCTGATCAATCAGTCCTTCATTCTTCAAACTGAAAACCTAACTAATTTGCCATAATAATTTTGTCAATTACATCTTTAGGGTTTTAAACTTAAAACACTAACAAATTCCATCATGTACTTCAAATCCTCAGTACGATTAAACAACAAAACTTGGTTTTGGATGATAATTCTGTTATTGCATGTATCATTGACAAACTACCACCTTCATGCAAATACATACAATAATTGTTGAAGCAAAAAAGGAAGAATAAACATTGGAACAATCATGTACCCATTTCCGGGTTGAGAAAGGTATTCACTTGCGTGATAATGTTAAGGAGTGTAGTACTAATAGCATGATGGCCTCGACTTCTATCATAAATCATATGGTAGAAGGATAGTCTACAAGAACCAAGTCCAAAATAACATGAGACCAAGGAATTTCAAATTTTCTAATGCGAACAAGAAGTATCAAAATTCCAAATTATCAGTGATGAGCCTATCAGGAATAAAAACACTATGGGACTTAGAGATTAAATCCCCCCGCAGTGGTTTCATCATGTTTGTTATCATTTTGGTTATAATCTTGTAGACAACATTACACAGGGCAATAGGTCTGAGATCAGACAATGTCACAAGAGCTTTCTTTTTAGGAATAAGAACAACGTTTGTATCATTAAGACCCCCTAGGAAAGAACAAGAGTTAAGACAATTAATCACAAAAGATGACACATCCCCCCAACCACATCCCAAAAGTGCTGATAAAACCCTAGGTAACTGGGTTCATCCCTTCAGGCCCAAAAGCTTTATCGAGAAACATGGAGAATAGATCAGATTTAACTTCATCAATCTCAAAGGGGGGAAGGAGGGCATCATTCTAACTCTAGGAAACACGGGGTGCAATAGTACAAAAGAAAGGGTCCGCAGAGGCAAAGTCACTAGAACGGAAGATATCATCAAAGTAATTCAAAACAACAGATTTCATAGCATCACCCTCCACCCAGTCACCAGAATCATTTTTAAGTTCAGAGAGAGTATTTTTCTTCCTACGAGCAGAAGTATACCTGAGGAAGAAATTTGTGTTTGCATCCTGTGACACCCCGTATTTTTCATCCCGAGAATTATTTGAAAACTCGAATTTATTTCTATGAATATTTTCTAAAATAATTCCATTATTTCTAGCCCAACCTCTTATTTATACAATGCTAGCATAAGGAATTTATTCCAAGCCCAATCCTTACTAGTCTATGTATATGTATTCTTCCTAAGACATTTAATTATTTGTATTATGAGCTTTGATCTATATGTAGATGGTTGTACGTGAATATTATATTGTTTCATATTTTTTGACAATTATTTGTTACAATTGATTTTCGTTTCAATTGAATGTGTATATAGAGTTTGTTTGTGGTTGCAATGCAAATTTTAATGTAAAGATTTACGAGAAAAAATATAATATAATGACGATCATAAAATCAAAACTAAAATATTATGAAAATTGTAAAGCCAATTTGAAAATGTCACTACAATTAGATTAGAAAATAGTTTTAAAATAAAATAAATCATATTTTACAACCACCAATATTTAAAGTAAAAAATAGATAAATATTTAGCGACGGATGACGGTTAGTTAATTAAGTGTCGCTAAATGCAAATACAATGACCTTTTTTTTTGCGGTAATTCAAAAACCGTAGTTAAATGTAGTCAAAGTCGCCGCTAAATGATTGACGGGCTAATTCCCACGGTTGTAAAAAATCGCATGTAAAACCGTCGCGACACACTATTTAGTCACGGTTGAATAACCGCCGGGAAATACAGTCGCGGCGATTCAAAATCGCCGATAAACAACATTTAAACCGCCGCTAAATAACGTAACTGGTGTAGTGGCTATTGCCCTGAAGTAGAATTTCCTTGGTATTTATATCCTTCACAACAAAAAAAGATGAGTGAAACTCAAAGAATACTTATTATCTTATGCAAAAGTTGAACATATAATAAAGTGGTAGACAGACCAGGAACATGCAATATATCAGACATCGTAAAATACCTATAAGGAGTATCAAAGGATGCATGTCTAACACAACTAATAGACAGACACATACCATCACCAATGTGTCATTACCAGTGTACTTCTCCGATGTAGAAAGGGCAGCTATTCCTGGAGTTGCATGATTTGTGCCTCCCGTGTCCGGAACCTAAGTATGAGAATTTGACGAGGTGTTAGCACCAAAGCAATCTTGAAACACCAAGTTAGCTCGAGGACCCAGAGCCCCTAAATAACGTCAAGTACAAGTGGGTCTGTGTGTCCAAAACCATCACAAATTTAACACTAATCATCATAGCGCCGGAAACAATTGGTTCCCGTGTGACCGAAACCATTACAAATTTGACACGGATCATCATAGCGTCGAAAACAATTGATTCCTGTGTAAGTATTGAAACCATCACAAATTTGACACTGAACATTAAAGCCACGCCCGCTATGCTGCTGATCTTGGTATAGACTGCTACGACTGCAGTTGCCACCGTCTAAGTTCTGTCTTGAAGCATGCTGCTGTTTGTGATACTTCTGACGTTAGTGGTGGGGCTGAGGCATTTGCATGATTTATTGCTACACTAGAAAATTGAAGCCGCACAAGCACTTGCTGCCAAATTAAACGCCGCCCACGGGAAAGCTAGAATAATATTTGGGTTGCTTTTATCTTCAGACACAAAAACCCACACTTGACAAATTACAATGCATGACATTCGGCTGCCTTAAAATTCGCATTGCTAATTTCTTTTAGATTTCAAGGAAAAATACAAGTATCATCTTGCAAATCTCCATGGCAGGTCAGGACGTGAACGGTGAGAAAAAAAAGTAAAGCACTAATATCAATTAGAACTGATATCACATTAGAACTGAATAAATTGTATTGAATGAACTTAATTACAAAGAATACATACAATGAAAATATATATAAGAAAGAGTCACATGATGACTGGGATAAGATATCATAAAGTGACTCATATATAGGGTCCGTTTACTAATAGAAAATTTTTCTATGTTTTCTGTTTTCTAATTTTTCAGTTCTCATTTTCAGTTTTGTTTAGAAAACTTGTTTACTAACACTTATTTTTTCAATTTTTTTTTTTAGATTAACGTTATAAAATTAACACAAGTTTAATTTCGAGTGATTTTTAGATCTTATATTTAAAATATTTTTACATATGTTTGGTTTAAATGGAATAAATTTAATTTTTTTTTTACTTTTAAGTCTAAATGGAATATAACATAATAACTAAAAAAAAAATATTCAAACCAATAACCTACTAAGTTCACCTAAAATTTAGTTGAGATAATATTAATATTTTTCGAGCTAATATTTAAAATATTTTTTGGGATATATTCGTTTGAATGACATGTATATGAATATATAACTTTTACTTTGAATTCTAATATATGTGAGATTTCAATATCTGATATCTAGACCGAACTTGTATTACGATGTAACATAATTAAAAATATTGAGAAAATGGTCAAATAGGCCCTCAAACTATTGCTCAAAAGTCAATTAGGCCCTCCGACTTTTTTAAAAAGCAATTACACCCCTGAACAATGTATTTTGATGCAATGAAGCCCAAATACAGGTAAATGACCTGCTATCTCAGGTCATTGCAAATCCGGCGACATTCCGACATATTTTCAGGCAAAAAAGTGATCGGCGACCGGCGAACGGTCGTTAGTCACGGAGACCCCTCACCCCTCCCGAAGAAGGCAACCTAGTCGCCGGTCACTTTTTTGCCTGAAAATATGCCGGAATGTCGTCGGATTTGCAATGACCTGGGATAGCAGGTCATTTACCGGTATTTGGGCTTCATTGCATCAAAATACATTGTTCAGGGTGTAATTGCTTCTTAAAAAAGTTGGAGGGCCTAATTGACTTTTGAGCAATAGTTTGAGGGTCTATTTGACCCCTTTTTTCCAAAAATATTCAAACTAATAATCTATTGAGTTCAATCAAAATCTAAAACATTATATATAGTTTAATTCTTAATTTTGATAATGTAAATAATGTTTGACTTTAAAGTGTAAGCAAATAAGTTATGTTTAAACAAGTCAAGTAAGTAGAAAAGATAGAAGATAATGATAAGTAAAATAAGATGATAATGAATGTAATCATAATAATGTGTTATAGTGACATATAACTAAATAGATGATAGATGATTCTATTTTTTCATTTAGAAAACAATTTTTAAGAGTGTTCCAATTTTCCAAAAATTTCCAGAAATTATGTTCAGTTTTCAAAATGAAAAACTGTGCTAGTAAACATGTTTTGTGTTTTCTATTTTCCAGTTTTCAGAAATTTCCAGTTAGTAAACGGCTCATAGAGTCCTAATACATGAGCATCCACTCCAATTTCAGCACTCAGCATGCTTTTCAAACCCATGAATTTCTTGCCAATCATTATTACATGGATCATGGTCCCAACTGTATAGATCATAAATAAAAATACATTTTTATTATATTAAAAGAATATTATTTTTGTACGTGAAATATATTTTCTGAAAGTATATTATTTGAGTATTGAAAATACATTATTTTATATATACTATCAAATAATGTATCTTCAGTACACAAATAATATAGTTTTAATATATTAAAATTAAATATAATATTCATAGTTTTCACAACTATGTCGACCATATATGGTCCACACAATAATCTATCATTTCCTATACTGGGGAAATTAGCCTGCTTTTAGGGATAAGGAAACTGGTCGACGTAGTAAATGTTGGATTCATTCACAGCCTATTTATGGTTCATCTCGTGTGCTATTTATGGTTCATCTCATGTGAATGATGAGTGATGACAATGGTATGTATAGTATAGTAATTTATAATTTTGGACGTACACAATCTTATTAATATTTTATCTTTTATTTTTGTTTCTCCCAAGTCCATCGTTAATGATACCTGGAATCTCGCATCTTCTAGGATAGTCTTGATATACCATTGAACAATGTTATTTTTAACCTTTTCAGTTTACTGGTTTCCTTCACTTTTATTTTGTCCCTCTTTGGCTCTTTTTAATATCTAATAACAAATACAAAAACATATATAAATGTTATTCAGGATTACTATGATTATCATATAATATTTCATAATTCTCATCGTCATAGCGATCCGATCTTTTATATGGTGACGTACTATAAATTAACTAATAATAAAGAGCATTTTTGACTGAATTTTGTGTGACAGATTATTGATATGTCTTGATAAGTGCCAAAGCCACACATTTATTAGTCATTATGGGATTATTTTATACTTTAATGTGGTTCTTCGTGGTTGATTTGTGGTGAAATGGGTTAAAGTATTTATGAGGTCCTGTACTATAGTGTTTTGTTCAATTTAGTCCATCTATCTTAATTTTGTTCAATTTAGTCCCTGTATTTTTAAAAATGAAAGAATTAAGGATAATAGTTGATGTACCGCTGCCATTATATCCGCCATATCATCAAACTTACATGCGAACTCATATATTATTTTTTAAATATTTAAAATTAATTATTTTTACTACAAATATATTACATTAATAAGTCCAAAATAAATACATAAATATAAGATATTGTCTTTAATTGTTTTACTTTTAAAAGTACAAGGACTAAATTGAACAAAATTAACGTAAAAGGACAAAATTGAACAAAACACTATACTACAAGGACTTCATAGGTACTTTGACCAGTGAAATGTGTTAAAATGTGCTAATGTGTTGCAAAGCTCTATCATATCTTGCACTTTAGTGTTTTTGAAGGAGTTTAATTAAGCTAAAAGGAAGGCATATGGGCATGAACCGAAGCAACCAAAGAATAGTGCAAAGTGGAGTATTACAGCAGAGCCTAGCCACGATCGTGGACCCGCTCGTCGCGGGGAAGCAGAAGCAGTCACGACGCGATCCATGCACGCTCGTGATTAGAGCACTGGAATGCATAAGTAACCGAGCCACGAGCGTGGCCCCATTCTAATAACAAATACAAAAACATATATAAATGTTATTCAGGATTACTATGATTATCATATAATATTTCATAATTCTCATCGTCATAGCGATCCGATCTTTTATATGGTGACGTACTATAAATTAACTAATAATAAAGAGCATTTTTGACTGAATTTTGTGTGACAGATTATTGATATGTCTTGATAAGTGCCAAAGCCACACATTTATTAGTCATTATGGGATTATTTTATACTTTAATGTGGTTCTTCGTGGTTGATTTGTGGTGAAATGGGTTAAAGTATTTATGAGGTCCTGTACTATAGTGTTTTGTTCAATTTAGTCCATCTATCTTAATTTTGTTCAATTTAGTCCCTGTATTTTTAAAAATGAAAGAATTAAGGATAATAGTTGATGTACCGCTGCCATTATATCCGCCATATCATCAAACTTACATGCGAACTCATATATTATTTTTTAAATATTTAAAATTAATTATTTTTACTACAAATATATTACATTAATAAGTCCAAAATAAATACATAAATATAAGATATTGTCTTTAATTGTTTTACTTTTAAAAGTACAAGGACTAAATTGAACAAAATTAACGTAAAAGGACAAAATTGAACAAAACACTATACTACAAGGACTTCATAGGTACTTTGACCAGTGAAATGTGTTAAAATGTGCTAATGTGTTGCAAAGCTCTATCATATCTTGCACTTTAGTGTTTTTGAAGGAGTTTAATTAAGCTAAAAGGAAGGCATATGGGCATGAACCGAAGCAACCAAAGAATAGTGCAAAGTGGAGTATTACAGCAGAGCCTAGCCACGATCGTGGACCCGCTCGTCGCGGGGAAGCAGAAGCAGTCACGACGCGATCCATGCACGCTCGTGATTAGAGCACTGGAATGCATAAGTAACCGAGCCACGAGCGTGGCCCCATTCGTGACCTAGGATCTAGGCGTGAAATGAGAGATACCTGGGATGAAATGCTTAAGATATGCTAGATTTAGGTATTTTAGGAGGTTGGATCATTTTCTAAGTTTTAGATTTCGTTTTACATCTCTCTAGCCTCTTAAGAACATTGTATTGAAGACATTCTTGATTGAAGGAATCTTGATAACATTTCTTTGATTCTTGAAGCAATTTGTTAATTGAATCTTCTTTTGAATTCAAGTTTAGTAATCCTCTTGCTTTCTAATTTCTATTCCATTGCTTGATCTTGTTAGAAGTGGTTGCTTTGATTGAATCTTGAGAGTTAGGGCCCAACTCCCTTGATATTTTAGGATCAATTGATCTAGGCAAGAGATTGCTAGATTGATTATAGCCTCCATTCCACTTGTTTTTTCTGCCTTAAGTTCCGAGATGACGAAGTCCGGAATGAGGTGAAGACAAGGTGTTTGATGAATTGACTCTTAGGAATAGGTTGTCACTTGAAGTTCTTTCTATACCTTTGATAGGCGTTGTAGACCAAGAGGTGAACGACATTAGTAAAACCTCGCTTGAAATCCATCAATTGCAATGTCTCAATCTTACCTTAGACACTAGAAGCATTATGCAATGGATGATCAATTCTATTCCAGCTTTTTACTACATTTGAATTCTTTACTTGTGTGGTAATATTCTTGTACTCTTGCTCTTGCACATATTTACTCTATGCACCTTGTGAGTCATGTATATGACAAGCCTAAACACCACTCTCTATCTCAACGCAATTCCACATTTTCAATTTGTCATCCCTAGAGAACGATAAACTCGGGAATCTAGGTTCCTACCACTCACCACCTCTTGTACTCAAGCATTGTCAAGGGTCAAAGATGCATCTTTATGAGAGTCATCTTGGAGTTGTTTTGTGTTTAATTGTAGTCCTTTGTGCTTGGTTTTGGGAGCAAAATACAAAGGAATGATTTTATTGTGTTGCAAGGATCTATGATAAATGCATTTTAGTGGTTTGAAGGATTTTGGATCAAAGTGATAGCATGTGGGCATGATTTGGATAAATTTTGGAAGAGTGTTGTAGCGGCAAGACATCAAATAAAAGAGGCTGAACAATCGTGGAGAAGCACGTAGCTAAACTTTTACAGCCTGCACGAAGCACTATACGATTGTGGCAGCATACCTGGGAGCGACACAAAGGCCTGCACGATCATGCACGCGACCGTAGCGGTGGGCGCGAACTATTTAAAAGCCTGGAAATGTTGACTTTTAATTTGAAAAATAAAAAGTAACATAGACTTTAGTTTTTCATCTTTTAGTCATCCTCAAATGCTCTCCCAATCTAGAGAGAGAAAGTAGTTCTAGGGTTCCAGTAACTTGACAAACTACTTTGATCTTGGAGCTAGTTCCTCTTGATTGATTTGGATTACTTGTTGATTGATTGTTATTTTTGAGTTGAAGCTTGCTAACATCTGCACCTTTTCCATTTCAATTTCATTTTTATCTTCATTTCTTGTTTCAATTTAATGTTATTTCAATTTAGAACAATGAGTAGCTAAAATTCCTTAAGGATTGGATTAGCATTTACTTGAATGGTGCTAGTGTGATTGTGATGAATTGTTAATTGGAATTGTGTTTGTGCTTATTGATTGATTTCATGATGGAAGTGAGATGTTTGGTTGTATCTTTGGAGTTAGGGTCCAATTCCTTGAATGATCTAGAACTTAGTATGCTTGATAAGAGATTGCTAGCATATATGCTAGAGCCTAAGTCCAAAATGAGGTGTAGGCAAGGTGTTTGATAAAATGTGTCACAGGTGTAACATTGTCACTCAGGTGCTCTGATATATTACACTATGATAGGTCATAAAGACCTAAAATTACTATGACAATGGCAATTACCTCACTTGAAGTCCAATGAACACAATCATGCAATTCCTAGCTTAGACGCTAGAAACACCGGCCCATTGCCAGGAAAGGATAATCCATACCATGTTTCATCTCAATTTCTATGTTTACATGCTTGCATACTTGTTTACTCTTGATACTTGCAAACTTTTTTTTTTTTTTTTTTTTTTTGAGAATACTTGCACACTTGATTCTTGATACTTTTCAAACAATGATTGCACACACTTTATTTGGATCTTGTACTTGAAGGGTTCTAGTCCTTCTTTTGACTTGCTACAATCAACACATCCAAATTTGTCATCTTTTGAGAACGACATTCTCAAAAAATCACCTTTCCCAACCTACTTTCAATCCAAAATATACTCACAAGCATGTCCAGGAGAGAACTAGGAACTCATCACTGGCATCCATCTGGATAGATCTAAATTAAAGGATCTTTTTAAAAAAAAATACGGTGACATTTTTGCAAGTAATTGAACTTTAAAGTGCAAGTAAACTGCGTTAAAAGTGCAAGTAAATAACAACTTCATAGAGTACACCTAACTGCAAGTATAATAATAGAGTTAATACCATCTGAGGTCCTCCAATTATAGTGGTTTTGCCACGTTTAGTCTTAAACTTTCAAATTGACCATCTGTGGTCCTTCGACTTTCAAATTTAACCATTCGTGGTCCAAGTTAACCACATATGGTCCTTCAAGTTTCGAAATTTAACCAGCCGTGGTCCTCTTGAAAGGACCATGGTTAGTTAAAATTTAATAGTTGAAGGACCATGGGTGGTTAACTTGGACCACGAATGGTTAAATTTGAAAGTCGAAGGACTACAAATGGTCACTTTGAAAGTTTAGGACTAAACGTGGCAAAACCACTATACTCAGAGGACCTCAGATGGTATTAACTCTCTAATAATATAATGTATTAAAAGTGCAACAAATAATATACCGCGCAACAATATTAAGTACACTTAACGTTATCATTAGTTGAGCCAAACATTATCATTAAGTGCACCAATGTAAAAAGTTAAATTACTTGCACTATTAAGTGTAAATAGTTACACTTTTAAATGATTTTACTTGCACACTTGTATTTGTTATTTGCAATTTTAACACAAATTTATTTTGTACTCAAATTTTGAGTTCTTTACAAAATTGTCACTGTATATTTTTTTTTTTTTAATCACATTTGACCTGTTGGTTTTTATGATGGGGGGCTCAGATTATTAGTTCCTATTTCTATCATGAGTGCTCGTGGGGTCGTGCGAACATGTCAGACCCGTAAGATGAAATCAGACCACACAAATGAAAATCAATATAGATGAGAAAAGACAAAGTGGTAATTTGTAATTCATCTTATTCTCGAAATAAAAATAACAAAAACACGGAACAGACTCTTTCATTTCTTATAATATTATTAACATTTCCAAATATACCACCATAGTAACACACCACTATTACATTTAAGTTACATATAAACATTTTGTTGACAAGTTAAGCTTTGAAAAGCTTACATTATTTATTACATTCATTTGAACTGCAAACTTCCAAACACATTCACATAATATTTAATAATTTATTTAGCAAGCCAACAATAAGTTGAAAAATTCTTGGTTGATTTTAATCCATTGAGAGATAGACATCATAGCAATAATTTAATAACTTAAAGCCCGTCGTGCAAGCTAAGTTATTAAAGTATTGATGGATGATCTATCTGGGTATGAATTAAAACAGCCAAGAATTTGTGAGATTTAATTTGTCACTTGAGATGGTGGGTCTCAATGTCTTTGGTGACATCTAAGACAAACTGCATCAAAGTGTGTGGCTCTGGGGTACTCTCATTCTTCTTCTCAAACTCTAAGGTCCAAGTCACCAAGTTGTTTATGCCCCTTGTGTCAACATGAACAGTTATGCTCAAACTTTTGTAATGTTCTAACAGATCACCTTCAATCACCTTGAATTTCACTGTTTTATGTTCCTCATCTATGGCTTCAATTATCTCTTTTGCAATCTTCTTTTTCCCATCTGCATTCATACATTTTTCATGCAGTATTATCATTAGATCTAAAATGATAGCAAAAGAGAATATAAATTTTATAGTATGAATTGAAATAATTATAAAATGAATCTCATTTTTAATATTTTTTAATAATTATAAAATTAACTGGATTATTATTATTATTTTTTACTGAAACTTTCTATTCCAACAATTGATGAATCCTGATGGCCACTTAAGAACATGGTCTTTCTGTAAAAAGTATGTACCGATCAAATCCATTCATTTTTATAAATATTACAAACTTAAAAGGTTTTTAATAATTTATAAAATTGACTCGCGTTATTTTTTACTAAAATCCTTCATCATTAATGAACACACACACAGAGTAATAATAAAATGAGACCACCTTTTTCCCGTGAGTCCCGTGAAATCCTTTACAAATACATATAAGTTACTACACGAATGCACACAGATTGGATATTGTGCAATTTGCCTAGCATGAATATACACAATCTACCATGTGTGTATTCCTATGGTAGCTTTTATACATTTACGGAGGGTCTCATGGATTTCACAGGAACAATGCAAGCACTTAAATATTAACGAGTTTAAGTTGTTCATAGATTACTAGTTTTAATAAATTGAATACAATTGAAGATCATATTATACATAAATCGTAATGAACATATAAAAAAAGCATATTATTTCACTTCTACTTTAAATAATTCGAATAAATAAGTATTGTCAACTTGCTGGAACAACCTCCAAGGATCGAGATCATGAAATGATCATCTTTAGAAGAAAAAAAAAAAAAACGAGACGACAAGGCCAATATAAAATTTTTATGCATAATTATTTATATATATTAGTTCAATTCCGTATTGCGTAGTCCAATTTATCCGTTGGAACGAAAATCAAGCCGCTAATAATGCACTGACTAAGGCCATAGGAATTGATTCTATCCACTCGGAGTGGAGTGATGTTCCACCTCCATTCTGGAACCATTTGTTGATTTAATACATTCCCCTTTTTTGGCTCTCAAAAAAATTATTATTAGTCCTTTATATTTAAAGTGCAATATTTAATTGTTTTTAATCTGCAAAGAAATTTGTAATCATAACGCTATAATACATTCCCCTTTTTTGGCTTTCAAAAAAATTATTATTAGTCCTTTAGATTTAAAGTGCAATATTTAATTGTTTTTAATCTGCAAAGAAATTTGTAATCATAACGCTATAATCACTGTTCGGAGCACATAAAAAATATATTATAATTGAAATCTAAACATTTAATAAAATTGTTTCACCCGGACTTCATTTAATTTGTATATATATAGCTAGTATAGAGAGGAGATACCATGAGTAAAAGTCCAGCAGATGACAGAGCCAACGTTTCCCCAGTCGCCCTCATGCAAATCACAGCCATGAATCTTGTCTGAGCTCATAGTGGAGATATGATGTGGTCTATACCTAAAGATTTCATGGAACACATCCCCATCCGACTTCACCTCTATTTGTGATACTAACTTCCCACTTAGATTGCTCATCTCTCTCTCTCTCTCTCAAATATGAATATATTTGGGTTTGAGGTTTTGGATTCTCAGCACTGGATAGATGGCCTTTAAATAATTGCAAAGCGGTGGAGTACGCCAGGTAATGCAGATTAGATAATTATTGATGATCGCAGCTGCCAACAATAATTAAGTCATTTATAGCTGTACTGTGGTCCACATGCAAGCAAACTGAGATTATGGATGATCCCCAAACAATATAATAGAAATGATCACTGGTTGCCTGGTTACTCAAAACTAACTGTCAGGATTATATATTATCTGAGATTAAGTCTTTACAACTAGTCTAGAATCATGCGGTGTAAATGAAGTGCAGAAAATACGAATGAGGCACAAGTTTTTTACGCGGTTGAATCCGCGGGGCACAAGTCCAAATCAAGATGAATTTATTTTTGCTTTGTTTAGTTTTACTAGTACTTTAGATTGTTGTTTTATTTTAGTCTTTTAGTTCTTAATTCCACCCATCTTCTATTCACTGTTGTTTTCATGCTTGATGATCTTGATTTTGAACTGCCCTTGCTAATCATGATGAAAAGATTTGTGGATGTCGATTGTTGTTCTGCTTGATTCAGGGGATGATGTGATTGGTTGAGGCAAAAGTTTGATGATTGACATACAGGGGGAATTTACACAGCTTCACATACGGAAATTTTTAATTCTTCCCCCTCTACTCTTGGTTTATTGTGGTACCCCATTGAATTGTTCCTAAAGTGTGGAAACCGCACACCCAATTTGCACTTCTAAAGTGTGGAAAGGGCGTGGTTGATAATTTATATTGCACCGATCACATCTATGCTTTATAGCCATTTTCATTCCACCGCATATCCTCACCTCACACCACACTTTTAAAGTGTGTAAAAGGGAACCATGATTTCACCCATCCACTCATATTTCCAGTACCCCTACATCCACGTGAGTGAACATCAAGAACGGTGTTCGTTCTAAAGTGTGGAACGGACGTACTTTGTGCTTAATTGAAAATCTTGACCCTTGAATGATATGATGTTTGATTGAGGTTTTTGCATGAGGATGAAATGTGTGATACTGTTCCTATTATTTTAGAAATGTGCTCAAATGATGTGTGGAATTCAAATCTTGAGATTTTTGGAGATTACCTCTTTACACCTTGTGAGCTTGCATAGAACCCAAGTAGCTAGCTTTACTTTTGTTTGTGTGCTTGCATGGATTATATCCTTCCTCTTGGACCTCAGTATCTTGGAAACTTTGAAGTGGGAATGTGTGCAAGTGAGGGCCGTAGAAAAGATAATTTGGCAAGACCTGGAATTGGAAATCTCGGTGTGACATGGGGGAAAAAGGTGAGATTTTGGTGAGCATTGTATGATTTCCCACCCTCAAGAAAAAGAAGGGATGACAATTTCAATCCGCCCCGCGGATACCCACCCGAATCCACCACCGCATGGGTCGGGTTCTTTTGGGTGGTGATAAGCGTCAAAAGATGCTAGTTTTTAGGGGCTTTTCAAAGGTGTATTGCGCATGATTTAGCCTTAATTAAGGATGTGTGTTTTATGAAGATTTACCATAAAATCGTGGTTTAGTACAAAGAAACCTTTCTAGTTATATCTTTTAATGTTTTTAGGAATTTTTGGACAAGAAAGGTGACAAATGAGGCTCAAAAACGTCAAAACCAGAAAAGCACACATCAACACTCTGTTCACGCCCGTGTCACGGCGTGACAGAGAAGTGAAGAAGCTAAAAACCCAATCATGCTGCAAGCCACACACGTGAGGCGGAAAGAGGGGATTAAAATCCCATTCACGCCGCTATCATGGCATTAGGGCAGCGTGACCAAGCAGGCGATGATGAATTTGGACGCGCGTGGAGTAAGTTCACATTTACGCCTATGTCACGTCGTGATCGCGGCGTAAATGGGATGCCGAACAAAGCCAAGGGCGGATTTAAGGCCATTTGGGGAGAAATTTGAGGAGAGTTCTACAATTTTTTAGATCTAGATTAGTTTTTACACTTTCTCTCACTAGAATTTAGCCCTAAAACATTCTTAATTTTGTAAGAAGAAGATGAGGATTCAAACAATTCCTTGTAGGATCTTCATCTTTTACCTTTATTGTTTGGTAATCTAGACTTTGCAACCTGGGTTATCCTTGATCTCTACTCTTTAATTGCTTTATTTGATGATGCCTATTTTGCAATTGTTGAGATTATTGAGCTTGATAATGAGTGGCTAAATTTCTAGGGATTAGCTAGGACTGTGGTGTAGATTGCATTTTTGATAATTAACTTGTATTGAATTGTTATATTGTGGTGATTGATTGTTGTTGTCATGAATGTCTTGTTGTGGAGGATGATTTGTGTAGCTTCCTTGGAGTGGGGCCTAACTCCATGGATGATCTTGGAGTCCTAAGGTTTAGGAAAGAGATTGCTAAGCATAGGTGTGCCTCTTGATCCTCCTACATTCTCCGTCCTAGATCTGAGAGGACATGGCCTGGGAAGGAATGTAGGCATGGTGTTCGAGTAAATGTCCCGTAGAAGATGTAAGCACTCGGGTGTCATGTCTACCTATGGGAGGCGTATAGACCAAAATGGCTACGCACTAGCGCACCATTCCTCTTGACTTGTGACACAACATTTGATCACCACTAACACCTGTATTGCGGGATTAGCTAATCACACATTGCAATTAGCATGCAATCCTAATCCGCTTTTACCTTATTGTTTCAATCTCTTTTCAAGCAACCTTTTTCCCTACTCTTCCTTAATCAACCTTTCATTCACCAACGCATTCTCTTGAACAAGAACCTCAAAGCTTGACCAACCTCACCGTGACCCTTTCTCAACACTTCCAAGTTATCACTCCTTGAGTACGACAACCTGGGAATCTTTATTCCCACTCTTCTTTCCATCACACCCTGACACCCCTACATCACACCATTAAACCTTTGAAGCAATTTGCAAGTCCTTCAGGTGGTAGTGGGTGGTGAGTCGGGGTGGGTCTTAAATATGTAAACCTGCTATGGGTCGGGTTGGATTCGGGTTCTATGTACAAAATCCTCCTAGAACCCCACCCGACCCACTGTGTGTGTGTGTATATATATATATATATATATATATATATATATATATATATATATATATATATATATATTAAAATAAATATTAGTATGTAGTTATTTATAAAAGTTTCTATAACATCGTGTAACATTTTACTATTTTTATATCTAAACCTACTAAGTTTATTTTTAAAAATTAATAATTTAATTATTATATTTAAATATTTTTATTATTTTATGTTTTAGTATAACTAATGAATTTTATTATTTTATTATGTATAAGTGGTGGGTACCCGTAGTGGGCATCCGCACCCAGTGGGGGTGGGAGTGGATTTTGAAAAAGTCCACTCGATGCGGGTTGGGGGTGACAGTGAATGAAGAAAATATAAGGTGGGTCTGGTGATGGATGTAGCCCTCCCTGATCCACCCCCGACCCATTGTCATCCCTAATGAAAAGACATGAGGGGTAGTAAAGGAGAAATAAAGAAAAAGTCAAAAAAAAAGGGCCAAAAAGAGACAAATGGCCACCCTTATGAGAGGAAAGACACTAGGAAAGTCGTCTTGTTAGGATTGGGGCAACCATCGCCCCATTTTTGAAAAAGCGTAGAGCTCTACGTGAAGTTGGTTGTCCCAACGACATTATCGATCCTAGGAGATGAGAAAACAAGAGAGGAGGTGAGCCACCCGACTAGGATTCGTATACCCATTGCATTAACTTCGAAAAGGCATGGAGCTCCACGTGAAGTTGGCTTACTCGATGACGTTATCCTAGGGAATTGAGAAGAAAAGAGAGTCTCGCTAAGCTAAAATGCATGAAGACGCCCATACCATACCCTCACTTTACTTTACATGTTGGGTCTTTATGGATGGGTTTTGAGGCGAGCTTGCACACATCGTTCGCACTAGTTGGCTCGGCTTAGTAGGCCCTTGAGGATTGGATGATTTGAATCAAAAGATAAAGAAGAACAAAAAGAAAAGCAAAAAGAAAAAAGGAGAAAAGAAATAAAAAGAAAGAAAAAATCCAATTGCTTGCTTGCTTGGCTTGATGAATTGTGTGTGAGAGGTGTTCCCTTTTTACTTTGTCTTAACCTTTTAAGGGATTTTATCTTCCTAAACATCTCTTGACTTTGGAATGTCACATATGGTTTGTCACATTTGCTTGATAACATGAAGGATGCCATACATTTGATTCATGTGCATGACTTGCTTGATTGACCATTTGAGTGTTGTGGATTCATGAGCTATCTTTGGCATTTATGGTCTTGATTAGTGATTGGTTTGCTTGGGGACAAACAAGGTTTAAGTGTGGAAACTTTGATAAGCGTCAAAGATGTTATATTTTGGGGGATAATTGAGAGACATATTGTGCTGTAATTGGAGTCCTTTGAGCCTATTACATGCTTAGAATACCTTATTTTTGTTAAAAATAGGAACACGACCGGACTAATTGTGGTTGCATTTGTAGAATAATGGAAAGCTGTCATTTTTCAGTGTATTTCGGTGACAGGTTGGTATTTGGAGCATATCTGGATCTAAGGGTATCCAAATGAGATAATTCAAATGGAATTGGACCGGAAATTCAAAGGACTACAACATTTATGAAGACTACAAGTAATGATTCAGACATCTCGGCAGACTTTCTTGGCCACAAATGTGGTAGACGCTGTGGGAAGGCGAAGATGTTTCACCACGCCCTCCGCCATGAAAGTAGCGGGAGAGAGTCTGGCCGCGCGGATCGCCACGAAAGTTGCAGGAGCCCTAAGCAGCGTGAGAATTATTTTAAGGCCTAAATGGGTTGATATGATCATCTAGTCATCTTTAAAAAAAATTCATCATTTACGATCTACAACAATGTGCTTTGGAAGGCATAACAATATGTACTGGAATGCAAAAATGTGCATTGTAAGGCACAAAAATATGCAACAATTATTGAAAAGACTAAATTTAATACTTGATCATCAACAAAATTCATAAACGATCACAGTATTCAACTAAAATTAGTAATTAGTGATTCATTCAAGATCAAATGCTATTTAAAAATGTATATATATATATATATATATATATATATATATATATATATATATATATATATATATATATATATATAACACCTACAATCATAAAAGCTAAAGGCATAACAATATGCATTGAACTCTAAAAAGGCAAAAATGTGCATTGTAAGGTAAAAAAAATATTAAACAATTATTTAAAAGTAAATTTAATGCATGATCTTCAACACAAATCATAGAAGAACAAAATATTCAACTAAAATTATATATATATATATATATATATATATATATATATATATATATATATATATATATATATATATATATATATATATATATATCAGGTGAAGGGATCAGGTGCATTTGTTGCTTCCCGTCCGATTGTGCGGTGGATTAATGTGCGTGAGTGTTATGCTCAATATGCTTGAGATTTGTACTTAATGTGCGTCATGTTAATATGCGTGAGTTTTGTACTTAATGTGCCAGAGTATTGTGCTTAATATGCATGAGATTTGTGCTTAATGTGCGTGAGTAATAAGAGAATTTTCAACAATCTGGAATTGAAGCAAACAACAGAAGTTTCAGATTCTCTGACCAAGATCGGTCTGCATAGACCATTGATAAGGATAGAATTTGTGTATTCACTTTGTGAAGCTTTTATTTATTTGTAAACATCAGTAAAGCAGAGCAACACACTATTATATGTCGTTATTGAAACTTGAAGATTCAAATCTTTCATCTTGGATAGAACAAAAAGAGCATCAGCAACCATCTCAGATGTCGAATAAGCACAAGCCAGCATATTCCATACCACATTATGAGCAACCCAATAATCGAAGTTATTCTGAAGCAACTCACAGAGTGCAGGTACTGGGGATGGGGAAGAAGCTGATATCCATATTTTCTGCTGCATTTTACACATTCATGCACATTAAGTACAAATCTCAGGCACATTAGACAGAACACTCACGCACATTAATAACTGCACAACCGCAAGGGAAACTTTCACTATATATATATATATATATATATATATATATATATATATATATGCAAACACGCACCAATAGTGTTAGGAAACGCACAACAAAAAAAGTACAAATACACCAAAAAACGCATCATTAGGTACGCATCATCACAAAATGCACCATTCAGTATGCATAAACACATCATATATATATATATATATATATATATATATATATATATATATATATATATATATATATATATATATATATATATATATATATATATATATATATATATATATATATATATATATATATATATATATATATATATATATATATATATATATATATACTAGTTTTACACGCGCATTGCGCGAATGAGTTAATGCCCAATGTTTATAATTAATTAAATATTTGAAAGTATATCAATGCAAGATTATATATGAGAAGTTCATACATAAGTAAAATGTTAAATTTGTTTATTTAAATATGTAACTCATAGTATATGAATACAAGGTAATATAGGAGATTCATTATAATTGTTACTAAAGTTATTTTTTTTTTTAAATAGTAACCAAGTATTTTTTGTTGCAAATGGTTCTAATAATTTTAATGAATGCACATATATACAAGATCAATGAATGAATCAACGGTACATGTCCTTTAGGTGCTTTGCTCAGTGTTCATTTAGTTCAATCATTATTGTTTAATAAATTAGTATAGATAAAGAAATTCATAATTTAAGAAATTTTGATGCAGTAAGAAGTTAAAAAGTTTAATTATAATATAACCTAAAGATATTGGACGATTGGTAAATATGATGTAACCCAAATATCAAAATGCTAAAGAAAGTAATTGGTTATTCAACAGTTTGAAACAACAATTTGTTCCAAACAACTGAAAATACAAAAATTGTAATTTACAATATTTTCACTTAGCGTTTTTGAGAATAATTTTCCCAAAACACCTCTATATTTTTATTTTTATTTTAAGTTTACTGTACAACCATTTCGACTCATTGAATAACAAGAGCCAGTTTCGTTGGGTCACTGCTTGCCCATCAACGGATGGGCAAGCATAATTTTTAAATTGGAGCCTTAAAGCTCTTTTTATAAGAGAATCAAGGCTCCCATGCCACTTTTCCCACTGATGTGGGAAAAGTGCCAAACTAAGGGGAGCCGAACGTTCGGCTCCCCATATGCTTTATTTATTTTTTAAAATTTTATTTCTTTTATTTAAATATTATTATTATTATTATTTAAAACAATTATTATTATTATTATTATTATTATTATTATTATTAGTATTATTATTATTATTATTATTATTATTATTATTATACCCTTAAGTCATTTTACATGTTAATCTAAACAACTGATTTTTTCAAATATCTTTTTACCAACCATTATATAATTCGTTGGTCAAATCCGCTAAACAAGGACATTGCGAGGTAGTTTCCCATTTCGACTTGTTGCGTGTTTTGAATACTCTTTTTGTCATCAAATCCCTCAAGTAATTAATATGATTGACTTTATTAAATATAATTTTAAATTTTTTTTTCATGTATTAATAAAATACTTGGTAAATAAATATATAGCATTATTTTGTAATATAATTTTGATATTTAATTAAAAGATAGTGCACAAAAATATAATAGACAATGTAGTGAATATAATCAATTGATGAATTTGAATGTAAAGAATTTTTACATTGGAGAAAAATAAACACAATATAACTAATGAAGTTATTTTTCTTAACTAATTTATTGATAATGAATAAATTTTTTGAATAAAGACATTGTAGGGACAAAGTAGTGAATATAATCAATTGATAAATTTGAATATAAAGATAACCAACTTGGAGACTAGGTGAGAAGGAGACTTACCAAGTTGGAGACTAAGTAAAAATGGAGACTAACCAAGTAAAATGCACAAGTCTCACAAAAGCCATGCACTGATGATGAAACACACCAAGTAAGGTGGACCAAGCACAAAATAGAAACAGAGCATCTCACCATGCACAAACTATGAAGTTTTTACAGAGGTTACAATATATCATTCTACATGGATCGTGAAAGAGAAAATAACTGATATATTTTCATCTGAACAACAATGTTTTTACGATGGACCCGGAGACGCTCGAAGAAAGCTGATTCACAGAGATATATTTTCATACTCAAGCAAGAATCAGCAGATGAATTATTTGATCAACTTGATATGTCACAACATTTATGAAGGACAAGAAATGTCAAGCTTTCCGCGCCGAACTTATTTAAATTTTGGAGGCTACAAAATTCAAGACACGGCAACGGGCAAAATATTCAAATCATCTAAAAAAAAGGCGAAAAGACTACTGCCTAACATTTCAGATCAAGTTGACAACTTTATTTTGATCAACTACATACGAAGATGGACGATCGAGATCGAAAGTTGATCAACGGGCAAATAGCTTTCATTGGCTATAAATTATCCAAGCAGACTTGAAGACAAGTGACCACGATTGAGCGATCTACAAATTGAGTACGACTGATCAATTAAGATATACAAGCAAGAGAAAAGAAAGTAATATTCAAATCAGCCAAGAAGCAATATATTGAGCTATATACGATAGAATTCAAGTCTGAGTGAGAGAAATATTTTATTTCTTTGTAAACTTCTCTACTGAGTGTATAAAGAGGGTAGAGTAACTAGAGAGAGTGAAAAACGCTGGTTGAGTGTAGCTTTGTGCGTAGCACTCGGTGTAAAGGGCAGAGTAACAAGGGGAGCTTGTAAAAACCTTGTGAGAGCGTAGCTTTGTGCACAGTTCTCGTGGTGAAGGAGTACAGCTTGGTGCGAAGTACTCGGGAAGGCGGAGTAACAAGAGGAGCTTGCGAAAAACCTTTGAGGAGTGTAGCTTTGTGCGAAGCACTCGGAGAAGTGTCGGTGGACACTTATTCACTATTGTATCTGGGTGATCGAAGAATAGTGAATTTCCTCCTTGAAGTGAAAGGAGAAGAGTGGAGTAGGAGAATTACACCATCTCCGAACCACTATAAATCTCTCTCTCTCTCTTTACTTACTGCTCATATATTTTGAGCATGCTCATTCTAACTGTGAACTAACCCGATTACGATTTATTGCATATATTTATCTATCTGGGTTTGATATTTCCCACGTTTCCATGCAAGCCAAACTTTACGTACATCATCCTTGAACCATATCAAGTGTTTCTAATGTGTTGCATGTTTAGAATCTCTCTTTGAGCACCACACAATCAAGCATAACACTTTACCGATATCTATTCCGCTGCACACTCTAAGTTGTTTAACTTGTTACTTAGAGTTGAATTTACCAAAGTTTTATTTACCTTGTGTGTTTTGAGAAGAAGAAAAGAAAAGTTAGAGAAGTCTATTCACCCCCATCTAGACTTCTCGCCACCCTTTCGGGACCAACAAGTGGTATCAGAGCGGTTGTCTATTTGAGTCAATTTTGACTGCTAGATAGATCTCAAAATCTTCAAGATGAAGAGAGATATGGTTCTCGCTCAAAATCTGCTTTTCTCACTTGACAAATTTGATGATTGGAAAATTCGAATGCAGGTGCCCTTATCTGCTCTAAATGATGAAATGTGGGAAGTCATCACAAATGGTCCTATTTCTATTATGCAAGTCAACACTGCAGTTGCACGAGATCTAAATGCTCCACAATATGTTCCAAAGCCAAAAATGGAGTGGACAAATGAAGATAGAGGACGAAATAATTGGACAACATTGGCAAAGATATTTTGTTCAAGGCCGTAGATGACACCATATTCCCAAAGATTCAAAAGTGCACTACAGCAAAAGAAATATGGGATACACTTATCGGTATCTGTGAAGGCGATGAACAAGAAAAAGATAACAAACTAACCATTGCCATGAAGAGGTTCGAAGACTTCAAAATGCTACCGAACGAAAGCATCACCGACATGGAAGCACGATTGATCAAAATCCTTGGAGAAATCACGGATCTGGGAAAGACCATTACCCAGAAGGAAATATCGCTCAAAGTGTTACGCGGACTACCTACAAGTTGGGATATGAAGGTGACCGCAATGCGCTATCATAGAGATCTAAGGACATTATCTACGGATAAACTCTTTAATGATCTTAAGGCGTATGAGTTCGAAATGAAGACACGAGTCGAAGAAGAACGCGATGAACGAACATCCGCACTGATGGCCGAACAACCATCCAGATTAAGGTCAGTAGGAAATAATGATTTTTTATCTGACAAACAATTTTCCCTATTTGTTAGGAAATTCAAGAAGTTCATGCGAAAGAACAAAGGATCACCACAAGGAAATTCTTTTCGAGAGAATAGAAGATCAAGAAGAGAATCTACCGAAGAAAACACAAATGTGTGTTACAATTGTAGAAAGCCTGGACACTTTATGGCCGAATGTCCACACCCCAAGGCGAACAAAAATTCGAACACTTCTAACTCTCCACAGGTTTAATACAAATCCAAAGAAAATAAATTCAAAAAGGATAAGCAGAAGGCACTAATAAGCGATCCATTAGAAGCAAGTGGATCTGAAGAATCATCTAGCGACGAGAGTGATTCATCACAAGAAGATACGGCGCTACTATGTTTAGTAAGCAAGACATCCGAACATGAGGAATGCTATATGGCGCGTGAAATCGACGAAGAGGTATCTTCTAGTTCTTTTAGCTCTTTTATCTCCGTTGACACCTCTTTCGAGACTCAAGAATCTTTTCAAAGTCTTATGGAAGATTGTCAAAAGGTCATGGTCACTCATACTCAGATCAAAGAGCGCAATAATACGTTAATCCTTGAAAAGGAAGAAATGGCACAAAAATTACAAAATGCTCTAAATGAAATGAGTAACTTGAAAGCCGAAAATGTTCGACTTCAAGAAGAGTGTAAAGCTAGAGAGGTTCGAGAACATAACCTGTAACACCCCGTGTTACGGCCCCTAAAACCAATTAATTAATTAACCCATAGCCCAAGAGAAAGAATAAATTATAATAATTAATTAGGGAAAAAGGCCCACCATAGTCCATGGGCCCTCATCCCTAAACCCAACCCCTAGTCCTAAAAGAATTAGACCCTAAATAAGACCCTTAGATATATAAATAGGGAACCTAGAAGGCACCTAGAACTCCCACAAGAATAACGCCCCACCACCCCAAAAGAGCTCCAAGAATCCCCTTAGAAGAAATCAAGAAAGCAAGAAAGTTTAAAGAAAGACCCTTCATAGCCAAGGAATTAATTAAGGCTAAGAGGTAACCCATGTCTCAACAAAACCTATTTTCATAGCTATGATTTCCCCCGTAGGATTTCCCCATATTATTGTGTATTGATGATTTGTGATGTTATTATTGATGATTGATGGGATAATTCCATGGGTGATCTTGATATCGGGAGATTCTTGATAATTATGGTGTTCTTAACAATTATGTGGAGTTCTTGATAATTATATGTTGTTCTTGATAATTGTATGGCGCTCTTGATGCTTATGTGTTATTTGTACCGAATCTTGTAATTAGAAGACGAACCGCATTCTTGTTGATGTAAAAGTAATTAGAACCCTAGGTTGATGTTCTTGTTGGCGTTCTTGATGCTTGTGTGATGTTCTTGATGCTTATGTGATATTCTTACCGAATCTTGTAATTAGAAGATGAATCGTATTCTTGTTGGTATAAAAGTGATTAGAACCCTAGGTTGTATCGTATGATATTATTCTTGGTGTATCGGGTGGGGAAATCGCATGTTTGGGTGTCAATTATGTTTAGAAAAGCATGATAGGTTATGTGCCGTACGTTTCTCGTAATTGATCCGTTAATTGTCTACGTGTTGATCGTTAATTGCGTGGTAAAGCATGGTTTCGGGTTCCACAATGGTTCTCGGGGCGTTTTTTTGGTGAAAAAGAGTCAGTGGGGGGTAGGGGACCCGCCACCTACCCGCGGCCAGAAGGGGCGTCTCCGGCAGCGGGCAGCTGCCCGCCGGCGACCCGCTGCCTGGAACAGTGTTTACCGGCGGGCAGCCGGCGGGTGGCCCCCACCCACCGGCTACCCGCTGGAAATCTCCCCCATTCGGGACCCCGGCTTCCCCGTTTGATGTATCCTCGATCCCCGTGGTGTCCCAACGGACTCCGTTCATCGTGCCGTGTCTAGTTTGATGTTTCGGGTACCGTTCGTAGGTTAATGAGGCTTATATATTGCATGCTAGTTGAATTGGTATCCCGTTGACCTAGGTGGAAGAAGTTTGAACCCCTTAGGACCATTCTTAGTACGTGAAGGATCACGCATAGGTTTCGTTATACGCTTTCACCCCCTTCCCAATGTGTTAATGTGGGTTGCATGTGCTTGCTATGTGTTATGTGTGCATGATACCCCAATTCGGTTGCGATCGGATTGGTTATTCCTGAGCTGCGGTTCAGAAGCTGGCTGCGGTCAGATTTACACTCTTGGGCTGCGGTCCACCGTTTGGTTGCGATCAAACGTTTCTACATGAGCTGCTGTTCATACTTTCCTGGCTGCGGTCAGATGACATACTCTTGGGCTGCGGTCCACTGTTTGGTTGCGATCAAACATTACGATGAGCTGCGGTTCATCGGTCGGTTGCGATCGACCCCTCCGTGTTGCGATACGGGGCAGGGTGCTGCGGGGCCGTGTCAGAGCTATATGCGCCGACCCTCATGTATGGGCATGCGATTGGTCCTGTGGCGCCAACAAAGTTTGCTATGTGATGAGATATGGATGAGTTGTGATTATGAGTATCTTGGGGGATGTGACTATGGGATTTATGATGGGGATTGTTTATGTTGGGTTATGATTATTAATTGTGCTCAGCTTTATCTGTCTTGCCTGTTGTGGATTGTATACGCTTGTTATAACTGTTGCTTGTGTCTAGCCTTATCTGTCGAGTCATTCCCGGTTTTAAAAGCTAGAGTTCGTAGGATATATCTTCATGCTCAAAATGGTTTTCGTATATCTATATATATCTATATGTATTGTATTTCAACGCGTTGGTGTGGGTTACCAGCATTTCTCGCTGAACAGATATATTTGGCTTTCAGGCACTGATGAGTAGACACCGGAGAGCGCTAGAGATTCGAGGCATAGTGTAGATAGTTTCCCTTTCGGCCTGCGTGCCATTTACATTATTACGGACTTTAGTCAGTTAGCCTGTGCATCTGAGTTCTCCAACTCAGGTGTGGCATAGCACCCCGTACCTTTATGTTTAATAATGCTCTGTTTGGGATTTAATAAGAGAATACCTTTATTATATAAGTCTTTAAAAGTTTTAAAATTTCGGGGTGTTACAGTTGGTATCAGAGCCTAAGTTTGACCGTAGGATAAGACTCTTAAGACCGGACTTTAGGACACTAGGCTCGAACTCTTAGTATATAGGAACATAGGATTCAGGAATCTTAGGACACGCGGTGAGACTGAGAAACCTACACATAACCCCACACCCAATTCCTCTCCGAATCAAAGAAATTCCCCCCCCCCCCCCCTTTCACTTATTACATCCAGGTCAGAATAAAAAATAACATCGACTCATGAACACCAGGATGGCACCAAAGAGGAGATAGACAGGAACACCGAAACTCCCCACTCAGGAATTCTTGACACAGAATCTACAACGCCTGGCCCAAATTGCCCAGGCACTGAGTACCACCATTCCTCAACCCTTACCAACAGACGAAAACCTGGAAGTCCACCACCAAGTCTCGGCACATCAACCACCCACCCTCTCCGGGGACGAAGACCCCACAACCCTCGAGGAATGGATCAGGACTTTCGACAGGATCTTCAGGGCAACCAAATGCCCCGAGGACCATCAAGTAAGAATAGCCTCCTTCTATTTCAAACACGAGGCCGATACATGGTGGGCCCACGAGGGACCCACATGTGAACATGACCATGGGTTCAACTGGGAATCCCTGAAGACACGACTACGGGAACGATTCCATCCCCACCACCTAAGAGCCACCATATACGAAGAATTCCTTCACCTAAAACAAGGTGCAACCTCGATCACGGAATACTACCAACAATTCCACCGACTGGCTCGCCTCATCCCCGAGCTAGTACCCACCGAGAAGATCAGGATCGAAAGATTCATAACAGGCCTGGACCCCGAATATCAAAAAGCCCTGGCCACACAAGAACCAGGAACCCTCGGGGAGGCCTATGCCAAGGCGTCCCAACTACAACAAGTGCCAAACCAACCCCGGGAAACACACCTGGGGTACAAAAGGAAATCGGAAGGAAATCACGTAAACCCCACCCGCGGCCGTAAAAACCCCAGGGCCGCCTCAACCCGCCAAGTCACCCCGCCAACCACTCAAGGAAGAATCCTTACTCTAAGCAAAGCCAAAATTGGAGATAGCAACGTAGTCTCCAGAACCTTCCTAGTACACGCCACCCCCGCCACGGTGTTATTTGACTCAGGGGCTATCAACTCGTTTATAGCAACCGAGTTTGCCACTCAACTCGGCCTCAACACTAGCACCAAGGTCCGATTTCAGGTCAAAGTGGCTTCCAGCGAAATCCTAGAATGCGACCGCATGTACGAAAATATAACGATCGCCATACAAGGGGTGGGATTTCCCAGCAACTTAATCCGATTCAAACTGGATGGGGTACAGGTAATTTTGGGCATGGATTGGCTAGGGAAATACCAAGCACAAATCCTATGCGGAGAACAAAAAGTGGTCCTACGTGGACCAAACGGTAAGAGGGTGTCATATCATGGGACCCACCGGGAAGCCGGGATCAAAGTGGTGAACATGATAAAAATGAAGAAATACCTAAACAAGGGAAGCGAGGCCTTCCTATGTTCGGTCGAGGACCTCAGCACCAAAACCCCCGAACCACAAACCATTCCAGTGGTAAACGAATTCACCGACGTCTTCCCGGACGAAATCCCCGGGGCACCCCCAGCCAGAGAAGTAGAGTTCACCATAGATCTCGTACCGGGCGCTGCCCCAATTTCTAAACCTCCCTACCGGTTAGCACCAAAAGAAATGAAGGAACTGAAGACGCAACTGCAGGAATTGCTAGACAAGGGCTACATCCGTCCTAGCACCTCCCCATGGGGGGCGCCAGTGTTGTTTGTTAAAAAGAAGGATGGGAGCATGCGCCTATGCATCGACTACAGGGAACTTAACCAAGTCACGATAAAGAATAGATACCCCCTTCCCTGAATTGACGACTTGTTCAACCAACTTAAAGGGGCAGGGGTATTTTCGAAGATTGATCTAAGATCCGGATATCACCAAATACAGGTGGCCAAACCGGACATTCAGAAAACAGCTTTCCGGACACGTTACGGTCACTATGAATTCACCGTAATGCCCTTCGGACTCACCAACGCGCCTGCCATATTCATGGACATCATGAACCGAGTATTCCGACCCCACTTGGATGACTTCGTCATTGTATTCATTGACGACATCCTAGTCTACTCCCGAAACAAGGAAGAACATGAAAGACACCTCCGCATAACCCTGCAAACTCTAAGAGAGCACCAACTATACGCCAAGTTCTCTAAATGTGAATTCTGGAAAGACAGTGTGGCCTTCCTGGGTCACGTGATAGCCAAGGAAGGGATTAAGGTGGACCCCTCCAAAATCCGTGCCGTTAAAGAATGGACCACACAGAGCTCACTCACCGAAGTCCGAAGCTTCCTAGGTTTGGCGGGCTACTACAGGAGGTTTGTACCCGACTTCACCAGGATAGCCCAACCCCTCAACAAACTCATGAAGAAGGAAACCCCCTTCTGATGGGACAACGACTGCACCTCAGCCTTTCAAGAATTGAAGGATAAGTTAACCACGGCACCCGTACTCGCCATCCCCTCCGGGGAGGAAGGATTCGAGGTTTTCAGTGACGCATCCAAGAAAGGGTTGGGATGCGTGCTAATGCAAAAGGGCCGAGTAATAGCCTACGCATCCAGACAGCTCAAAACCCACGAAGAAAACTACCCCACCCACGACCTCGAGCTAGCCGCCATCGTGTTCGCACTAAAAATTTGGAGGCATTACTTATATGGGGTGCAATGCAAGATTTACACGGACCATAAGAGCCTAAAATACATCTTCACCCAGAAAGACCTAAACATGAGGCAACGGAGGTGGTTAGAACTCATAAAGGACTACGACCTGGACATCCAGTACCATGAGGGAAAAGCTAACGTGGTGGCGGATGCCCTAAGCAGGAAGGCTAACCACTCCCTCAACACCACTTGGATCCTACCGGACCAACTGTACAGGGACTTCCAAAGACTGAATTTGGAAATAATAAAGTAAGATCAAAACCACCCCGACATCCACTTGTTCAACACACGAGTCATACCTACGCTCTTCGAGGAAATCAAAATAGGGCAACAGCAGGATCCGGAACTAGATAAAATCCGCCTCGACATAACCCAGGGGAAGGAAGGACCCTTCAAAATACACGAAGACGGCAGTCTCCGTTACCAAGGTAGGTGGTGCGTGCCCTCAACGCACCCCCACTTGAAACAAAAAATCTTGGAGGAAGGACACAACTCCCCATACTCAGTTCACCCAGGGGGTGACAAGCTATACCAAGATGTAAAAAGGTTGTTTTGGTGGCCCAACATGAAAAAGGAAATCGCGGATTTCGTGGCCAAGTGTCTGAATTGCCAAAGGGTGAAGGCCGAACGATGCAAACCCAAGGGACTCGTACAACCCCTTGAGGTACCACAAGGAAAGTGGAATTCCATATCCATGGATTTCGTCGGAGGACTACCCCCAACGAAGACCGGCAAAGATAAGATTTGGGTCATAGTGGACCGACTAACCAAAACGGCGCGATTCATCGCCATGAAGGAAACGTGGACAATGACACAACTAGCCCAAGCCTACTTGAGCCAAGTAGTGAAGTATCACGGAGTTCCCCGAAACATCGTATCCGATAGAGACTCCAGGTTCGTCTCACAATTCGGGAAATCACTGCAATTAGCCTTGGGGACACAACTAAAACTAAGCACTGCTTTCCACCCCACCACGGATGGCCAAACCGAAAGGACCATTCAGACTCTCGAAGACATGCTAAGAGCCTGCGTGTTAGACTTTCAAGGGACATGGGAGGAACACCTAGACCTGATTGAATTCTCATACAGCAACAGCTACCACGCGAGCATTTGTATGGCACCCTACGAAGCTCTATACGGACAAAAATGCAGAACCCCCTTATGTTGGGAAGACATGGTCGACCCAATAACACTAGGGCCCCAACACCTACAAGATACAATCACTAAGGTCAAGTACATCCGGGAAAGGATGAAGGCTGCCCAGGACCGCCAGAAGTCCTATGCCGACCTAAAGAGGAAACAAGCCGAGTTCAACACCGGGGACAAGGTCTGATTGAGAATCTCGCCCACACGGGGGGTGATGAGATTCGGAAGGAAAGGAAAGCTCAGCCCTCGATTTATCGTCCCCTATGAAATCATAGAAAAAGTTGGGAACCAAGCCTATCGCCTCGCCCTACCCGTTGAACTAGAACGAGTACACAACGTATTCCACATATCCCAGCTAAAGAAATACATACACGACCCAAGCCACGTGCTTCAACCCGAGGTCGTAAACCTCGACGAGTCACTAGTATACGAAGAAAGACCCGTGAGGATCCTGGACACCAAGACAAGAAACACCCGTCGCCGAGCCATAGAAATGGTGAAAGTCCTCTGGACCAACCATGGGACCGAGGAAGCAACGTGGGAGCTCAAAGACACAATGAGGGAACGCTACCCCGAACTTTTCACACCAGGTAACTAAGAAAAAGTCACTCGGCAAGGACCAAGCTTCGGGGACGAAGCTTCCCATTAAGGGGGGGAGAGTGTAACACCCCGTGTTACGGCCCCTAAAACCAATTAATTAATTAACCCATAGCCCAAGAGAAAGAATATATTATAATAATTAATTAGGGAAAAAGGCCCACCATAGTCCATGGGCCCTCATCCCTAAACCCAACCCCTAGTCCTAAAAGAATTAGACCCTAAATAAGACCCTTAGATATATAAATAGGGAACCTAAAAGGCACCTAGAACTCCCACAAGAATAACGCCCCACCACCCCAAAAGAGCTCCAAGAATCCCCTTAGAAGAAATCAAGAAAGCAAGAAAGCTTAAAGAAAGACCCTTCATAGCCAAGGAATTAATTAAGGCTAAGAGGTAACCCATGTCTCAACAAAACCTATTTTCATAGCTATGATTTCCCCCGTAGGATTTCCCCATATTATTGTGTATTGATGATTTGTGATGTTATTATTGATGATTGATGGGATAATTCCATGGGTGATCTTGATATCCGGAGATTCTTGATAATTATGGTGTTCTTAACGATTATGTGGAGTTCTTGATGATTATATGTTGTTCTTGATAATTGTATGGCGCTCTTGATGCTTATGTGTTATTTGTACCGAATCTTGTAATTAGAAGACGAACCGTATTCTTGTTGATGTAAAAGTAATTAGAACCCTAGGTTGATGTTCTTGTTGGCGTTCTTGATGCTTGTGTGATGTTCTTGATGCTTATGTGATATTCTTACCGAATCTTGTAATTAGAAGACGAATCATATTCTTATTGGTATAAAAGTGATTAGAACACTAGGTTGTATCGTATGATATTATTCTTGGTGTATCGGGTGGGGAAATCGCATGTTTGGGTGTCAATTATGTTTAGAAAAGCATGATAGGTTATGTGCCGTACGTTCTCGTATTTGATCCGTTAATTGTCTACGTGTTGATCGTTAATTGCGTGGTAAACCATGGTTTCGGGTTCCACAATGGTTCCTGGGGCGTTTTTTTGGTGAAAAAGAGTCAGTGGGGGGTAGGGGACCCGCCACCTACCCGCGGCCAGAAGGGGCGTCTCCGGCAGCGGGCAGCCGGCGGGCGGGCAGCTGCCCGCCGACGACCCGCTGCCCGGAACAGTGTTTACCGGCGGGTGGCCCCCCACCCACCGGCTACCCGCTGGAGATCTCCCCCATTCGGGACCCCGGCTTCCCCGTTTGATGTATCCTCGATCCCCGTGGTGTCCCAACGGACTCCGTTCATCGTGCCGTGTCTAGTTTGATGTTTCGGCTACCGTTCGTAGGTTAATGTGGCTTATATATTGCATGCTAGTTGAATTGGTATCCCGTTGACCTAGGTGGAAGAAGTATGAACCCCTTAGGACCATTCTTAGTACGTGAAGGATCACGCATAGGTTTCGTTATACGCTTTCTCCCCCTTCCCAATGTGTTAATGTGGGTTGCATGTGCTTGCTATGTGTTATGTGTGCATGATACCCCAATTCGGTTGCGATCGGATTGGTTATTCCTGAGCTGCGGTTCAGAAGCTGGCTGCGGTCAGATTTACACTCTTGGGCTGCGGTCCACCGTTTGGTTGCGATCAAACGTTTCTACATGAGCTGCTGTTCATACTTTCCTGGCTGCGGTCAAATGACATACTCTTGGGCTGCGGTCCACTGTTTGGTTGCGATCAAACATTATGATGAGCTGCGGTTCTTCGGTCGGTTGCGATCGACCCCTCCGTGTTGCGATACGGGGCAGGGTGCTGCGGGGCCGTGTCAGAGCTATATGCGCTGACCCTCATGTATGGGCATGCGATTGGTCCTGTGGCGCCAACAAAGTGTCCTATGTGATGAGATATGGATGAGTTGTGATTATGAGTATCTTGGGGGATGTGACTATGGGATTTATGATGGGGATTGTTTATGTTGGGTTATGATTATTAATTGTGCTCAGCTTTATCTTTCTTGCCTGTTGTGGATTGTATACGCTTGTTATAACTGTTGCTTGTGTCTAGCCTTATCTGTCGAGTCATTCCCGATTTTAAAAGCTAGAGTTCGTAGGATATATCTTCATGCTCAAAATGGTTTTCGTATATCTATATATATCTATATGTATTGTATTTCAACGCGTTGGTGTGGGTTACCAGCATCTCTCGCTGAACAGATATATTTGGCTTTCAGGCACTGATGAGTAGACACCGGAGAGCGCTAGAGATTCGAGGCATAGTGTAGATAGTTTCCCTTTCGGTCTGCGTGCCATTTACATTATTACGGACTTTAGTCAGTTAGCCTGTGCATCTGAGTTCTCCAGCTCAGGTGTGGCATAGCACCCCGTACCTTTATGTTTAATAATGCTCTATTTGGGATTTAATAAGAGAATACCTTTATTATATAAGTCTTTAAAAGTTTTAAAATTTCGGGGTGTTACATAACCTTCTGGAAGTAATCGCATCATTTACAAATTCATCCTAAATACTGGATAAAATGGTAAACATGCAAAAATCCGCGAGATAAAGTCGGACTAGGCTACGATCTATCATGTTCTCAAACTCCTGTGAAACTGACTAATTCTACTACTACTTTAATTAATAAAGTTCCAGTGGTAAAATTTGTGAAAAGTCAGTATAGCACAATGAGACAAGGAGTTGGTAATCAAATAAATGCCCATAAAAATGATGCAAGGCTGAATCCAAAAATCAATATCTCGGATAGGCAACAAAATTTTAAAAGGAAAAATTTTGTATCTCAAAAGAGAGACAACGAGTCTAGTGCAACAAAACCTCATAGGAATATGGGAAGAATTCCGAGAATTGGGGCTGGGAGATTATATCCCTCAGAACAAGATTGTTCGCTTGAAGACAAACCATGGACCAAGTCCAGATTTGCTCTTTTTCATAGGATCAAGCAACTATCTGCTTCCCAACCCACACCGAATCATTATTCGCAAGTGCGTTATGATTATAGAGTCTTTAATGGTTACAAATCACCTACTCTTGGATCAGTGGGATCTAGGTGGATTTGGATGCCAAAAATTACCAACACAAAAGGACCCAAACAAGTATGGGTACCTAAAAGTAATTAATCTTTTTTGCAGGAAGTTTGGTATTTCGATAGCGGATGCTCTCGACACATGACCAGCAATAAAGCTAGTCTAGTTGAATTCAAAAGTATCGAAGGACCAAAAGTAGTTTTCGGTGGTAACGATCGATATGGAATGACAAAAGGAACGGGTTCAATTGTGAAAAATGGTCTACGAATTGAAGACGTATCTTATGTCGAGGGATTAAAATTCAACTTGTTTAGTACAAGTCAATTTTGCAACAAAGGATATCTCGTAGAATTTTTCAAAGGCAAATGTCAAGTCAAGGACGAATCTACAAATGAAGTCGTACTCGCCGGATCAAGAAAGAAGAATATGTACGTTGTAGATTGGAGTACAACAAAGGAATCCGTATGCTTGATGGTAAACAATTCGAATGAAGCTAGTTGGGAATGACACAGAAGGCTAAATCATTTGAATTTCAAAACCATCAACAAGCTAGCAAGAAATAAGCTAGTCGAAGGACTACCCAATATTGTGTTCAAGAAAAATCAAATATGTGATGCATGCTAGAAAGGAAAACAAATCAAAGCATCTTTCAAATCCAAAGCTCAAGAATCAACATCAAGACCCTTAAGTCTACTACTGCACATGGATTTATTTGGTCCAGTAGACCAAGTAAGTATAAGTGGTAAGAAATATACTTTGGTTGTTGATGATTTTTCCAGCTACACATGGACAATATTCATCAAGAAAAAGGATGAAGTTTTATCAAAGTTGCCAGAGTTGTTGAAGCTACTACAAGTCGAAAAGGACATGAAGATTGCAACAATACGAACCGATCGAGGAACAGAGTTCGTGAACACAGTGATTCAATCGTACTGCAACTCATAAGGAATCTCACATCAATTATCTGCCGCACGAACGCCGCAACAAAATGGTGTAGCTGAAAGAAGAAATCGAACACTCAAGGAAGTCGCACGAGTCATGATAGCAGCCGCCGGACTACCAAAAAGATTTTGGGCAGAAGCTATCAATACGGCGTGCTATACTCAAAATCACAGTCTAATCCACAAGTCTTATAACAAAACACCATATGAATTATGGAAAGGGAGAAAACTCAATCTAACCTATTTTCATACATTTGGTTGTAAATGTTTTGTACTTGTTAATGGAAAGTCTCATTTAAAGACTTTTGACGAGCGAGCGGACGAAGGAACATTCTTAGGATATTCATCTACCGGCAAGGCATATAGAATAATCAACAAATCAACCATGGTGGTAGAAGAATCGATTCACGTTGTGTTTGACAAAAATCACGACAAAAATGGCAAAAATAATGGAGGTAATCGTGATTTAAATAATTCTAATGATACTTTCAAAGATGATGTGTTGCAGGATGTAGAAGAATCAAGTTATATGGGTACTCACCAAATTGAGAAAATACAAAATGTGACACCCGAAGTATCACTCACACCTACAACCGAATTTGCACCCGGAATTGCAACGGAAGAAATCCTAGAAGATGAACCCGTCAATAATTCACAACAAGTGGAATCAGACCAAGTGATATTTCAACAAGAAGGAAACTCCGAGAATCCAATGAGTTTTCAACCAAATCGAAAATGGGTAAGAAGTCACTCACATGTCTTAGTCATTGGAAATCCGAGAGACGAAGTAAGAACACGATCATCTACAAGGGATGAACAAGTGACAAGGGATGCAATGTTTTCATGTTTTCTATCACAATTGGAACCAAAAGAAATTGACGAAGCTTTAGCCGATCCAAGTTGGATAGATGCCATGCAAGAATAATTAGATCAATTTAAGCGCAACGACGTATGGAAACTTGTTCCAAGACCAACGCACCAAAATGTAATTGGCACTAAGTGGGTCTTTAGGAACAAAGCAAACGAAGACGTTGTCATTGTTAGGAATAAGCAAGATTAGTCACGAAGGGGTATTCACAAGAAGAAGGCATTGATTTTGATGAGACATTCGCCCCGTCGCACGACTTGAAGAAATCCGGATATTCCTAGCATCTGCAGCGCACAAGAATCTCATCGTATATCAAATGGACGTAAAGAGCGCATTTCTTAATGGCTTAGTTGAAGAAGAAGTTTACGTCGAACAACCACCCAGGTTTGAGGTAAAAGACGTTGGTGATCAAGTCTACAAATTAAAGAAGGCATTGTACGGTTTAAAACAAGCTCCGCGAGCTTGGTACGACACCTTGTCAATGTTCTTAATTAGTTCTGGATTCACCAAAGGTCTAGTCGATAAAACCCTCTTTAGAATTCAAGAAAATAATCACATTTTATTAGTACAAATTTATGTTGATGATATCATTTTTGGAAGTACTGATAAATCTTTATGTGAGAAATTTTCTAAGCTCATGCAGAACAGGTTCGAGATGAGTATGATGAGAGAATTAAATTACTTTTTGGGGCTGAAAGTCAAGCAGCTTGAAGAAGGAATTTTCATAAATCAAGCCAAGTACACAAGAGATCTTATCAAGAAATTTGGCATAGATGGAAAATCCTCAGTCAAAATTCCCATGAGTACATCTCAGAAACTGGATAAAGATGATGAAAGAAAAGATATCGGCCAAACGATGTATCGAGGGATGATTGGATCGTTACTATACTTAACCACAAGCAGACCAGACATATCCTACTCGGTTGGCGTATGTGCAAGATTCCAATCAAAGCCCAAAGAAAGTCATCTGATTGCAACCAAGAAGATAATTCGATATCTCAAAGGAACAATTAATGTGGGATTATGGTATCCCAAAGAAGGAGATTTTACACTAACTGGTTATTCATATGCAGATTTTGCAAGTTGTAAAATAGACCGAAAAAGTACCTCAGGGACATGCCAGTTCTTAGGGGGAAGATTGGTGTCTTGGTTCAGCAAAAAGCAAAACTCTATAGCTACGAGCACTGCCGAAGCCGAATATATTGCAGCTGGGAGTTGTTACGCACAAATCTTGTGGATGAAGCAACAATTATTGGACTATGGGATTAAGTGCGAAAACGTTAGCATTTTATGCGATAATACTAGTGCAATCGCCATAACCCAAAATCCGGTACTTCATTTGCGGACCAAGCATATCGACGTTTGACACCATTTTATTCGAGACCACGTCGAAAAGAAAGATTTGAAAATCGATCATGTTCCCAAGGAGAATCAAATTGCCGACATTCTCACAAAACCGTTGTGTGAATCTCGTTTTGCAACTCTAAGGCATGAAATGGGAATGATCGAAATGAGCTAAGCTTTTCTAAACTCTTAATTTTTAAAAATGTGTTCGCGCTGTGTATGTAAAGTGTTATTAATGTGACCTACATGTTTTAATTTTTTTTGAAACATATGTTATGTTTGTGTACGTGTGATATGTATTTAATTGCGTACATGTTTTTGTAAAATATATGTGTGCCTAAATATGTTAATTGTGTCTTACGAAATTTGCGTACATGTTAAGATATGTGAAATTTGTGTCACATGTTTACTTAGTTGTCACGTTTTTAGTATGTTTAATTTGTGTAATTTAATTGCTATCTTATTTACTAAGTGTGTTGAATTAGTTTAATTTATTTAAGCTTAGTGTGTTTAAGAATATGCAATTAAGGGGGAACAAATTTTTGGTTGGGTTATTATAAGCATTTATTAAGGGGGAACTTAGGTAGTTGCATGATATGTGGGTCATTATATATAAAGGAATTTATTTTGATGTATGTTTGCCTAAAATTGAAATATCAAAAGTCAAAAAGATTAGGTTCAGGGCAGTAGAAAGTCAAAATTCATTTAATTTACTTTGGAACTTGAAAGACCTTTTCAGAATATTAGGTATATATCTGTCACTCTAAAAATTTTATCAGCTTTATTGAAACATGAAATCGATGTGATAATATTTATCTGAATAAATTTATTGCTCTAACAAATTATTTTCGAGATTTTTTTTTATCTGTTTTGCTCCAGGTTGGCAGTTATTTGAAGCACAATTTTTGGCGCCATGTACCAACAAATGGAGTATTTAAATATGAGCTGGCAAATTTAAATCATGTGGAAGGTCGAATTTATCCTCAAATAGATCAACACTCTCTCTCCATCCACTAGAGCGCAAAGAAGTAATTTCGCATGGAATTTTTCCTAAATTCTAACGGATAGAAGAAAGAAACCCAAAAAGAGAAATCTCTTCTTCTTCTCCATTCTCGCCGCCCGGATTTTCGAACAAGGAAGAAGCTCACATCTCCCATTGCCTCCACATCAACCCAAAATCTCTACACAAAAATATTCTACCCATAAATACCCATCACCCAAACCCAAAATCTCATCCAAAAACTGTCTAAAACCAAATACCCAAATTCCTCACCCTTTTCGGATTCTACCGCCGAAAAATCCGATAAATCCACCAAAATCGCCCATCTCAAAATCTAATCAATGGAGGTTGAACAATTGGAGACGGAGACAATCACCACTAGAGGAACAAAGAAATCAAGCCGTGTGCTTAGTGGGATGATTCTCGACATCACCGATTTCAACAAGCAAGTCCAAGACAAAGCTTTAGGGGTAAAAATTATCAACTCTCTTGAAAATTGTGGGTTGTTAAATTTTTGCACCTTTAGATATGTTGGTTTTTACAAAGATGAGGTGACCGAGCTATATTTGCATGCTAAAGTTGAGAATAATTCGATTATTTCTATGGTGAAAGGAATTGAAGTAGAAATAAAAATCGATGATTTTCGGAGGGTATTTAATCTTGTTGAATCAAATTTGAGAGTAGAAACTCATGATTTTGATGTCAATACCTTTTGGACCGAGGTACGCGATGCCAACGCACCGCTAGCTCCTAAGATTAATGGCAAGCAAAATGATCTCAAAAAGGAATATGGACTCATATTGGATATTGTACACAAATGTGTTGAGTCTAGATATTATTGCCGTGACAAATTGTCTAGGGAGAAACTCATGATCATGAATGTTATTATGGATAATGTATGTGTTGATTGAGGAGCTTTCATGTTTGAGAGGTTGTGTGATTCACTAGTGAAGGCCAAGCCGTTGGTTGATGCATGGTTGGTTTCAACAAGAGATTGGATATGGTTTTGCAATTGGGGAGATCCTAAGAACCAAAAATTTAACTCTATCCAAAGCTAGACATGTCATGAATCATAACTACCTTTTTAGACCAAACTCCACCGAACCAAAAGCTCCCACCGTACCCAAACCTACCCGAAAAAGAAAAGCCTCTAACCCTTCCCTAGCTCTAAGATCCTTTATCTGTGAACCAAACAATGAAGGATCCAACACCCACGCAATTAGATCAAATGAAGATGCCACAAGCCACCCCTTACCCGCATCTTTTGTCAACTCTCTAAACCCAAATAATCCACCTTTGCCCATTGATAGAATTGATAGAGTGGAGGTTAATGAAGTGGAAGTTGATAGAGTTGAAGTTGGTATTTTGGAGGATATACCAACTATTGGAGTAGACAGTGTGTTATTGGAGGAGTTTCAGCGTGCTAAAGCTTGGAGAGCTTGGAGATTGGTCAATCACAACATCTTGGCCGAAACAATTGGGCCAAATACTTTGGAAAGGGAAGAACTTGTCTTGAGTTGGCTAGGTACTCGTGACCTTGCCCGAGCCACGAGATTGTTGGTCATTAATTCCTGCTTTATGACCAAGCTTGCAAGGAAGAGAAGAACCGAGAAAAATATAATTGTTGAAGCCGCATCGAACGCACAGATTGGAGAATTTGATCCAAATGATATTCGACGGGCCACTGTTAATTCGATGGAGGAAATTCGAAGGGCTCCCGGAGAAGGATCAATGGCAAGAGTTGATGATGGAAGTTTGCCAGAGTTGGACCCGTACCCTGCTACAACTGGGGATGAAAAATTAAGCTTTGAGTCCTATTTTCCTCATTCCGCGACGGAGATTACGGGATCAATTCGAGAAGATGGGAGTGCACCAAGTCACCAAGTGTCTTTGAACTTGGATGAAGCAAACAATTTGCCAACTTTGCCAACTAGGTGTGAACTTTATGATCAAGAAAACCCAAGAAACAACACAAGGTTGATGATTTGCTACAACAACGAAGAAGCCGAGCCGAATCTAGCCGAGACAATGCTTGCCACTCCTCAAGATGATTTCATTCACTCTATGCTGAATCCATCACCTCCAATTCAACCCGAAGCAACTTTCAATGCTCAATCCTTACGTGAGGGAATTGTGGGAGATGTCAAATTGATAGTCCAAGAGTCCACGGGAGATTTGAATAACAAGATTGACAACATGGACCACAAACTTGATGACTATCACAAGGCCATGTTCAACCGAGCCGAGCAATTGTTCAATAGACAAGGACTTTTGAAGAAAGAAATTGACACGGCTAAGGACGAATTGAAGAATGAAATTTTGAAGATGTTTATGGAGATGGGAAAGTTGGGCACCGAAACAATTTCAAGACTTAAGTTGTTGGAGCAACAAATGAAAGGACTCCTACAACAAACACATGTCAACATGGATCTACTTGATGGTGTTCGACAAAACCAAGTCACCTCCTCGGAGAGCTTTCAGCGGTTTGTGAATGCTGCCGAATAGGGGGAAGGTTTAGCAAGTCATTTTGTGCCTCAAGCTTATGCACACGCGCCACAGCCGAGAGGACTTTTAGTTGAGCTCATTCGATCGACAACAACACCAAGAGGTCGAAGTGGTCAAGGCCAAGGGCATAGTGGGAGCATGATTGACTATCTAAGAGGTACATATCCTAGTTCGAGCTCAACCCCGCACGATGTTTTGCCACCCACGCCGAATGCACCATTGCCGAAGCCAATTGCCACAAAAATGCAAAAATTACAAGAGCTTCAAATCGAGTTCGAGCATCAGAGTGAACAAATGTGTGATGGCCGTTCATTCGATGAATGCATCTTTTGGCATGAAGTAGGTGTGTTGAAAGGAGACAACATATGGGAGGCATACGGTAATCACGTAACCGGACAAGTTGCAGCACCATTTCAACACAAAGGTCTTGAGAAAGATTTCAAGAAGCTACGGGCACACATCAATGCAAAGCTAAGAGGGAGGTAAAAATTGTTTGACACAACTCATAATTTTGGTGTACATAATATTTTGGCTAGCACATTATGATATGTTGGTACGTTATTTATTGCTATGCTAAATGGGTTGACTATGCATGACTAAAATTGGTTCCATACTCATCTAGTGTGTCTTAGCTATTTTATTTAATTGTGTTTAGTATGTCTCAATATTTTAATTTGGACCTAGAATTAATATGTGACACGTATAAATGAGAAGATAAAATTTAGGGGGAAGAAAAATTCAAGCTAAAAAGGAAAAATGGCAAACCCCACGATCAAAGTCTCAAGTATACGTTTAGGATTGTCCAATTTTAAAATCTCTAAGTCTCAATTTTTATTAAACCCGTCAATTGGCTAGTCGAAATAAAATCGAAACAAAAGAAATTATTTTTCAAATTGACAAAGCCAAAATGACTTGGGTATAAGTTTTGGCATCATAAAAAACGGGGAAATTGTTAGGAATAAATTGTAAATTTTGATGAGCCGAATGTATTTTTGAAAAATCAAGTAGTCCCCAATTTTATTTGAGTCAGTTTGAGTCTACAGAGTATGGTGCACCCATATCATGCAACCCACGTACAAGTCTTGAAGATCATAATTTATCTAAAGAAGTTAAGCAGGATTATAGCTTAACAAAATTATGATGCGGATAAGTCATGCTAAGAACTATGCTAGAGGAGTTGGATGATATATGTGTAAGCTATGCTAAGTGATCCTAAGTTCAAATCTCATGATAAGCATTTTTGCCTTACTTGAGAGACTAAGGAGCGACTAAGCAAACCGTATTGGAGACTAACCCAAGAAGAAGACTAGCAAGCTTGGGAGACTAACCCTAGAAGAAGACTAGCAAGCTTGGGAGACTAGGCAAAAAGGAGACTAACCAAGTTGGCTACTAAGTAGCTTGGAGACTAACCAAGTCAAATGCACAAGTCTCAGACTAACCAAGCAAAATGCACAAGTCTCACAAAATCCATGCACTGATGAAGAAGCACACCAAGTAAGGTAGACCAAGCACAAAATAGAAACAGAGAATCTCACCATGCACAAACTATAAAGTTTTTACAGAGGTTCCAATATATCATTCTACATGGATCGTGAAGGAGAAAATAACTGATATATTTTCATCTGAACAACAATGTTTTTACGATGGAACCAGAAACGCTCGAAGAAAGCTGATTCACAAAGATATATTTTCATACTGAAGCAAGAAATAGCAGATGAATTATTTGATCAACTTGATATGTCAAAACATTTATGAAGGACAAGAAATGTCAAGCTTGCCGCGCCGAACTTATTCAAATTTTGGAGGCTACAAAATTCAAGACACGGCAACGGGCAAAATATTCAAATCATCTGACAAAAGGCGAAAAGACTACTGCCTAACATTTCAGATCAAGTTGACAACTTTATTTTGATCAACTACATACGAAGATGGACGATCGAGATCGAAAGTTGATCAACGGGCAAATAGCTTTCATTGGCTATAAATTGTCCAAGCAGACTTGAAGACAAGTGACCCCGATTGAGCGATCTACAAATTGAGTACGGCTGATCAATTAAGATATACAAGCAAGAGAAAAGCAAGCAATATTCAAATCAGCCAAGAAGCAATATATTGAGCTATATACAATAGAATTCAAGTCTGAGAGAGAGAAATATTTTATTTCTTTGTAAACTTCTCTACTGAGTGTATAAAGAGGGCAGAGTAACTGGAGAGAGTGAAAAACGCTGGTTGAGTGTAGCTTTGTGCGTAGCACTCGGTGTAAAGGGCAGAGTAACAAGGGGAGCTTGTAAAAACCTTGTGAGAGCGTAGCTTTGTGCACAGTTCTCGTGGTGAAGGAGTACAGCTTGGTGCGAAGTACTCGGGAAGGCGGAGTAACAAGAGGAGCTTGCGAAAAACCTTTGAGGAGTGTAGCTTTGTGCGAAGCACTCGGAGAAGTGTCGGTGGACACTTATTCACTATTGTATCTGGGTGATCGAAGAATAGTGAATTTCCTCCTTGAAGTGAAAGGAGAAGAGTGGAGTAGGAGAATTACACCATCTCCGAACCACTATAAATCTCTCTCTCTCTTTACTTACTGTTCATATATTTTGTGCATGCTCATTCTAACTGCGAACTAACTCGATTACGATTTATTGCATATCTTTATCTATCTGGGTTTGATAGTTTCCACGTTTGCATGCAAGCCAAACTTTACGTACATCTTCCTTGAACCATATCAAGTGCTTCTAACGTGTTGCATGTTTAGAATCTCTCTTTGAGCACCACACAATCAAGCATAACACTTTACCGCTATCTATTCCGCTGCACACTCTAAGTTGTTTAACTTGTTGATGCTTGTTACTTAGAGTTGAATTTACCAAAGTGTTATTTACCTTGTGTGTTTTGAGAAGAAGAAAAGAAAACTTAGAGAAGTCTATTCACCCCCCCCCCCCCTAGACTTCTCGCCACCCTTTCGGGCCAACAGTATACAAAATGAAACTGAATAACAATTTCACATATTTGAGTGTATATTGTCCAGCGAAACTGTAGTTATATCAAAATATATTGTAGGTCTGTTGAAATGAAACTTCAGTGTATATTTGATGCCTAGACCACAATGCATTGTGGACCGCGGTCCACAGTATTATTTGCCACATATGACCTACATGATACATGTTGTAAATAAACACATAAATAACTATATATTAAATTTCGAGTTAATAATCAAAATGGCCCTTGACTATGCTGTAATTACCAATTTAGTCCCCAACTATCATTCTTACCCATTTAAGTCCTTAACTAATATAATTTTTACCTAATTTAGTCCTCCGTTAATTTGTTTGTTTGTTGACCGTCAAAAATGAGGACAAAATTGTAATTCTACTGGCTTTTTTTCTCCTTCCCCATTTAGCATCGTAAAACCTCCGGCGACTGTGTATAAAATCCACAGTAGATTGCTCACCAATTACCAGTTGTTAGTGTTGTTGGTTTGTTATACTATTTAAATGTTTATTCCAATATATTCCATCATCCAACCATCAAAACTCACTCTTCGCCTAACTACAAATACACTAGAATTTCCCAAGTGGATCTCTCTGCAGTCTGCACCCACCCTGGTCCCTCTACCTTCTGTATAGTGGCACAAACAACAACCCCAAACTGCTTCTCTTGCTCTCTTCTAACATTCTAACAAACTCATAATAAATAAATTTAGAAATTTGGGAAATCGCTACCCAAATCTTTCTCGTCTTGGGGGAAGAGGAGGTGAAGGCGGGAGGCGAAGTGGCCGGTGGGCTCGACGGCAGCTTCAGCTAGAAGGCTTTGCCTGATGTGATTCATGCGTTTAGTAAGTCCTTCTTGCTCTTCTTTCAGCGCCTCCATGTCCTCTTGGAGATCGTTGAATCAGTACTTTTGGCCCAGAGAGCGCACGCTCAAGAGAAGAATTCCGGTCATCGCGAAGAATTGAATGAAGCTGTGTTTTCTCTTCATTGCGTTGGCGAAAAGAAGCTTGGCGAAAAGGCCGAGAGGCTTCTTAGTGCTTCCTACGCCGCCGGGGAAGGCGGGGCGCGACGGCGGTGCAGTGGAAGCCATGGTGATCCAGCTCCTAGCAGCACTGAAAGTAAGAGTTTTGACCGTGGAAATGGTGCATGTACTGAAATTCCATAAAAACCCTCAATTTTGTCAGTCAATTAACAGTTGACCAAACAGAGGATCAAATTGGATAAAATTTTCATAGTTAAGGACTTAATTGGGTAAAAATAATAATCGAGGACCAAATTGGTAATTTCGCTATAGTCAAGGGACCATTTTGGTTATTAACTCTTAAATTTCAGTTGCTTGATATATGTTGTAAATAAACATATAAATAGCTGTATGTTGCTTGAATGGTCAAATAATATTGAAATAACTTGAAATAATTGTATTTATTATTTAGTTATTACAGTATTACAGAATATAGAATTTTATGAAACTGCTTACAACCTTGAAAAGCATCTTGCCTTTCATTCTCTGGTCTCCGATTATTATTGAGCCATTAAGTTTCACCATTTCCTGATTTTGAATTTTTTTTAAGAATACAGCACTACTGAATTGTCGCCTATGCTGGGAAACTTATTTCCTACATTTATAACCTTAAACCATAATACTACTATACTACTATCTTATACATACAACATTTATTCATAACTTTTACTTTTACACTCTCCAAGGAAAAATGTACTAATCATCTTACCTAGGTAGTATAAAAGGGATGAGAACACTAATAATTGTATTGAATGAGATGAGTACAAAGAATACAGACAATGAGAACATATATACGGAAGAGTCACAGAATGATTGGGATAAGAAATCATAAACTGACTCAAATACATAAAGTCCTAATACCACCCCTCAAGCACATGGTATACTAGTAATCTGTAGCTTGTCTCTAACAAAAGAAAATCTAGGACCGATAGAGCTCTTCTCGTAAAATATCTGTAAGATGATCTTTGGTTGAGATGAAGTTGACTTGAATATCTCCAGAAACCACTCTATCTCGCACAAAGTGATATTCAATTTCTACGTGCTTGGTGTGTGCATGAAAGATTGGACTAGCACACATATAGGTAGCACCTAGATTGTCACATCATATCTTTGGAATAGAAATACCTGGCACCTTTATTTCGCGTAGCAACGAAATAATCCATAATATATACCTCTACACCGATATCTGCTAGGGCTTTGTATTCCGCCTCAGTGGAAGACCTAGCAACAGTTATTTGCTTCTTATAGATCCAAGATATAAGATTAGTCCCCAGAAAAACAGCAAAACCACTAGTGGATTTGCGATCTTCAGGGCAACCAGCCCAATCATAATCAGAAAAAGAATGAATTTCCTTTAACATGGATTTCCGTATACGCAACCCAAACCCAACTGTTCCCTTAACATACCTCAACACATGTTTCAGCTGCTCCCAATGTGATGTGGACAAAGCTGATTAACTGCAAAGGATAAATCAGGTCGTGTAACAGTGAGATATTGTAGTGCTCCAGCCAGGCTCCTATACTGCGTATGATCATCATATAAGTGTGCACTAAAGGGAACAATTTTTGAAACAGATATAGGAGTAGAGAGAGATTTGCATTCTGCCATGCCGGCACGTATCAAAATATCATTCATATATCGTGGTTGAGACAATAGAATTCCATCATCACATTTAACAGTTTCAATGCCAAGAAAAAAATTTGGTTCACCAAGATCTCTAATCTTGAAAGTGGCAGACAATTTTGAGAGTAAGTGAGTAACTAGAGGCTGATCACTTCCCATTAGAAGAATATCATCCACATAGACCAACAAATAAACCAGTGCAGAATCTTGAGAGAAATAGAATAGAGAGACATCTGTCTTTCACGCTTGAAACCAACAGATATTAAAAACGTGTGTAAAAAATTAAACCAAACTCTAGGAGCTTGTTTTAATCCATACAGTGAACGTTTTAATAAGCAGACATAGTGTGGAAAACTAGCATCAATATAACCAAGGGGTTGCTTCATGTAAAAAATTTCATCCAAATTTCCATTTTAAAAAGAATTATGAACACCTAGCTGCCTGATAATCCATCCAGATGATAAAGCTAAGGATAAAAAAACCTTACAATTGTGGGTTTGACCACTAGACTGAATGTTTCAAAGAAATCCGGACCTGGAACCTTATTGAAACCGTTTGCTACTAACCTGGATTTATGCCTCTCAATAGTGCCATCAGCCTTCCTTTTCATGCAAAACACCCATTTTCACCTAATAAAATTCATACTTGTGGTGGAAAGAACAAGGACCAAGTCCGATTATGTAGAAAATCATTAAATTCTTGGTCCATAGCATCACGCCACTCAGGACACTTAACAGCTTGAGTCTAACATGTAGGTTCCGTAGGACAAACCTGAGTAGTGACCAAACATATCCGCTTAGGTTGTGGTTCCTTGAAAGCGTGGTCAAAAGAATGAAGTTGTGTGTGTTTGGGATTGTTATGGATAGATGGTAAAACGGGGAGTCGGAACCACCCCGAGTATCGTTCCCTCGACGAATGACAACTTGGAAGTTGGGCTTGAGAAGAGGTAGGGTAGATGAGACACTTGAAGACTCATTTCGGGAAATGGAATTGACGTTGTTGGTTTGGAAGGCTATTAGAAAGCTATTGAAACGGAAAAAGGTAGATCAGGGGAATAATAATTTACTCAGAGAGAGAAAGGCGGGTAGGATTGGGTTTCGATTGTGTTATGTGATTGGTCAATCCCTCAAAGGGAGTCTTGTGGTGGTTTGATTGTGCGCTACTAGTCAAGACGGTTTGGTCTAACGCCGCCCGTAGGAACTCTTGTTCTCTATGAGGCATTTAAGCAAACACTTTGCCCTCACCTCTTTCCAGGTCTTGCCCTCTCGGATCGAAGACAGAGAAATGAAGAGGATCAAGGCTACCCGGATCTAGCAATCTCTTGCCTAGACCTAGGTTTCCAACGCCATCCAAGGAGTTGGGCCCCACTCCAATAGTGTCACAAAGATCATCCTCAACAACAAGACATCCACATAGTCAACAATCAATCAAACATCACAAGATAAGCAAATCAAAGCATCATCACAATAACAATCTACACCTCAATCCTAACCACTAGATTTAGCCAAGCATGGTTAAGATCTCAACAATCAAAGGGCAAAAAGAGATATAACAATAAAGCACAAGATAGAATTTACCCCAATCGTTTAGATCCACCAAATACAAATCGTTGATGAAGATCTACTAGCCAAAATGCCTTCAATCTTCAAGCTTCTTTGCAAAATCTAGCATACAAGGTGTTTGCTATTGTAGATCTAAATCTCTCTCTAGAAACCTATTCGAACCCTACTAACCTCTCTCTAAAAATGTGATCTAAACTAGTGAAATCTCTCTACACAAAATTGGCTCTCTTGCAAAATGAGACTTTGAGCTTTAAATATCATGAAGCCATTCGGCCTCCCATTCACGCACGGCGTCATGTCGTGACGCTGGTGTGAATGGGGTATTAATCCCTCCGCGTCTTAAGCTTCATCCGGCCTCTTTAGTGTCTCGTTCACGGCGCCCTCACGCCGTGAGGAGGGGCGTGAATGGGAACTAATTCCCATTCCGTCTCTCTTCTTCGTGCATAGCCTTGGCGTGTTCGGTCCTCGTTCGCGTACTTGCCTCGGCTTAGCTTTTCCAGCCCTTCTTACCACGTTTCGTGTCCTAAAATGTCCAAAAATAGATAAAATAGAATTTGGACGGTCTTTCCCATCACTTTCGTGCTTTTAAGAGAATTTGCTCTATAAATAAGACTTTTCGGCTAAAATGCACATGTAAAACCTTAGAAAAGCTCACTGAATTCTAGCATGTTTTGAGACTTATCACAAGTTTCGACACTTTAGCTTGCTTGTCCCCAAGCAATTTTTTCAATTAAGTCCTGATAAACTCAAAAGATGCCTTTGAACAAAGATTTTTGATATGCCAAGTGTTTCTTTAAAAGAGAGCAAACGCTAGACTAGCATAGAATGGAATTCCCTGAATTGTTTTGAAAATGTGTAAATCACGCACCAGTCAACAACTCGTGGAATAATATAGAAAACCGTCCCCTTAAAAAGGAAAAACGTTTGAGCAAAAACGGTGACCTTACTATAGACACCACTCTTCATGCATGCAATCCAAATTGAGAATTCACCTCCTATTTTACTAAGGCCTATAGCCGAGCCACACTAGTGGGAACGATGTGCACAACCCAACCGACTTCCAACCTTATAGCGCCAAGGCCCTCTACAAAAATTAAGTGAAAAGGTTTGGTATGGACCGCTCACCAGCCTTATGCCAATGTCCAGTCTCCTCCGGCACAGAGCTCTGAGTTTAAACCCGGGTAGACTTTTAATGGTCCCGACTAAAGCACTGCTTCTCACCTTCCTCCACCCTTATGCCAAAGATTGATTCCCCTCGGCATAAATATCTATGTTTTAGCCCAGAGGAACATTTTGTGATCTCGACATAAGCAATGGCTCCCTCATTCGCTCATATATTTTTTCAGTATTTTTTCCTTTGGCAACCATTCTCAGACTTTGCCTTTTTCTCTTGTAATCCCCTTCTACTATCACTCATACTTTTTTCGTTTGGGATTTTTTTTTTCAATTTATCCACAAGCCTCACCTTTTGCTCCATGCCTAACCAAAAGATTTGTTCATTTCCGACCTTGCTTTGTTTTATCTTTCCAAGGTTGGCAAGTGCACACTCCCACTTCGAGAAATCGTTTACTAAGGTCTAGGCAAAATAAGAGGTAAATTATCATACAATCATGCAATAAAAATAACCCTACTTGGGACCCATACAATCCTAAGGGTGTAAGAGAAAAATTTTCAAAGTTATTCCAAAAATTTAGCTAACTAAGCATCATAAAACACATTTTCAAAACGATGCAACCAATTCCATTCATTTCCTTAGTCGCATGTGCTATCTAATGATTACACATAGGCATGCCAAAATTTTCTTTTTGAAAAACTAAAGCACAAAGTGTGCGCCCCTTTCCACACTTTAGAACAACATCGTCCTGATGTTCATTACTATGGACGCACCGGTGTGAACAAGAGCAGGAAAGTGAAACCTTGTTTCCCTTTCCACACTTTAGAAGTGCAGTGAGGGGTGCCCCTTTTTGTTCATACACACCCAGAACTTAATCTAAGGGAGTTGTCCCTTTCCACACTTTAGGAATAGCCAATGGGACCTAAGGGACAACAACGCATGCAAAGAATAAAGTCTAGCTATAAGCACAGGAAAGTACCTTTCCACACATTAAAAGCAGAAACCAAGGAAAGGTAAAAGTTTAGAGAAAAGAAAAAACCCCTTCATTGTAGGAGAATTTCCTCAGTCATTGATGAAGAATCTGTTCCCCATTATGTGGACAACATGAATATGCAGTTAAGCGTTAGTGGCAAATGCTTCAATATTGCTAATAAAGATGTATAAGGATGATATAACATCATCATTGTTCCTGTTTAAGCATAGAGTTAAGCTTGCAGGTAGATGGGTTTCAAAAGATAAGAGAGTTCACAAGTTTTATTCATGAAATACTAAGAGAGGTAAAAACTTGCATGAAAAAAAAATTAAGAACAAGTAAAATAAAGCAGTTTAAGAAGGATAAAGGGCGACACCCCACGTATAGGGTACCAAGAGTTTAGTTAACGAGAACCAAGCAACAAACAGAGTCACAAATTCAATAAAGTCTCGAAGAAAGTGTGATGGTCTAGCTTCTCGTTCCTGTAAGGATCAGTTTGAACGTGTCGAACTGAGGTCGTCGTGGTCATGATTAGGAGGAGTAGCCTCACCCGGGTCCTGCTGACTCTGGATGGCCTCTAGTACTGTGCTCACTATTTCCCTGTGCATCTGGTGTATGAATGCTCTTAGTGACACCCAATCTGTCACTTGAGGTAGTCTTTCTAGCACTTTCGGCGGAATCGGCTCGCTTCTAGGTGCTTCCTGTGTGCTACTATGGCGGTCAACGGGTGTACACCTATGTGGCATGGGCCTACCATCTAGCCTAACACTAGGCACTGTCCTAATGCCGATGGCCTCAATCTCAGTCTTAGGAAACGGGCTCATCCTGGCTACGACATCCTCTCCTAGGTATGTTTTCTCTATTTTCAAGCCCCAGCTTAGTCTTGCCAACAACGGTCCTATGAATATAATCTCTTCTTGGCGCCTATGTAGTTCCTGAAGCCATTTCCTACAAACCTTTCCCATATTTATCTTGACACCAGTCTCCATACTCCATAAGTAGAACAGATCCTCTTTCGTCACCGTGTCCCTCTCTGCTTCCGATTTCCCTAAGTTGTGGCTTAAAAGCCTCCTAATGATTCTAAAGTCAGCTCTAGCCAGATGATGGCAGAAGACATTCCTCAACCTCTGAAATCTTGGTGAACTATTGTGCGAATTCAAAAGGCATAGTGCCTCTAGGTCTGATTGGAACTCATCCAGTAATCTCTCCGGGCTTGATAATCCTAGACATCTAGCCAGTTGGTTTGTTGCAATGTGATAGGTCTGTCTGAACAGCGAGAAGCTAATGGAAATCATATTGTCATTCTCCACCCTCTCGTTGAACTCGAGGGAAGAAATGAACTCGTAAACAATTGGTGAGCACGTCACCCCCTCCAGCTGAATACTTCAGCCCATTGAGGGTGACTCATCAACCTCTTGACGGATCTCTCGCAACTAAAACATTGGGCAATGTCTAGATCTAGGCTATATCCCTCAAATATGAACTCTTCTCCTGTGTCCTCCGAGGGATCACTTTCGAAATCTAACGCACTTGGGGTCGGCTGTCTTTTCGACGTTACTTCAACTTCATCTATTTTCTTGTTTGGTAAAACCATCCTGTTGTTTCCTATAGAATTAATTCAGTTAAAGTCAACAACTCACAAGATGTTTACATCAATAGTCAAGAATATATTTTTTTTCTTTCAAAACAATCGTGTAACACATGCACAATTTCATTGTCGATATTCAAGTTCTTCACATGATATATCCATCATTTTTATCACATTCATGCAAAAACTCTTCAAGTCTCGAGCACGTATACTTCAAGCTACTCATTCTTGTTTTTCTTAACACACTAAGACAATTTATCTCATGCATTCAAAACGTCCTCCTTGTTAAGCAAGTTCTAGCAAATAAGCATCTTTCATCTTTTAGTTTTCCACACTTTATAAATCTACCATACATCGTTTGACAAACCACATATGACAAAGCTTTTAGTAATCATGGGTTCCGACAGAAGAATCATAGGCAAATTATTTCCAAATAAATGGACCATAGGACATATCCTACATTCATGCATACTTGAATCTAGAACTACGCAAAATGGATGTTCAAAAATCAAATAAAAATCATGTAAGCACCAATTTATCATCCTATTGGATACTTCCATAAACAATTTTATCATTCAATGCAAATTCAAGCAAACCCAAATTGCATAACATACATGCTAGCGTAGAAAAACATTTCATAAAGGTTTCAAGCAATGCAAATGGCAAAAGATACAAACTTTAGCAATCCAAGTGTTCATCAAAGAATAGTAAGGGTGTTCTAGCGCTTATATATGCAAACATATCTTAAATATGCAATCTTTCATACCATACTTTGAAATAAGGAAACTAAAAATTGAAACATTAACAAAGAAGGGAAGAAAAATATTACCTTGAGTGTAGCTAGAGTATCTTTGAAGTAGCTCACAAAATAGGAAAGAGTAGAAGAGTTAAAATTTCATGGAAAAATTCCGATTTTCTTAGAGTAGGGATCAAGACATGAGAGGCTAGGGTAGAGAAGGCATTCATGAAAAGGGGAGTCGAACTCACTTAGGGTTTTAGCTTGGTGACAGTGGGCGTGAATGGATTATTAAAGCTCCGCCATTATGCTCTATTAACGACGTGGTCACTGCGTGACCAGGCGCGTGAATGGGGTATTAAACCTCCATTCGCGCCTTGTTTCATGCGTGGCCACAGGTCTTCTTCGGTTCAGCCTTCGTGCCCGATTTTTGTCTTGATTTCTTCTTGGAATAAACTTGCGATCCCTGCATTGTTAGTTCTCAAAAACAAACATCTTATTCGAAAATTAAATGCTCGAAAATTAAAAATGCGCAATGTAAATAAAACCTTGGGTTGCCTCCCAAGCAGCGCTTCTTTTAACGTCTCAGGCTGATGTACCCTTTCTTTCAACCTGGGTTGGTTGCCTGCACACCACTTTCTTTTCTTCTCCAAACTAGTTTGCCTAATTTACCTACACAACCGGTTTTTCCTTTTGATTTCCTTTTAGACTTCGTCGTTCTCTTCGGTTTCTTTCTTTTGATGTTCGTGCCAAACTTGGTTTCTTCATTATTGAGGCGCAAGGTAAGATTACCAGCGCTCACATCAATAAAAACTTGCTGTTCGGCTAAGAATGGTCTTTCGAAGATCAATGGTACTTCTTTCTGTTCTAGTTCTACACTTAATACGACAAAATCCACAGGAATAATCGAGTTTTTAACCTTGAACAGTACGTCCTCCAGTATGCCCAATGGATACCCTGTGGTACCATCGGCAAGTTGGATGGTCATACGGATCGGTGTCATAGGCATGTTCACTTTGTCGGACACACACGAGGGCATTATATTAACAGAGGCTCCTAGATCGGCTAATGCTTCTCCAATAAATGTATCATTGATAGCACATGGCACTACAAATGCGCCGGGGTCACCATTCTTTCTATGGTACCCCTTTTCCAGAACATCAAAACATGTCACACTGAGGTGGGCATGAGATTCCTCATGAATCTCTTTCTTTTGTAGAACATATTCTTTCTTTTGGAAAGTTAATCTATGTAGGTTTTTCAGTGTGTTTAGCAGAGGCATGTTAACATATAATTTTCTAAGCAAAGCATTGAATTTACCTTGTTGTTCAAGTTCAGCAATATTTACTGTCTGTTTTAAAGCTTGTGGGCGGTAACAAGACGTCACCGTCTCTGCAGTGGTTTCCTTGTCCGTCGTGACATCTGCTCTTATGACTTCCTTTCTTTTGTGTTCTTGTATTGTTCCTTGTGTATCTATGGTAATCATATCGGATTCAGATTCCTGACGAACTGAGCTCCTTCGGGTTATTCTCCGTCGTACTTGGTAACGACCCTGATGGCCTTTCAGTCACTAGTTTAACCAATTAGGCAATTTGAATTTTCATATTCTTGAAGGAAGTATGTGTTTCTTGTTTCATAGTTGACATATCTTGTTGGTATTCCTGTGTGATTTCTTGTTTCAGTTGAATTCTATCACTCTTGATTTCTTGAATAATCAAGTTTGATTTTTCGTCCATCTCTCTCAAATCTGGTTAGTAAGGTCTCAAATCATTTTGGGGGGCATGAGGTGGTCGATAGAGAGCATTGTTGCTTCCTCTTGATTGTGGGCCATAGGTGATTGGACCCTGTCTCTATTTTGACCATAGGCAGGTTTGCTATCTTGTGCATTCTGTGGTTTCCCTGACGATTGTCCTCCTTGGTTCCATCCTTGTGCGGGTTTCCAGCTGTAACTCCCTACCCCAGGATTATTTTGATAGTTATTGCCTTGTTGTCCTTGAACATATGCAATTTTTTCCGCATTTCCTGATTCGGTTAATGAAGTACATATTGTAGTGTCATGTGGTCCTCCACAAATATTGCAATACAACGCAACGGCCATACATGGTTTTCCTTTCGTATCCATCTTTTGTATCATCTCCTGTAGTTTCTTGATCTTATGGCTCATAGCCTCCACTTTTGCATCTTGGGCTACATTCCCAGATACTTCATACATCCCTGACTTAGTATTCCTTCTATTATACCAGAATGTGGTATTAGAGGAAATTATCTCGATTAAGGTTTCAGTATCAACAAGTGATGATGACACAAACGCTCCACTTGAGGATGAGTCCAAAAGCATTTTACTCTCGTCGTTTAGACCTCCATAAAAAGAACTGACCACGTCCCAGGGGTGCAGTAGATCGGGAGGGAATTGCTTTCTTAAAGTCTTAAATCTTCCCCATGCCTCACCCAAGGATTCAGATGCTCCTTGCTTAAAATCTTGCACTTGTTTGCGCACTTTCATAGTTTTGGTGAGAGGAAAGAATTCGTTCATGAACTCTCGATGTAACTGTCCCCAAGAAGTAAAGTGTTCATTATCTTGTGAATCCAACCATGTTTCGGCTTCTCCAGTAACAGAGAAGGGAAACAGAGTAAGGCGGATTACGTCCTCTGGAACTCCATTTGGTCTAAACATACTACAGGCTCTTACAAATCTTGTCATGTGGGTATGTGGATCTTCTGATGGTAATCCACTGAATGGATTACTCTGAATCATGTTTATAACCGACGGATGGATGGTGAAGTTAATCGCTTCCATGGGCTGGATTTAGATTGAATTATGCATAGAGAATTCTGAGGTCATATACTCCCCAATTGTTCTCATATGTCTTTATTATGGTTGCTCGGCTCTATTCCGGCCGTCCACACATCCTGGTGCTCCTTCATCAATTCTTATGTTATTGTTCAGATGTTCTCTCGGTGGAGAACCTTCAAAGATGTTCACTCCTGGCTGAGGTGGTTGGTTGGTATCCATACTTGTGGATGCCATATTTCTTGGTATTTCCTGATTTGTTTCGGCTCTTAGCCTTCTTGTTGATGTTCTTTGAAACTCTGGATTTAGCGGGAACAAACATTCTGTTCCGTGTGATCTGGTGCGCATCAACTTCTGATTTGGTTTTTAAAGCAATGTAGCTAGAAGAAGCTTCACTGTGTGGTAAAAGTAACAGAAAAAGAAAAATTTGAACCAAGCTTCAAGGTTGCACTTCCTTAGTCCTCAAAACTCAAGCTACCGTTTGCCATTCCCCGGCAAAGGCGCCATTTTTTACTGAACATATCCGCTTAGGTTGTGGCTCCTTGAAAGCTTGGTCAAAAGAATGAAGTTGTGTGTGTTTGGGATTGTTATGGATAGATGGTAAAATGGGGAGTCGGAACCACCTCGAGTATCGTTCCCTCGACGAATGACAACTTGGAAGTTGGGCTTGAGAAGAGGTAGGGTAGATGAGGCACTTGAAGACTCAATTCGGGAAATGGAATTGACGTTGTTGGTTTGGAAGGCTATTAGAAAGCTATTGAAACGGAGAAAGGTAGATCGGGGGAATAGGAATTTACTCTGAGAGAGAAAGGCGGGTAGGATTGGGTTTCGATTGTGTTGTGTGATTGGTCAATCCCGCAAGGGGAGTCTTGTGGTGGTTTGATTGTGCGTTACTAGTCAAGAGAAGCGGATGGCTAGTGCGATAGCGGATTCGGTCTAACACCGCCCGTAGGAACTCTTGTTCTCTTTGGGGCATTTAAGAAAACACTTTGCCCTCACCTCTTTCCGAGTCTTGCCCTCTCGAATCGAAGATGAGGAAATGAAAAGGGTCAAGGCTACCCGGATCTAGCAATCTCTTGCCTAGACCTAGGTTTCCAACACCATCCAAGGAGTTGGGCCCCACTCCAAGAATGTCACAAAGATCATCCTCAACAACAAGACATCCACATAGTCATCAATAAATCAAACATCACAAGATAAGCAAATCAAAGTATCATCACAACAACAATCTACACCTCAACCCTAACCACTAGATTTAGCCAAGCATGGTTAAGATCTCAACAATCAAAGGGCAAAAAGAGATATAATAATAAAGCACAAGGTATAATTTACCCCAATCGTTTAGATCCACCGAATACAAATCGTTGATGAAGATCTACTAGCCAAAATGCCTTCAATCTTCAAGCTTCTTTGCAAAATCTAGCATACAAGGTGTTTGCTATTGTTGATCTAAATCTCTCTCTAGAAACCTATTCTAACCCTACTAACCTCTCTCTAAAAATGTGATCAAAACTAGTGAAATCTCTCTACACAAAATTGGCTCTCTTGCAAAATGAGACTTTGAGCTTTAAATATCATGAAGTCATTCGGCCTCCCATTCACGCACGGCGTCACGCCGTGACGCCGGCGTGAATGGGGTATTAAGCCCTCCGCGTCTTAAGCTTCGTCCAGCCTCTTTAGTGTCTCGTTCACGGAGCTCTCACGCTGTGAGGAGGGGCGTGAATGGGAACTAATTCCCATTCCGTCCCTCTTCTTCGTGCGTAGCCTTGGTGTGTTCGGTCCTCGTTCGCGTACTATCCTCGACTTAGCTTTTCTAGCCCTTTTTACCACGTTTTGCATCCTAAAATGTCTAAAAATAGATAAAATAGAATTAGGAAGGTCTTTCCCATCACTTTCGTGCTTTTAAGGTAATTTGCTCTATAAATAAGACTTTTCGGCTAAAATACACATGTAAAACCCTAGCAAAGCTCACTGAATTCTAGCATGTTTTGAGACTTATCAAGCAGCCAGGGCCATCGGAGGAGCCTGAGACTTACTACGACTCGCCATGGAGTGGGTGCGGACGGTTGGTCTCGTCGACTTGCCACATGGACGGCCTCGCGGACGTCATGCAGTCTCTACAAGTTCAATCGAGGATGACATAGGCTGCACGGAATCAGCTTGCACGGGCTTGTCCGGCAACACGGGCTCTGGTGGCGAATCTGGATGCACGAAATCTGATGCAGCATTGATGACGTCATGGTGAAGAATAGATTCCGCCTAGAGAGCAGTTTGAGTAGGTGGTGTCCCTGGAAGGAAAGTTTAGTAGCAAAAGGAAATACTTCTTCATCAAATCTGACATGCCTTCATGTGTAAATCTTAATAGTCTGTAAATCCACGCATCTATACATCTAAAGGAATCAGGATAACCATGGAAGACACAAGGAGCTGACCTATACGACATTTTGTGACGATTGTACGGTCTTAAGTGAGGATAACACAGACAACCAAAGACACGAAGGAAGGAATAAGAGGGAGGAGATTTATGCAGCATGAGATGAGGACTGGAGTTATTTAATACAGAGGATGACATTTTGTTAATTAAATAGACAGTAGTCTCAAAACCAAAATCCCAGAATTTTAAAGGAACAGAGGCATGAGCTAAGAGTGCTAGACCAGTTTCAACAATATGTCTGTGTTTACGTTCAACACGGTCATTCTGCTCATGTGTATATGCATAGGATTGCCCATGTTGAAATCCTAACTGAACAAAGGAGGCATGCAATTTTTTGTATTCAGCACCTAGATCAGACTTAATGGATTTTATTTTTTGATTGAAGGACCTTTCAACAAGAACACGAAAGTTATCAAATATGACATAGAAATCATACTTTAATTTCATAGGGAACAACCATGTGTAACGAGAATAATCATCTACAAAGATTACAAAGTAACGATAACCATTTGTAGATAATATACGAGCTGGACCCCAAATGTCTGTGTATATTAAATCAAGAACATTTGAACTAGAAGACACAACGCGTGGCAAGGGAACACGAGCAGACTTACCCAATTGACATGCATTACATAAACTATTATTACAACGAATAATAGTACTAGTCCCACTAACTGAATAAGATTGAAGAATACGACTAAGGACACGATGATGATGATAACCTAAACGATTTTGCCAAACTGATGCAGAGGAACGAGTGGAAAGAAACGCTGAGGGGGACGAACTTGGCAACGAGTAGCATGTATAGCACCCCCCCCCCCCCCCCCCCAAAGCTATTGCCTACGAAACAGAATTTCCTTGGTATTGATATCTTTCAAACAAAAAAAGAGGGGTGAAACTCAAAGAATACATTATTATCTAATGAAAAACGTTGAACAAATAATAAAGAGATAGACAGACCATGAATGACGGGCATATTTTACACTCATATTTTAGGTACATCTTTATAATAATTTTGCATTAATTATTTACTATTATATAATAAATATTTATTTTTATGTTAATAATCAATTATTAAATAAATGTTTTATTAAATTCCTAGTTACCAATTTAATTATTATTTTTAGTATTGTGGGTCCATTTCATAGCATTAAAACAAAACAAATAAAAGAATTGTATATGTTTCTTTTCTTCAATTCGTGTAGCAGTAGTGAGAAGTGGAAAGAGACTTCGTCAACTTCAGCGGAAACTTCGTGGCCCGATTCTTGCGACAAGAACGAGTAGCAGCGGAGACTTCATCTATCGGCGCAATAATAGAAATTCCACGGTGAAAATTGATTTGAAAATAATTCAATAGGTGTATAAATAGTAGAAGGATTTTATTATTCAATGTTCATTCTTCCCCTCTCGATTATTCTGTGAAGCTGTTATCAATGTTCATTCATTGCTAATTTCTTTAGCTTGGTTTAGTGAATTGAAGCCCCAGAATTGATTATGCTGTAAGATTATTTATTTATTTTTATTATATAATTTTTATGCATTTGGGTATTAAATATTCTTCTAACTTATTTGAATAGTTGTATCATTTAATTGCTAGGGAGGCCTACTAGTTATTTACTTGATATAATTATTTGCTATATTAGATAATGTTGTGCTACAAATTATCCTAATATTCAGTAGCAACTGGGTTAATTATTGACGACTTAGTGATAATTGGACTCGGGTAGAATATTTTCCTAAATTAAATGCAACCGCTTGTGCTTGTGTTATTTAGTTTGTCGGTTTTCCTAGTTCCTATTGATGCTATTAAATTAAATCTATAGCGCTTGTCTTAGGTTATTTAGTAGTTAGGGGTAATTAAACCGCGTGTGCTTTAGTTACCTACAACTAAGGGAAAACGGAAATGAAATAATTTCACGACAAATATTCAATTGCATATTAATTGCTTTATGAATCAATGATCAGTGTTACATTCCGGTGGTCGATCTTTACTAACCAAGGTTTTCTATTATAAGTGCTTTCAATATATTGTTTTCATTGCTTTATTCGTTTATTTTCTTTGATTATCACCTTCATACCAACCCCCCCCCCCCCCCCCCCCCTTTACATTAATTTGAGCACATACATTAAACTAGTTACTCCTCGTGGGATCTATCCTTACTCCCGCTACTACGTTTGTAAGGTTTTAATTTGGGAGCCTACGACAGCTCACCAATGAACATGCAATATATCAGACATCGTAAAAGACCTAGAAGGGGTATCAAAAGTAGCATGGCCAACACGACTAATAGACAGGCACATACCATTACCGACACGTAAAGTGTCATTACCCGTGTACTTCTCCGATGTAGAAAGGGCAACTATGTCTAGAGTTGCATGATTTGTGGCTCCAATGTCTGGAACCCAAGTATGAGAATTTGATGAGGTGTTAGCACCAAAACCATCCTGAAACACCAAATTAGCCCGAGGAACCGGAGCCCCTAAATAACGCCGAATACAAGTGGCTCCCGTGTGATCATAACCTTTACAAATGTGACACTGATCGTCATAGCGCCGAAAACAATTGGCTCCTGTATGACCGAAACCTTTACAAATTTGACACTGATCATCATAACGCTGAAAATAATTGGTTCCTCTTGTGACCAAAACCATTAGAAATTTGACATTGAACATTAAAACCACGACTGTCACGTTGCTGACTTCGATATGGACTATCACGATTCCAATTTCTACCGCCCATTCTTCTCGAAGACATCAATTCGGAAGCAAATACGTAATTTAATTTTCATGCTGAATGTGTGGCAAACTGGGAAATACTGTCACAGAATTTGTTATGGAATTTCTTCTCAAATAATCGTATGGACGTGGTGTTTGTGTTTATTCCTTCTCAAACAATCTTATGGAATTTGTTTCTCTAATTCACTTTCGCAACTCAAATTTGGTGCTGGCCGACACTGCCAGAATATTCTTGATCATCAAATTGTAAACAGAGAAGAGTTAAATTTTAGGAAAATCCTAATTAACTAATACCAGATGAGAACTGTAATATAATTGTGTTGAATGAGATAAGTACAAATAGTACAGACAATGAGAATATATACAATGAAGAGTAACAGAATGACTGAGATAAGAAATCATAAACTGACTCAAATACATAAAGTCCTAATAAAACTAAATCATTACTTTATTCTTTTAGCTATTGATTATACAAATCCTGTAGTACAACAGAATAATTATTTCCTGTAGTTTAATTTGTAATAAATGAATGCATTATGAATAAATAAATGCTCATGTGTACAGATGTGAATTGTATGCAATAGTTAGGTTGCTTGACTATCATAGCTGTAACACATTTGGTTACTTGACTATCATAGCTGAAGTATATTTGGTCTGTAACTATCATAGTTGAAGCACATTTTATCCTTGACTATTGCTTTTTTTAAATTACGTATATGACTTTCTAATTAGTATCATATTTGATCCTTCGGTCCAATTTTCTGACCACATATTACCGGAATTTCAACTGGAAAGATAATTGCCCAAATTGGTAAAATAGTTAGCCTATCAGGTCATTTTGACTTATTTGACCACTATTAATTAATCGACTTGCTTAATATAAGTGTTTGGTTAATTAGCTTTTTGTAACTCTAAAATGCTAAAATTCAAAAAGTTGCTCAAACAACTTTTGCAAATAGTTTTTTGAGAAAAGAAATTATACCAAATAGCTATCAACTAACAACTAATTTACCAAACATCTTTCTACAATCAGCTAATGCTATCAACTAGTTATACCCTCTAATTAACTAAATCAGCTAACCGTTAACAGTGATTTACCAAACAGGATTAATAATGTGTTGTTATTAGAAGGAAATTTTGATCATTTTAAATTTATTTTATTTTCCTCTTTTATTTTTCTGCTTCTCTAACCTTTCTTCCTCTCCCGTTTCTTCTGCTCCCTTTCTTCTTCTTCTCACGCCAACGTGGTTCTTCTCCAATCTCCATGACGAATATTCATAGTTCATATTACGGATTTTTCAAAATAGAAAAGTAGTTGAATGTCACTATTTTATTCCAATTTTTAATTACCGAAAGTCAATTTTTTTTTTTTTAAAACTACCGAAGGTCAATTTAATACTGTATTAATAAAGGACTCTGGTCCCTTCAAAAAATAAAAAATAAAGGATTCTGGTTAGCAAATTAGGGTTTGAAAATTTTTTAGAATTCCTTTGCCTTTGAATAAATTTTCTACTTCCGGATTTCGGAACAAGCATTATTAGGTCCAAATGGATGTTGCTCGATCTCAATAACGTTATCAAACCGAAATTAACTGGGACAAGTAAGCTTTTCTATGATCGGTTTGATATTTTTGTTAATATTTTAATAATTGATTATTTTTGTATTTTTATTTGTCACGATAATTATTATGGATATGTTCGTCTTAATTTTGATTAAGAAAGTGAGAAGAAGAAGAAAGGGAAAAGAAGAAACGGGGGAGGAAGAAAGGGGGAAGAAGACGAAAAAAAAAAGGGAAAAAAAAAAATTTGGAAGGACCAAAATACCTTTCTAATTATAACATATTATTTTTACAATTGGAATTTCGATAATATATGACCGAAAAATTTGACCAGAAGATCAAATCTAATACTAATTAGAAAGTCATGCATCTAATTTGAAAAAAACAATAGTCAAGGGCCAAATGTGCTGTAGCTATAATAGTCAAGGGACAAAAAATGATATTTTTTTTTTTCTTGATACAGTTAAATGACCCCTAAATTGATATCGGCTCGCAGAGCTTATTTAAGAGCTTATAACTTGTTTTAAGCTACTAATAAGCTATAAGTTATGTTTGATAATGTTTCCAAAATAAGTTCCTAGCTTAAAATATGCTACTAACTTCCCTTTTTTTTTCATCTTTACCCTTATTCTTTTAAAGAAATGACATCCTTTATCCTTCCCAATTAAAACCATTTTCTCTCCTCTCTATTTGAATTTAATACACTCCATATTAGCATTACGCAATATATAATAATTACTATAATTACTTTAATTACTTCTCTAAAAAAATAATTTTTCCACAAATATTCATGAAACAGTAATATATATGTTTCAATGAAAATATAACAATTGTTAACTCATATCATAAAATACGATTATATTTTACTAAAATACGATTATATTATATTATTACTAAAATGTATTACAAATAAAGTGACATATTTAATATTTAATATGTAAACAAATTAATTTAAATTTTATAAAGATGTTATTCTTAATCTTTTTACATTTATCAATTTATCAAAAAGTTAATTTTAAACACTTTTAAGCATACCAACTAACTTAACAACTTTCAATTTTCAGCTCCTAGCTTATAACTGTTCAACTACTTTTCAACTTTCAGCTACCTTTTCAATTAGATTTGCCAAACATAGCCATCATCTTTCAATCCTCAATCCTCCATAAATGTATAGTAAACATTTAAAATACACAATGTCACCCAAACGGCCAAACTGTATTATTCAATTCCTTACTGAAAATACATTTTACATGAAACTTAATGAATACTAATATATATATATATATATATATATATATATATATATATATATATATATATATAATCGCACTCAGGTGCGAATGTTTCGCCCAGGCGCGAAATAGGAATGGATTCTGTTCGTCCACGTGTCCAGATCTAATGGATGAGAAACACTGATTTTTTTTAAAAAGCGCGATGACATTTTTGTAAATAATTGAACATCGAAGTGCAAGTAAAATGTATTACAAGTGCATGTAAAATGTATTATAGGTGCAAGTAAAAATTTACACTGAACATCAATACAAAGTGCACATATATTTATAAGTAGTTGCACCTATAGTTCTAAGTAGTTGCACAGATAGTTATAAGTAGTTGCACCTAGGTGTATGAATGTTTGCGGGTGGTTTTCAAGGGTATTACTACCTGCTGAACTCAGATCAATGAATGTTAACAAGGCAAAATTACATGCACTTTAGGTGAAAATAGGTGCACCTATAGTTATAAATAGTTGCACCTATAGTTATAAATAGTTGCACCTATAGTTATAAGTAGGTGCCACCCAGGTGCATGAATGTTTGCGGGAAGTGATTTTACGTGCACTACGATGTTTAATTAATTACGAAAATGCCACCGCGATTTTTAAGCTATTAGATCTGGACACGTGTCACGTGCTGATTCGTTCGCATATTTCTTCCTCGGCACTTATTCGCACCTGAGTGCATCCCTATATATATATATATATATATATATATATATATATATATATATATATATATATATATATATATATATATATATAGAATTGCACTCTGGTGCGAATGGAACGCCCAGGTGCGAATATGCGAATACCTGATATCCGTCCACGTGTTCAGATCTAAGGGATGAGAAACACTGATTTTTTAAAAAAAAATGCGGTTGCATTTTCGTAAATAATTAAACATCGGAGTGCAAGTAAAATGTATTACAAGTGCATGTAAAATGTATTATAGGTGCAAGTAAAATTTATACTGAGCATCAATACTAAGTGCACCTATAGTTATAAGTAGTTGCACCCATAGTTATAAGTAGTTGCACCTAGGTGCATGAATGTTTGCGGGTGGTTTTCACGGGTATTACTACCCGCTGAATTCCTCGCAAGAACAAAAACGATACCAAACAAAACGAACTGAAATCAATGAATATTAACAAGGCAAAATTACATGCACTTGTAGGCGAAAGTAGGTGCACTTATAGATGAAGGTAAGTGCACCTGATCAATGAATGCTGACACGTGGCGCGCGCTGATTGGTTCGCATTTCTCTCCTGGGCACCTATTCGCACTGAACGCGACCGTATATATATATATATATATATATATATATATATATATATATGTATATATATATATATATATATATATATATATATATATATATATATATATATATATATATATATACAGTGAAAGGTTCCCGTGCGGTTGATTGCTTCCCGGGCGGATGTGCGGTGGCTTAATATGCGTGAGATTTGTACTCAATGTGCGCGAGTGTTGTGCTTAATGTGCCAGAGATTTGTACTTAATGTACGTGAATGTGTAAAATGCAGCAGAAAATATTGATGTCAGCTTTTTCCCCATCCCTAGTAGCCATTTGCCCCCTCCCTGATGATGATGATGCGGAGGCAAGCTATGGTGGTTAAGAATTATGGGAATAATACAACAGAAATCCACACTTAGTTGCTGTGCAAATTTTACTGTGCGTGCGTCATTTATATAAACATTCAACTGCATTGAAGGTAGCTGATAATCCAAAATGCATGGCCAAATTGAAGGAAGAAGTAACAAGAAGCTTGGGCATTAACGTGCGTGAGTTTCTGTTCTGCTTCCTTCTGAGCTCGTAATTCTAAAATACTCACGCACATTAAGCACAAATCTCACGCACATTAAACACAATACTCAGGCACATTAAGTACAAAATTCACGCATATTAACACGGCGCACATTAAGTACAAATCTCAGGCACATTGAGCACAAATCTCACGCCCATTAAGTATAAACCTCACGCACATTAATTCTCCGCACATCCGCACGGAAGCCACAAATGCACCTGATCCCTTCCCTATATATATATATATATATATATATATATATATATATATATATATATATATATATATATATATATATATATATATATATATATAGTTTGGATCATATGAGAACATGTGCTTAGCTGAGAACGTGAAAACAAATCATGTGCATCCATATAATATTTTTTAATGGTCCAGATTAGATTAAGTGTGTGTGAACACGCATTAAATGTGTCCAAACACACTAAATCACGTTTGCACACATTTAATGCGTGTATATATATATACATATATATATATATATATATATATATATATATATATATATGAAGTATGTATATAAGTGCAGCACACAGTGATGTTGAAACTGACGTTGTAACACAAACGATCTGTAACGCAGTTCGGGCAAACAACCCTAATTTGCGAGGTACTTCTCAATTTGAGAACTTGCCTAAATCCACTAAAAGCTCAATATTTAAAGTTCACTGTTTGGAACCTTAGATTACACAATAGAATGATATTTCCTACCAAACTATTGAAGCATAAACACAT
>NW_017619445.1:315000-395000 GCF_001879475.1 Ipomoea nil
GCGGTGGCGTCATCGCTGCCTTTTTCCGGCGAATGGAGAGGCTGGCAGATTGTGGGCGGTGACACTGTCTCCGTCGCACTTGCTCTGCTCGTAGGCCGCGGTCCGTTGGAGCGGCTACAGGAGACGGCAAAGGGGTGGCGGCGCTGGGTATCCGGCGACAGTGGCGAGCGGCGGCCGATCTGTCTCCCGTTCGATCTTTCGCTGCGGCTTCAGCTTTCTCCTTCTTTTCCCGATCTGCAGCGGGGAGGATTTAGGTTAGATGTGATAAGGAAATGGTTGGGTCGGGTTATGTTTTTTGGCCTGGCCCACTCCTAAAAAAAAAAATTGGGCCTGGGTTTATATAAATCATTTGTTTGATATATATAATTGTCTAATATGTTGTGGGCCTACAATTTGGTTTTAAAAATATTGTAAATTATATTGTTTTAATATAATTTTCATTCAAATTGTAAATTGAAATTGAATTCGAATTTTATTATTCGGTATGCTCATGTTTTAAATTGCTATAATGTTTGTGCAATTTATTCGTTTCATATGAGTTTATGTATTTGTAATGTGCATGTTATGTCAAATTAGCATAATTTTAATTTATTTTTATTATGCGATTGATTTATGCCTGAGAAATGCATGTTTTAGGAATTTATTAAACTCCTTAGTACTTGGACTTTGGTAGTGCATTTTAGGAGTTTGTTGAATTCCTTAGTATATTGGACTTTAGCATATTGCGGTTATAAAAGTACATAAGGTTTAGTACGACTATGGTAGTGCCTGAAGGTTAGCACATTAAGATCAAAGGTTCACATATTCTTAAAGCCTTTCTCCAAACCGTGAACATCAAAGTTTTGAAAAAACCCTTCAAAACGTTATGCTATAATATGAGAATGCATGAACCGAGGACAATTTCTTGGGAAGAAAACATGAATAGCCAATATGCTACTAGTTCCCTTGGAATCCTACTCTGTCTAAGGAGTTTGTATTTAACCGAGTTCATCTAGACCAACTTTCCTGGGAGTATACTTGGTAATTTCTTATCATGTTGAGTGCATAGTTTGTTTTGTTAAATCTATGCCGATGTGATAATACAAATTTAGTTAATTAAGGAGTAGCCACAACATCCTTAATTTAATTAAATTTGTATATCAAGTTTTTCCAAATCACATAAAGTTTAGGCATAAATTGTGATTAATTATATGTAATATGATGAAATTTAGCCCACGGGCAATTTTGTTATATTTGTATGGTTAATCAGGATAAAAATACCAAACTATGATCATAATTTAGCCCACAGGCAATTATGTATCGGCATATAGTCTTTGGTAGTTTTATCGTTGAGAATAGAAATTCAACCTTGTTCACATCCCATTTCTATTCTAAAATTTTCTAAGGTCCCTTTTGCGTAAATATTTAGCCCACAGGAAATTTTTATGGCATTTGGATCTTTGACATGCATCATTTACATTGATAATGTATGCGATTCAGTTATTTATATGCCTCAAAATTCTAATCCAAACCTTTACCTTTACAGCATCTCAATCCGTTACTCATATTGATTTGAACATCGAAGTTCCCAAACTTAGGGGCGACAACTACAAAATTTGGATAGAAAGGGTTCTTCTAAGTTTAGGGTGGAGAGACTTGGACTTTGCTATCCATAACGTGCAACCACCGGTCCCCACTGAAGATAGTACCCAAGATGACATTGCACTATATGAGCGATGGAATAAGTCCAATCGGCTCAGTACAATGTACATCAAGGCGAAAATATCTGATGGGATTCGGGGTTCCGTCAGTGAAAAGCATAAGGATGTCCAAGCATTTCTCAAGTCTATTGACGACCAGTTCGTCACTTCAGAAAAGGCTTTAGCAAGCACCCTCATCATGAGATTCTCCTCTCTCCGTCTCACTTCCGTTAAAGGTGTGCGTGAGCACATCATGGAATTGCAAGACATTGTGGCTCAACTTAAGACTCTTCGGGTAGATATGTCGAATGACTTTATTGTGTACTATGCCTTGTACACCCTACCATCACCGTATGGACCTTTTAAAATTTCTTATAACACACATAAGGAAAAATTGTCCATAAATGATTTAATAACCATGTGTGTTCAAGAAGAAGGAAGGTTGGTGATGGAAATGGGAGAAAGTGCCATGCTGGCTACGGCACACGAGAAGTTAGCGGTTCAACTACCGCTTCAAGAATTTCCTGAATTGGTTGATCTATTGGAATAATATAAGCATTTTGTGGAAATTCTTCAATAGGTCGTTCAATACCCGTTTGAACTTGAGGGGTGTTTGAAACTATTGTCAACCTATCTGATGATGTAGAAGGACATGATTCAATATGATCATGATTAGAAATCAAATCATTGAACCGATCCCTCCCACTAATCATGTCATCTTCAAGAAACTTACCATTTCTTGATTTCACAATCCTAGTTGAATTAGAGTCCAAGTTTGGAAAATCTCGAGGTTCCACTTCTAAGGCTAAGGGGAAAGGAAAACTTTTACCTCAAGCAGACATAAAGAAGGTGCATAAGTGTTTCTTCTGTAAAAAGAAGGGGCACATGAAGAAAGATTGCATCAAGTACAAAAAGTGGATCGAGAAGAATGGTATTCTATCCTCATTCGTTTGTTATGAATCTAATAATATGTCTGAAGTTAACACTAATACATGGTGGATTGATTCTGGTTCAACAATCCACATTGCAAACTCTTTACAGGGAATGCAGGATCTAAGGAAGCCGGTGGGAAGTGAACGAACCATCTTATCAGGAAACAAGATGGGGTCACAAGTGGAAGCCATTGGAACATGCAAGCTTATTTCAAGTAGTGGCTTTGTTTTGATTTTGATTAAGACATTTTATGTACCAAGTTTCTCCCGAAACTTGATATCTGTTTCTAGACTTGTACCGTTGGGTTTCTCATTTAATTTTCGAGACAAGCATTTTGATATTTTCAATAAATCAACTTGTGTTGGATATGGTACATTGTCTGATGGTCTTTATCGTTTAAATTTACAAAACAATGCCACTTATAGCTCATTGCATGTTCACTCCGGTTCCAAAAGATCGAGTGTTAGTGAGAACTCCTCTATGTTATGGCATCGGAGATTAGGTCATATCTCCCTTGAACGTATAAAGAGATTAGTAAATGATGGAGTACTTAGTACTCTTGATTATACTAATTTCGAGACTTGTATTGTAACACCCCGAAAATTTAAAACTTTTAAAAACTTATATAATAAAGGTATTCTCTTATTAAATCCCAAACAGAGCATTGTTAAACATAAAGGTACGGGGTGCTATGCCACACCTGAGCTGGAGGGATCGTTTGTGGAGGATCTAATTCAGGCGTGAAACGAGGCAGCTGGAGGGATCGTTTGTGGTATTCCCTGATGGTGGCCATCCCTTGTTTTAGGTGGAGGATTTTCCTTGTACATGGTTGCCCTTACAGGTGCGGGGTGGAATCGTCCCTGTAGCCGTGCCCCTAGGCACTCCTAGTTGAACCCCTGGTTGTTGCCCATAAGTGGGTTCTTCGTGGATTTATCAAAGATCAGCCTCGTGTCTTGAAGTGGAATGAGGCTATCCCTACGCGGCGTTCCTCTGGGTATTCCAATAACCCGAGGACATTGTTGAAGGTTCGGGTTCATTCTTCGAGGAATGTGGGATCCTTGACTGTCTTCTTGTTGGCGCCATGCTGCTGGTTTTCAGGGTCAATATTTATTGTATCGATGAGTCAGTGTGCTGCACCCTTACCTTGGTGTGGTAAGCGTAGGGGGAAGTTATTTTAAGTTAGAGAGGGATCAGGTGAGGGGAGGTTACGTGTAGGTTTCACAATCTCACCGCGCTTCCTAAGATTCCTGAATCCTATGTTCCTAAGTACCTAGAGTTCAAGCCTAATGTCCTAAAGTCCGGTCTTAAGAGTCTTATCCTAGGGTCAAACTTAGGCTCTGATACCAACTGTAACACCCCGAAAATTTAAAACTTTTAAAGACTTATATAATAAAGGTATTCTCTTGTTAAATCCCAAACAGAGCATTGTTAAACATAAAGGTACGGGGTGCTATGCCACACCTGAGCTGGAGAACTCAGATGCATAGGCTAACTAACTAAATTCTGTAATAATATAAATGGCACGCAGGCCGAAAGGGAAACTATCTACACTACGCCTCGAATCTCTAGCGCGCTCCAGTGATCTACTCGTCTGTGCCTGAAAGCCCAATATATCTGTTCAGCGAGAGATGCTGGTAACCCACTCCAACGCGTTGAAATACATTACATATAGAGATATATATAGATATACGAAAACCATTTTGAAGCATGAAGATATATCCTACGAGACTCTAGCTTGTAAAACGGGGATAGACTCAACAGATAGAGCTAAGCACAGACGACAATTATACCAAGCATATACAGTTTAAAACAGGTAAGATAAGCACAATTAATAATCATAATCCAACATATACGATTCCTAGTATAAAACCCATAGTCACATCCCCAAGGTACTCATAACAACAACTCATCCGTATCTCATCACATAAGCACACTTTGTTGGCGCCACAGGACCAATCGCATGCCCATACATGAGGGTCAGCGCATATAGCTCTGAAACGGCCCCGCAGCACCCTGCCCCGTATCGCAACACGGAGGGGTCGATCGCAACCGACCGATGAACCGCAGCTCATCATAGTTTGATCGCAACCAAACAGTGGACCGCAGCCCAAGAGTATGTCATTTGACCGCAGCCAGGAAATATGAACCGCAGCTCATGTAGAAACGTTTGATCGCAACCAAACGGTGGACCGCAGCCCAAGAGTGTAAATCTGACTACAGCCAGCTTCTGAACCGCAGCTCAGGAATGACCGATCCGATCGCAACCGAATTGGGGTAACATGCACACATAACACATAGCAAGCACATGCAACCCACATTAACACATTGGGAAGGGGGAGAAAGCGTATAACAAAACCTATGCGTGATCCTTCACATACTAAGAATAATCCTAAGGGGTTCATACTTCTTTCACCTAGGTCAACGGGATACCAATTCAACTAGCATGCAATATATAAGACTCATACAACCTACGAACGGTACCCGAAATATCAAACTAGACACATGCTCGATACACGGAGTCCGTTGGGACACCACGGGGGTCGGGGGAACATCAAACGGGGAGGCCAAAATCCCAAAGTGGGGTCCAAACCAGCGGGTAGCCGGTGGGTGAGGGATCACCCGCCGGCTGCCCGCCGGCGGTAGCTAATCCGGGCAGCGGGTGCCAGGCGGGCAGCTGCCCGCCCGCCGGTTGCCCGCTGCCGGCGTTGCCCAAGAAGGCCGCGGGTAGGTGGCGGGTCCCCTACCCCCACCTACCCCCCACTGACTCTTTTTCACCAAAAACGCCCCGGGAACCTTTGTGGAACCCGAAACCATGCTTAGACACTTTCAAACGCAATTGATAACACACGTAGACAATTAACGGGTCAAAGATCGAGAATCATATGGCACATAACCTATCATGCTTTTCTAAACATAATCAACACCCAATCATGCGAATTCCCACCCAATATACCAAGAATAATTCCATACGATACAACCTAGGGTTCTAATTATTTTTAAATCAACAAGGACACAATTCATCTTCCAATATCAAGATTCGGTAAGAATATCATATAAACATCAAGAACATCCTACAATCATCAAGAACATCATATAATCATCAAGAACGTCATATAATCATTAAGAACGCCATAATTATCAAGAACCTTTCATCATCAAGATCACCCATGGAATTATCCCATCAATCATCAATAATAATATCACAAATCATCAATACACAATAATATGGGGAAATCCTACGGGGGAAATCATAGCTATGAAAATAGGTTTTGTTGAGACATGGGTTACCTCTTAGCCTTAATTAATTCCTTGGCTATGAAGGGTCTTTCTTTAAGCCTTCTTCTTTCTTGATTTCTCCTAAGGGGATTCTTGGAACTTCTTGTGTGGTGAGAGATTATGGTGGTGAAAGATCTAGGTGCCTCCTATATCCCTATTTATATATTTAAGACTCCTAATTAGGGTCTGAATGGTATGGGTTTACTAATTCTATTCCTTATAGAACTAAGGGATTATTTTAGGGATAAGGGTCCATGGTCCATAGTGGACCATATTAATTAATTAAATGGAATCCTAATCGTAGTCTGAATAGTAAAAGGCCTACTTCCTTTATTCCTAATAGATAACTAGGTCTAGGATTCCTAATTAGAATCTGAATAGTAAAGGGTTTACTTTCTTTATTCCTAATAGGCTTAGGACTCTAATTTAGGCAAGGGTCCACGGTTCATGGTGGACCTTATTAATTAATTAAAGGAAACCTAACCGAATTAAATCATATTTAATTATTATTAACGGGATTAATTAAATAATTAATCCGGGATTGAAGGCCGTAACACGGGGTGTTACACTCTCCCCTCCTTACGAGAAGCTTCGTCCCCGAAGCTTGGAAATCATTGCGGGGGTAACGAGTCCAAAGTAGTATGGTGGTCCTATAGCGAAAGCATTCTACGGGGAAACTGTATAATTGTATGTTTATGTGTGCTGGGTTTTTGGGAACGATTAGGTTTAAAGGGCTAAGAGAGTGGGTTTCAAACCTGAGGATAAAGTGAATTTAGGAATTAGGATCAAAGTTTTCAAGGTTGCAACTTAGGGTGTGAGGTTGCCACCTTGTATGGAATCGTTAAAATAGGGGATCAAGAGTGTGGTTGAAGGATAGAAAGGGTTTTGAAATAAGGAGGGGGCCGATTTTCCGATGGAGGGAAGGGAATTCGGCTAGGATGGGTTAAGGGTTCTCGATCTTCAAGTGACTATTCTGGTTTGATGCTTTGATCACGACGTATTGATGAACTGATGATCCTTCTTCCTTGGTGTTGGCACTTGCTTGACTTTAAGATCCTTATTAGACCTTGCTTCCCAAGCTAAGATTTCATCCTTCTCCCCTATCTTGAGGGAATCTCCCGTGATGATTTAACACTTACTTCTTTAATGCGTCCAAGGTCTTGACCAAGTTTGGTCAACCAAGCCAATCTCTTAGGGCGCACTTCCCAAATTCTTCCCAAAGTTTCTTGGGAGTCGGTAAACTTTGGGTTGATTTTCCCTTCTTATTGAATTTCATCTCCTCTTTAGTGAATGAAATTCTTAGTAAGACTTCATGTCTTCCCCGAGGTTCGACTAGTTGTGCCTTTTTGTGTTACTTTTAATGGTGAGGGTGTCCTTGCATGCTCTTTTTCTTTTTGAAGCGCAGTTGGTTACCTAACCTCGTTGTGGAATGACTCGGTGACTTTACGAGTCATCTCATTTCCTTGTGGGTCCTTAATGACCCTTGAGATCTCGGCACAAATATGCTTTTTACATTTTGCCTAGCACCACGGACTACGTAGTTCTTGATTCCATACAACTTGTAAGGAGTCCTCTGATTTGCTTGAACGATATCCATGGTTTGAAGGAGTCCCGGTCCATCCTTAGCATTTTGACTTTTAAGGTCTTTGTGAGTCCTTAGCACGAGTTCCCAACTCGCCTCCTTGGTTTGCACAATCCTTTATGCCAATCATCCCTAGTCGGTTGCATCGTAGAGTCCAACTTCAACTCCACGTGTAATGCAATTGGTTGTGCTTTTCCGATGGTGTCTTGCGTGTCAAGGTCTTTTACCGATGACACCATGTTTGGGCGACCCATGGTTCTTTACCCAAGACTCGCGTTCATCAATCGAGGCACACAAGTGCGCCATGAATCAATAAAGTGAGGAGTTAAGAAATCAGCACATTGTACCAGTGGGCGCGAGGTGGGCGGTCGTCCGCCTGCCAAGCTCCTGTTGGGGACCCGTCAAGGTCCCGTTGGGGACCCGCGGGAAGGTGACTAGGAAGAGTGAATTCCTTCGGGGAAAATCCCAAGAATGCACAGATTCAAGTCCCGACAAGCCCCATGTCCATGTGCGCAATAGAAGGGACCTGAATACATAGGGTGGCCCATCGTATAGTTTTATTGATCCTTAGGTACGAGTTTATAAATGAGTCAAGACTCTCGCATGTTCTTTTTGCCCAGTAGGTCGGGTCCGGTTTCCAATTAGCAACCTCGTCACCTTCACCGGGTGGTTGGTTATAAGCCAACTTTGTCTTTGCCTTGCTTGATTAATGATAAGCCTTCTTGGTTTTTCTTGGAGTTCGGCTTGTCGCTCGTTCTTTGTTCAGTCCTTTGGTGACCAAGTGCTTGGTGATGCATTTCTCTTCCTTGGAATGCATTGATTGACTGCCTTTGACGTCGCATGGTGTTTTGGCGATTTTGTGTGTTACATGTACTTCTTACGGTGTCATAAAACCATCAAGGTCCTTGTTCCCAGGTAAGACCCTTATCGCCGGGAGGCTCTAGTGGTATGATACTTTCCATGCGTCTGTTGCCTCTTCTTGTCATATCGAGTCCTTTTCGAAAATTCGTGCTAACGATTGAGAAAAGACGTTGTTTATGTACTACTTTTCTTTCTTGCATTTAATTGGCGTTCCCGGTCTCCGGGCTGGGATAGTTGCGCCCATTCTTAACTAGTTCCGGAAGGGTTCGCTCATGCTGGAGAGAGCGGTCTCCCACTTCCGTTACTCCTTCCTTCGGGTTTGTCCCTAAATTCCCCGTTTGGTCGAAGTTGGCATTAATGGTGTAGGCTTCGTTGGGTGTGCGGGGTTTGTTTACAATTAGGGCCTTCTGGGTTTCGTAGTTGTGGTCTGTCACAGACTTCTTTATCTTGGTTGTGTCTGTAGGATCTAATTCAGGCGCGAAACGAGGCAGCTGGAGGGATCGTTTGTGGTATTCCCTGATGGTGGTCATCCCTTGTTTTAGGTGGAGGATTTTCCTCATACATGGTTGCCCTTACAGGTGCGGGGTGGAATCGTCCCTGTAGCCGTGCCCCTAGGCACTCCTAGTTGAACCCCTGGTTGTTGCCCATAAGTGGGTTCTTCGTGGATTTATCAAAGATCAGCCTCGTGTCTTGAAGTGGAATGAGGCTATCCCTACGCGGCGTTCCTCTGGGTATTCCAATAACCCGAGGACATTGTTGAAGGTTCGGGTTCATTCTTCGAGGAATGTGGGATCCTTGACTGTCTTCTTGTTGGCGCCATGCTGCTGGTTTTCAGGGTCAATATTTATTGTATCGATGAGTCAGTGTGCTGCACCCTTACCTTGGTGTGGTAAGCGTAGGGGGAAGTTATTTTAAGTTAGAGAGGGATCAGGTGAGGGGAGGTTACGTGTAGGTTTCACAATCTCACCGCGCTTCCTAAGATTCCTGAATCCTATGTTCCTAAGTACCTAGAGTTCAAGCCTAATATATCTGTTCAGCGAGAGATGCTGGTAACCCACTCCAACGCGTTGAAATACATTACATATAGAGATATATATAGATATACGAAAACCATTTTGAAGCATGAAGATATATCCTACGAGACTCTAGCTTGTAAAACGGGGATAGACTCAACAGATAGAGCTAAGCACAGAAGACAATTATACCAAGCATATACAGTTTACAACAGGCAAGACAGGTAAGATAAGCACAATTAATAATCATAATCCAACATATACGATTCCCAGTATAAAACCCATAGTCACATCCCCAAGGTACTCATAACAACAACTCATCTGTATCTCATCACATAAGCACACTTTGTTGGCGCCACAGGACCAATCGCATGCCCATACATGAGGGTCAGCGCATATAGCTCTGACACGGCCCCGCAGCACCCTGCCCCGTATCGGAACACGGAGGGGTCGATCGCAACCGACCGATGAACCGCATCTCATCATAGTTTGATCGCAACCAAACATTGGACCGCAGCCCAAGAGTATGTCATCTGACCGCAGCCAGGAAATATGAACCGTAGCTCATGTAGAAACGTTTGATCGCAACCAAACGGTGGACCGCAGCCCAAGAGTGTAAATCTGATCGCAGCCAGCTTCTGAACCGCAGCTCAGGAATGACCAATCCGATCACAACCGAATTGGGGTAACATGCACACATAAAACATAGCAAGTACATGCAACCCACATTAACAGATTGGGAAGGGGGAGAAAGCGTATAACAAAACCTATGCGTGATCCTTCACATACTAAGAATAATCCTAAGGGGTTCATACTTCTTTCACCTATGTCAACGGGATACCAATTCAACTAGCATGCAATATATAAGACTCATACAACCTACGAACGGTACCCGAAATATCAAACTAGACATAGGCACGATAGACGGAGTCCGTTGGGACACCACGGGGGTCGGGGGAACATCAAAAGTGGAGGCCAAAATCCCAAAGTGGGTCCAAACCAGCGGGTAGCCGGTGGGTGAGGGATCACCCGCCGGCTGCCCGCCGGCGGTAGCTAATCCGGGCAGCGGGTGCCCGGCGGGCAGCTGGCCGCCCACCGGCTGCCCGCTGCCGGCGTTGCCCAAGAAGGCCGCGAGTAGGTGGCGGGTCCCCTACCCCCACCTACCCCCCACTGACTCTTTTTCACCAAAAACGCCCCGGGAACCTTTGTGGAACCCGAAACCATGCTTAGACACTTTCAAACGCAATTGATAACACACGTAGACAATTAACGGGTCAAAGATCGAGAATCATATGGCACATAACCTATCATGCTTTTCTAAACATAATCAACACCCAATCATGCGAATTCCCACCCAATATACCAAGAATAATTCCATACGATACAACCTAGGGTTCTAATTATTTTTAAATCAACAAGGACACAATTCATCTTCCAATATCAAGATTCGGTAAGAATATCATATAAACATCAAGAACATCCTACAATCATCAAGAACATCATATAATCATCAAGAACGTCATATAATCATTAAGAACGCCATAATTATCAAGAACCTTTCATCATCAAGATCACCCATGGAATTATCCCATCAATCATCAATAATAATATCACAAATCATCAATACACAATAATATGGGGAAATCCTACGGGGGAAATCATAGCTATGAAAATAGGTTTTGTTGAGACATGGGTTACCTCTTAGCCTTAATTAATTCCTTGGCTATGAAGGGTCTTTCTTTAAGCCTTCTTCTTTCTTGATTTCTCCTAAGGGGATTCTTGGAACTTCTTGTGTGGTGAGAGATTATGGTGGTGAAAGATCTAGGTGCCTCCTATATCCCTATTTATATATTTAAGACTCCTAATTAGGGTCTGAATGGTATGGGTTTACTAATTCTATTCCTTATAGAACTAAGGGCTTATTTTAGGGATAAGGGTCCATGGTCCATAGTGGACCATATTAATTAATTAAATGGAATCCTAATCGTAGTCTGAATAGTAAAAGGCCTACTTCCTTTATTCCTAATAGATAACTAGGTCTAGGATTCCTAATTAGAATCTGAATAGTAAAGGGTTTACTTTCTTTATTCCTAATAGGCTTAGGACTCTAATTTAGGCAAGGGTCCACGGTTCATGGTGGACCTTATTAATTAATTAAAGGAAACCTAACCGAATTAAATCATATTTAATTATTATTAACGGGATTAATTAAATAATTAATCCGGGAATGAAGGCCTTAACACGGGGTGTTACATGTATAGACTGCATAAGGGAAAGCAGACAAACAAGTCTAAGAAAGGTGTCAAAAGGAGTTCAAGCATATTGGAAATCATACATACTGACATTTGCTGTCCAGATATGGATATGCCTGTAAACGCGAAAAACTCGAATTGTATATATTCAAAATTCAAAGTATCGGTTACAAGTAGTATCAAGTATATATCAATCAAGAAGGGGTACAATCTCTGTATTGGAGAAGTCCTCTGATTCTCTACTACAAATATGCCTATTGGAAGTGTGCCAAATTTGGAATATGCCAAATTGGAAGTGTTCCGAGTTCAGAGTATGCTGAACTTGAAGTAGTTCCTTGTTCCTTGTTGGAGGTATGCCGAGTTCAAAGTATGTTGAACTGGATGTATGCCAAGTTCGGGAGTATGCCGAACTGGAAGTATGCCGAGTTCAAAGTATGTTGAACTAGATGTATGCCGAGTTCGGAAGTGTGCCGAACTGGAAGTATGCCGAGTTCAAAGTATGTTGAACTAGATGTATGCCGAGTTCGGAAGTGTGCCGAACTGGAGGTAGTTCCTTACTGAAGGGCCTCCGGAGTTATGTAGCTTGTTCTTCAATGAAGGGCTAATATGCAGCTTGATCATCAAAGAAGGGCTTCCGGTGTTCAAATGGCGTATTCATCAGCGCAATATACGCAGTATATATATAACTGCGGGCCTGTTCCAGACGATATCCCGGCGAGATTTCGGCAGAGCTTCGATATGCAGATTTCGAGAGCCCCTTATTCTTTGAAAATGAAACCACTATTTATTGTGGTGAGAGTGAGGGAAAATCTCCAACCAACTCTTAATTCCTTATTTAATTTAATTATTTTAATTAAATTAAGGAATGTGTCGGGACACCATTGCGTCCAAGTTCATGACTTCATTAAATTTCCAAATAACATCAAATATTCAAATTTCCCAAAATTATATAATCCACATATAATTTCAGTGGGCCAAGACCAAGTCAAGCCCGCTAATTAGGCAACCCAATTCATCCAAGCAGCCTGGTCCAACTCGATTAAATATTTCATCATCTGGGGCCGAATAATTCAACATTCAATTACATTTAATTAAGTAATTAAACTAATTAATTATTCAATGGTCCATTTAATGAACCCAATTAAATAAATATTAGTCCAATTAACCTAATTAAAGTAACTAATTTAGTGATCAATTATCCATCATGGTCCAACAATATTATTTAAATTTCCAATGCTTACAAATTGCCCCTTCGAGACTTGCTTGACGTGCCTTAAATGCATAGGAGAGGTAGTCTCGAAATTAACCGTAGTAGTCCAAGAGTCCGCATTTGTAGATAGCAACCCAATAAATTATTTTGACCGCAAAGGTCCAACAAAACCATGTCCAAAAAAAAAAAAAAACAAAGTACGTCAACAAGGCCCATTACATCAACCTTCTTTCTTTTTTTAGCCAACTTTTAATCCTAACTTTAGTAAGCCTTATCTCCTTTTAGAGCTTGAATTCTGAACCCCTCTACGAAATTTCCCTTGCACGGGTTTGACAACCAAATCGCAGCCTTAGCTTAAAGTTGGTTAGGAATTCACATGTACAATCCTTATCTCTCCCACATATGATTTAAAATTAAACCATATAATCCCTCCGCAGAATTAGAATATGATGAGGATTGGGGCAACAACATAGGGATAAAACAACAGAGCCATAACGATACTTCAACTCCTACGGATTTCACAACAGTATAAATAGCCTCAACAATTTTACAGATTCCCAACCAAGAGATATAGAGCTGCTGCCTGCAACTGATCTTCAAGCTGCCACCTCTTCATCAGTGATAAGGTAATTTTGAATTTTTTTTGTGTACTATCTTGATTTTTATATAGTTTTCACCACAAGAGGGAGGACAAAGAAATCAAGAACGGAGGCATTGGGCAAGAAACATCCGAAAATTAATTTTTTCAGGCTTGTTTCTACCTTTGCTTGGCTCGCCATCTTCACCAACAGTGGTCTAGAACTCCTGGAAATTAATTTTTCCGGAATGACCACCACTGTTTGTTTCTACCTTTGCTTGACTCGCCATCTTCACCAACAGTGGACCGAAACCTTCCCGAAATTGATTTCCCGGTTGTTTTCACCACTGTTTGGATCGGCTCTTGCTACCGGACAGTGCCTCCCCATTCTCACCGTACTTGGTGATGAAGAAGAAATGGAATCAAGGTAGCAATCTAGTATCGCATTGGACATATGCTGAACTCACCGGGCATGTGCTCCGGCACGTTGTCATCGTTCTACGGTATAGCGATGCCGTCGAAGGGGAGATCTCACCAAGCTTTGGACTTGATTCCATAACTATTCGCACTGGCACGCCTCTGCTGCTACTACAGGCACTGCTTTCCATTGCCATGGAAGAGAGACCACAACCACTGCCCAAAATAAAAGAAACTATGTTTTGTTTCTTTTTTCTTCTTCTTTTCTTTGGTTTGAAGAAACTCTCTCATGCTCCAGGAGTTCGCCGAGCATCATAGAACTATCGCCGGAGGACCCCGATTACTTAGAGAGGCGAAGTGTCGCTGGTGAACTCGTCAGAGAAGAAGGTTGAGGCCTCGCTGGGTAGAAGAGACCGCTACAGAGGTACCAACGATGCGCCTTCCTTTCTTTTTCCTTTACTTTAATCTGCTTAGTCCACAACTGAAGTGAAATAAGAGAGGGTCTACATAGCCTTTCACGCATCCCCAGGCATATTTCTTTTACTTTGCGTGTCCACATAAACATATTCTTTTATTTGCTCTGCTGTGTTGCCAGCTGCGGATGCGCATAATATATGTATATAAAATAATCCACCACTTGTTTGCTTTGTGATGTATGCCCCTGTTTCCAGCTGCGGATGCGCACAATATATGTATATAAAATAGTCCACTTGCTTGCTTTGTGATGTATGCCCCCCCCCCCCCCCAAGTGCTTAGCTTGTGTTATTGTGTATATATAATACACTTAACCCATGTGGGCCACTGGTTCATAAGTAATATACATATATATGTTTACCTTGCATGCACTATGTAGTGTAGGTACATATATATAATATAGCTGTGGCTCCTGATCCATGCATAATTTATATATAATATATTTGATGCATATGTTGTGTGAGTATATATGCACACACGCATATAATTCATATGATACGCATATAATACATATGACATATATACGTAGTACGTGCACACATATAATACATATGTTATATGGGTTGCCTTGTGCACATATTGTGACATGAGAGTTTCCTTAAACATTCTTATGGCAATTTTCTTCAAACTTTTAGTCTCATAACATTTTCCTTGCTTTATAAATTTTGGACAACTCTCGGACTTGACATCTCGGTCCTTAATGCAGACTCATACATCACGAACCATTCTTGCACAATGGTAGTGTTTGGGGAAATCGTGGGAGCCGATCAGAAGAGGAGGCTCAAAGTATCAAGCAATGAGACTGGAAAAAAAAAAGCGTGTCGTTCATCGTTTACCCACCGATGACGCTAAGAACCCCCCTTGCCGCAACACTGCCTTATGAGGAATGGACTCGTAATGCCGAACATCAGCCATCCAAAACATGGGTTTTAAAACCGGGCTAGGTCATACAGAATACTCAGACCCACTCCCGACCCTAGGAACACGGATCCTTAGGGGTGAGGCTTCATGGAACCAACATCCCAGCTTTAGAGCCGGGTTCAGCTTCACAACGGGATATTGGGAATGGACTGAGACTATACTTAGTATGCACCGTGAGTTCCTGGAGGCCGTGACGATCTACGATGGCATATACGCCTCGTTGTTCACCTACGACCGCTCGACGCATATCATCCAAGCATTCTGTGAAGCGTGGTGCCCTATGACCAATACACTGCTTAAATCCCTCGGTGAGCTCTCAATCTCACTTTGGGATGTGCATGTGCTCTGCGGTCTGCCAATATCTGGCGATATCTATGACGAGTATGTCCCAACCGCCTCAGAATTAACGGGGGAAGACGCCAACCCTGATTCCACTCCTCAAAGTTGTAAGTACTTGTTCCAAGCATATTGCTACATTAGTGACGGAAACCGGCAACGAGGGAGTCGTCGCGGAAAAAACAATAATGACCATTCAGTTCACATTGTTGACTGGATAGAATTTTGGAGTAGAAGATCGCCAGTTTGTGACAGACCAATGCCAAGGAAAGAGGACAAGAAGAAAACTCGCCCAAGGAACACCCAAAATCCAAATGGCAAGATCCCAGCATTCAAGGGATGGACTAAAATGACCAAAGCACCCTTTGCCGAGCTTGGAATTCCCCCTGAACATGAAAATGAAACTCACTTAGCAGCATACTTGAGTTGCTGGCTGTGCGTATTCGTGCTCCCCATTAAAATGACGCGAGTCATTCGCTTTCAGACATTCAAAATGGCTTGCTTAATGGCGACAGGCAGAACATTGAACCTTGGGATCCCCGTGCTTGCGAGCATCTACACTGGACTGAACGTGATATCCCAATCTAATACCCCGGGGCTAGCCGATAGTCGCTTCCCCATCCACTACGTGTATGGATGGTTGTCGCTTTATTTCGACACTCATTTGGCAAAAGACCACATGTCAGCTTCTCCGTTGATGATCGCTTACTCGGGGGAGGGTGGTGCGAGATATTACGGACCAGTAGAGGCTCGTCGCAAGATTTTCAAGGCTGACAGTGCCAACTGGCTTTGCACGACACGCCACTTAACTAAGGATCTTCACTTCCTTGATGACGGGAATGCCCACGACACCGACGAAGATTACTTCATGTGTCTCCGTTCTAACTACCTCGTATTACGATGGGCGGATGCATGTCTCGCCGAGCCTTACACTCCTCATCGATTTAGCCGACAATTTGGGTACTATCAGGATGGCGGTTCTGGCATATTGGGCAATGACGAACGTGAATTCACGCTTTCGGAGGGTTTCCAACATTGGCGCGATTTCACACTTAGGGGCTCAGGGTCGCGAGTGACATTTCCCGCGACTCGAGTCACTGTCACTATGAAGAAGTACTTCTCGCGGAGTTACAAGGATTGCTGGGCCCAAGTCCACGGGGACTACCTTGAGCGCAGCATTAACGATTTAGTTCCTGAGTATCCAGCCGATATGCAGCATGAAGACGGTACCTCCCAGAAAGGCAAACGTCCAGTCCAAGAAAGTAAACCGCCACCCAAGAAGAGAAAGGAGAACATTATTCCACAAAAGGAAGTTGACGTGATACGACAGGACACGGATGATGAAGATAGCCGCGACCACCACTGGAAACGGCGACGAGAAAGACGTTCGCCTTCCCCAGTGGAGGTAAACCACTGTTCTCGCTTATCCCAATTATTGCTGGTAGTGTTTAATGTACCCTCTTTTACTTCTTGACAGGAAAATGTGGCGATACCTACTAGGGGAGGAGCTGGGTCATCGAATCAAAGGGGGGCTGCAAGCAATACTGGAGAAAGGGGACACTCAAACAATGCCTTAGCATCGAACATGCACCAGTCAGGGAATTCCCTCGATGAGCCACGCGTAAGTCAGCAAGATAGACCTGAGGTCTCTGTCTTTGATAGAAAAGACCTCGTTGATGTTATCACATCTGTGCTTGTTTTTATGGTTATTTTGAATCATCACAGTAATTAAGCTCTTTAATTTTACTTATTTAATACATATTTTCCTTGCTATTATCATTTAATTATGGTTCGCACTTGTTTTGAATATTTTACGGTGTTTGTTAGTGTTTTTGAACCATTTTAGGTCAAAGATATGACCAAGGGGAGTTCAAGGATGAGTTTGGAGCAATTTTGGATGAGTTCGGGGCCCAGTGGACTCGACGCATCGAGCCAAGGGCTCGACACGTCGAAATTTTCCAGTAGCTAATTAATTCGCGCACAGGAAGTCTCGACGCGTCGAACATGCGTCTGTTTCTGGGATAAAAACAGACGCCTAAAGTGGCGCGGATAAAAAAACAAACGCTTAAAGTGGCGCAGCTGGGCAAAATTCAATACAAGCGCGAGATCTCTTTTCCTAATATCAATTGCGCGGATTTCAAGGCTCATATCTCCATATATTAAAAGTTAGCAATTCAAGGAATCTTCCAAATTCTAAATATCATTAAAGACGACAATTTCTTTATTTAAATATAGGAATTAGAATTTGAGTCCAATTTGGTACAAGATTCCTATTTCATCTCAACTTTGTACCCACTATAAAATCCCTCCTTCCTCAACCCTAATGGGAGGACGGAGACCGGGGACCGAGAGAATTCAGAGATTCTTGGAGACAAGAAGGAGAGAAATCAAGAGCCACAAGTTGTCTTGGAAAGCAAGAAGAAGACTAGGGAGATTTGGGAAAATCGTCTGGTTAATTCTTGTACTCTTTTGATGATTTGTAATTCTTTATTTATATTTGCTATGTATAATTTAGTCATGCTTGGCTAAATTCTTTAGAGATTCTTGGGTAAAAGTGTTTATGAACCTATGTGCCTGAGCTCTCAATTTCTTTAATATATTATTATTTGGGTTTAATACTTGTGTTGCAATCGTGATAATATTGTTTGATGCTTGTAATTAATGGCCATAGTTACTAGCTTCATAGCCATGTTTGTGTCACCAATGGGAGTTGGGGCATAAATTAGGGCACACACGATTGCACCTAATGGTTGGTCCTTGGGAAAGGGGAACTTATTAGGGGAAGTTTATTCTAGATTGTTGCCAATCGGGAGATGGTAGTAATTAGGAATAATTGAATGCTGATCTTTGATCTTATTGGGTGTTTAAGCCATGGGAGTGGAAATTCACTAGGAATAGAGATTACGGGAGTAATTTGATTCCACTTTGCATTCCCACACAAATCTTAATTCCAAACTAAATATTGCAAACGATAATTGGCACTAGGTGATTAAATACTTGAATCCCATGAATCTCAACTTCTCTCTAATTGTTTTCAAAATCCTGAACCTCTGTTTTATTTTATTTATTTTATGCCAATCAATCATCTAAGTAATTGTTAGGATTAGCTCTAATGAATAAGTTAGTAACTAGTGCTTGATACAACCACTTCCCTGTGGATCGATAACTCGTACTCCGAGAATTATTTGTTTGCAAATATACTACGCATCAAATTGGCGCCGTTGCCGGGGAAGTGGCGTTTCCAGTATTAACATTAGTGAAATCTTTATTCTAGGAGACTAGTCCATTTTTATTTTATTTTATTTTATTTTATTTTGCTAACCCATAACAAGTTCATTGTTTTGAGTGTGATTTAGTTTATGGATAGATATGCATTCCAAGGAACCATGCCACCGTTTTACCCTCCTTCTCAAGGTTATGAGATGAGTTGGAATATGAATCGAGAATATGGAGGAATGGAACAACAATTCCCTTTCTCAAATTTTGCCAACTCTAGTCAAGGATATTATCAAGAAAGTTCATATCAAACATCACAACCCCAATGGTGCTCATTTTGTGGTGGGAATCACTTTGTGGAAAATTGTTACATGCTCAACCCCACCAACCATATCCCTCAACAATCTACTCAAGGATTTTGTGCCAACATGAGTCAAGCTACTTATCAAAGATGCACACCACCTACTCCACAACCCTCACGGTGCATGATATGTGGTGGATCTCATGAGGCGGAAAATTGCTTTATCATGGATCCCAATTGCAAGTATCAAGGGCGAGCTCAAGAGTTGTCGTACCAAGAGTTTCAACAAGATTGTCAATCACTTGACCAAATAATTGAGATGAAGTCCAAAGAGACCAAGATAATGCAATTGTGCTCGAAATATCTGGAGTTACAAGATCACATGAATGCTCAACTTGATCGCATGAATGCTCGACTCGATCACATGATAGCTCGACAGCAAGATTTGACAATTCAAGAGCCACTTCAAGATTCATTTAATTTAGAGGTTCTAGAAGAGTTGCTCTTGCCAAATGAAGGTCATGAAGTTGAGAGAAATAAAAAGGATGATGAGGATCTTAGAGAGGGAGATGAAGAAATATTTGATAAATGCATTGAGATGAAGACACCAAGCGGGGAGGAAAATGTAGAGTTGCAAAGTAATGATGGCAAGGAACATATAGAGAGTTGCCAATTAGATGAGGAAGTTCTTAATAGAGCACATGATTTGAATGAGGATGTCTCACCAATGGAGAACACTTCCCTTGGAGAGAACTTCAGAGAAATTTTGAATTTGGGAGGCATTGGAGTTCTTAAGGATAATGGCACACATTTGCCTATCTATATATCCAATGATTCCCAATACTTGCTGGTTCATGTGAATGATCCGAGACTCTCATTACTTGTTGAACAAAATAGTGTTGAAAAAGAAGGAAAAGAGAATGGAGGCATAATTCTTGATTCGGGCAAATGTGGTTCCTTACATGATGACGTGAAGGGTTCGAGCTTAAGAGAATTTATAAATGGACACCACTTGAAGAAATACTTGGAAGAGAAAGTTGATGGAAAGAAGGGGATTTTTCTTCTCCAATCACTTGATGGCTAGAGAGGTAACGTCGAGCTAACGATGTTAAATTTAGCGCTTCATGGGAGGCACCCCATGTTATCTTTTATTACTTTCCCTATTTATTTATTGCTTTCTAGTTTCGTCTTATTTAGTTTTATTATTTTCTAGTTCGTGATTATTTTATTGCTTCTTAGTTTTCTCTTTTCTCTTGTTCTCCTTTTCTTTTATTTTGCATCAGGGATGATGCAAAGTTTCAAGTGTGAGGGGGAGGAATCATTAATTTGGGGATATTTCTAAAATTTTTAAAATTTTTGCTTTTGCTTGGATGACTCATATGCTATTTTTGGTGAATAAGCTACTTGTCTTAGCATGCAGTTACAATTATTCTCTCTTGTTGGTTTGTGGTTTGTTTTAGTGGTGCTTGCTGCATCTCAATTTGTGATGGATGATTTGAGGTGTAACACATATTTGATCTATTTTCTTGCCAATAGCTTTGTTAACCACTTAATAATTGGATTAATTCTTGATCTTGTGTTTTGCATTGCTAGTGAAGGCTTATGTGAGATTCCGGTCATGGGTGTTTTGCTAGAACTTGCCTCATTACTCCCTAAGTGATGTCTAAGTTTTGCATGTTTTGAAGTGATTTAGGCCATTTTTGTTTAGCCATACCCTTTAAACCTGTCCCTATATATATTTTATCCTTCGTATCCCCATTGTGCCTTTTGTTTGTTCAAATAAGTGCTAAGCACTTATCCCCTCTTTGTGATTGTTTTTCTTTGATTTACCCCATTATTATAACCCTTAGCCCGTGGCCAAATATTTCTCTTCCACCCTTGAGAGAATGAAACATTTATCTTCATCTTTTCCGTAAGAAGAGTTTTATGGAGTTGTGCTACGAAAAAAGCAGCTAGTGTTACAAATGTTCAAGTGTGGAGGTCATGAAAGTTTGGATTAAAATTATCTTGCTATATCCAAAAGAAGTCCAAAGACAAAGAAAAGAATGAAAAAAAAAAAAAAAAAAAAAAGATTGAAAGTTTTTGAGTTTGGATCCCCACTTTATCAAAAAGTTGCTAAGTTCTTAAAAGAAATTTGCTCCTTGAAATTTTGATTATCTCATCTCTTCCAAATTTTGAAAAGTTTAGATAAATTGTGACATTCTCTATTTTTGATTAATTTTTCCATACTACTTCTTTGTTAGCTATCACCCGTAGCCCCATTACAAGCTTAATAAAGTCCTATTTGATCTTAGCATGAATTCTTAGATTTGATCTAGGGGAGTATGAGGGGCAAGCCTATGGGATCTCATTCATGAGCCGTATCTTGCATAATCTCAACTGAGTATTTGTGCACATTTGATCCTCACATGCTTTAAATTCTTGGTGCTTGGTTATTGGCTTGGAAATGGGTCTCTTATGTGCCAAACTAATTTGATTCTTGAAGCTTGTTGTTTTGTAGCAAGTGGGTTGGTGGTTTGAAAGGTTGTGCAAGAGAGAGCATGAGTAATTTGTATGTTTTGACTTGTGATTTTATTCCTTAGTTTTGCTTGAGGACAAGCAAAAGCTTAAGTGTGAGGGGGTGATGTTATCACATCTGTGCTTGTTTTTATGGTTATTTTGAATCATCACAGTAATTAAGCTCTTTAATTTTGCTTATTTAATACATATTTTCCTTGCTATTATCATTTAATTATGGTTCGCACTTGTTTTGAATATTTTACGGTGTTTGTTAGTGTTTTTGAACGATTTTAGGTCAAAGATATGACCAAGGGGAGTTCAAGGATGAGTTTGGAGCAATTTTGGATGAGTTCGGGGCCCAGTGGACTCGACGCGTCGAGCCAAGGGCTCGACACGTCGAAATTTTCCAATAGCTAATTAATTCGCGCACAGGAAGTCTCGACGCGTCGAGAAAATTCTCGACGCGTCGAATATGCGTCTGTTTCTGGGATAAAAACAGACGCCTAAAGTGGCGCGGATAAAAAAACTGACGCTTAAAGTGGCGCAGCTGGGCAAAATTCAATACAAGCGCGAGATCTCTTTTCCTAATATCAATTGCGCGGATTTCGTAGATTGAAAGTTTTTGAGTTTGGATCCCCACTTTACCATAGAGTTGCTAAGTTCTTAAAAGAAATTTGCTCCTTGGAATTATGATTATATCATCTCTTCCAAATTTTGAAAAGTTTAGATAAATTGTGACATTCTCTCTTTTTGATTCATTTTCCATACCACTTCTTTGTTAGCCATCACCCGTAGCCCCGTTACAAGCTTGATAAAGTCCTATTTGATCTTAGCATGCATTCTTAGATTTGATCTAGGGGAGTATGAAAGGTAAGCCTATGGGGTCTCATTCATGAGCCGTGTCTTGCATAATCTCAACTGAGTACTAGTACACAATTGATCCTCACACACTTTAAATTCTTGGTGCTTGGTTATTGGCTTGGAAATGGGTCTCTTATGTGCCAAACTAATTTGATTCTTGAAGCTTGTTGTTTTGTAGCAAGTTGGTTGGTGGTTTGAAAGGTTGTGCAAGAGAGAGCATGAGTAATTTGTATGTTTTGACTTGTGATTTTATTCCTTAGTTTTGCTTGAGGACAAGCAAAAGCTTAAGTGTGAGGGGGTGCTGGAAGAATTTAAGGTGGTCATCATAAATGTCTGGAACAAGCTTCGCAAATGGTTGGACGAAACCTCGGTAGAGCATGTTTCATCTTTGCGAGAGAACTTTATGGATGCTTTTGCAAACCTCCGGAAGTTAGACCTTGACATCTCTCCTTTGGAAACACGGGTTGAAGAGATTTTCACAAAAGCTCAAGCCTTTGATAACCTAAGGTCCACGATTTCTGACAAAACATCAAGTGAGTCCCAGTCTTTATCTTCGGCGAAGGATGAGCTCAAGAATGCAGAAAACGAGTTTAAGAGACTCAAGAAGGATCTATTGGACTAACATAAGATGCTTAAGACTGCAAAAGATCGGGAAGAGGAACTGGAGAAAGAACTGAAGTTAGTTCGCGCCAAGGTGGAGGAATGCGACACTGCGGTTGCCAAAACGACGGGCGACCTGGGCAACGCCAAGAATACCATTTCGGAGGCTAAGGCTGAGGTCACTCGTATTAAGGAACTAATTGTACTGACGCCAGAGGATGAAGCGAGACTAAAGGAGGCAAAGAGAGGCTTAGAAGCCTGCAAAGACGATATGCTTAGCTTTAGGTTTTTTTGTTGACTGATGTTCTTTGTCCTTTAGTTTCTCTTTTTGATTGCAAGAACTTTTATCATATCGTTCTAACTTTTGATAACTAAACGCTTCTAATTTGTACGCTAGTCTTCTAGCAATAACATCTTTACGTTGATTTATTGGATGACTGTCTTGATACAACATTCTTGCAACATGAGTTGGATTTGTTTTGTTCTGACTGAACTTAGATAATTTGATTTATAAGCTGCCTACGTACTCCTATGAATGAGATCAAGTCAAACGTAGTTCAACTGATTTTGTTTTTATAAAGTAGAGCCATTCACAGTTTAGACTCATGCGGGCCAGGAGCGTCTATGATTTGGGCCCACCCATAGACAAAGCGAGATGCATTAGCAGTTTAACCACGTGCTGCATTTTTGGTGGATGAGTCGTTCATCATATTTCCACGACTTGTGTTGACACCCCAAGTTTTAAGGGTGGTAAAGCTTTAGGAACCTTCCATTAATTGGACCGATCTTCAAACCATCTTCACTAATCAGCTTGTAAGCCCCACCGGTGTAAACTTCTAAAATCACGTAGGGACCATCCCACCTTGAAGTGAACTTGTGACCGGTTTTTCTCGTGACGATGATGGGCCTGCGAACAGCTAGGACTTTGTCCCCAATTTGAAAGGAACGGGTCCTTACCCTTTTGTTAAAAGCTCTAGACATACGAGCTTGATAGCACTCCAAGCTTTGTTGCGCTTGCAGACGTTTTTCATCCAAGGCTTCTAACTCAGCCAAGCGTAGCTTAGCATTTTCTTCATCAGTAAGGCCCTCTTGTATAGCCAACCTTAAGGAAGGTATTTGACGCTCTAGAGGCAAGACCGCTTCTACACCATACACCAAAGAGTATGGAGTGCTTTGCGTAGGTGTGCGGTATGTAGTTCTATACGCCCACAAAGCTTCTTCCATTCTGTCATGCCAGTCCCTTTTCGATTTTGAGACCACTTTCTTCAACAAATTGCATAGGGTCTTGTTAAAAGCTTCAGCAAGCCCATTCGCAGCTGCATAGTAAGCTGATGAGTTTCGCTGCTTAAAGTCAAAAAGCTTGCAGATCTTGTCCATCAACTTGTTGTCAAAGGGCTTCCCGTTATCTGTTAACATATATCGCGGGATACCAAATCGATAGACGATGTGGACACGGAGAAAGTCTGCAACATTTTCTTTCTTCACCTCCTTCAATGCTACGGCTTCAGCCCATTTTGAAAAGTAGTCGGTGGCAGCTAGTATATATGTGTGCCCTGCAGATGACTTAGGCGTAATTGGGCCAACCACATCAAGTCCCCAAGCATCGAATGGCCAAGATGCAACTGTTGGGTGTAGAGGTTCTGGTGGCTGATGAATAAAGTTTGCATGATATTGACAAGCTTGGCACCTTCGAGCATAGTCTATGCAATCCTTTACCATTGTAGGCCAATAATATCCCATTCGCTTAATGTGGAAATGTAACTTGGGACCGGATTGATGTGCACCGCAAACCCCAGAATGAGCTGCTTGCATAGCTTGTAAAGCTTCCTCTTCCCCTAGACATCGGAGAAATATTCCATCAAAGGAACGACGATACAATGTCTCTTTATAGTAGATGAAGCGAGGAGTTCGACGCTTTATATCCACCCTTTTACGGGGATCTTCAGGTAACTTTCCATCAGTGAGGTGGTCAATTAACGGTTGCCTCCAGTCGTCTTTGCCTATATCATAAACTGAGGCAGTAGGGAGTTCAACAGTTTCATCAACTGAGCCATCTTCATTGAAGATTGGTGGAACTACCCACTTTTGACATACCCGCACTCGGGCTGCAGGATGAGTAATAGTTGAAGCCAATGCGGCTAAGGCGTCAGCCTGCTTGTTTTCTTTCCTCGGTACATGTTCAATTGTGACGTCCCCTAACCATTGCATAAGTACCTTTGCATAGTTGTTATATGGGACTAACTCCGCATTTTTCACTTCATATAGACCCAACACTTGGTGTATGATCAACTTTGAATCTCCATAAATGTTAATTCTGAGTTGCTTCATGTCAGCCGCTATTTCGAGCCCAAGTATCAATGCTTGATACTCAGCAACGTTGTTTGAACATTGCTCGGTCAAGGTGAATGAATATGGCAACACCTCACCTTCTGGAGTGACGAAGACAACTCCAGCACCTGCCCCTTCTCTATGTGAAGCTCCATCAAAGTACATCTTCCATGGGGGTAGTATTTCAATGACAAGCACATCTTCATCAGGCAAATCGTCAGACAATCCCACTCAGCAAGTATTGGGTGGTCTGCTAGGAAATCGGCCAAGGCTTGCCCCTTGACAGACTTTTGCGGCACATATACAATTTCAAACTGTTGAAACAATAAGTACCACCTTGCGAGGCGGTCGGAGAGAACGACCTTCGCCATAACATATTTCACCGGGTTCGCTTTGGAAACAAGCTTGATGGTATGAGCCTCAAAGTAGTGCTTAAGTTTTTTTATGGAGAACACAAGTGCCAAACATAGCTTTTCAATTGGGGAGTACTTTAACTCGTTCGGGGTCATCATTCTGCTGAGATAGTAGAGAGCATTCTCTTTCCGCTTGTCGTTTTCCTGAGTAAGCAAGGCGCCCACAGAACTGTCTTGGGCGGAGATATAGAGGATTAGTGGGCGACCATGAACAGGAACGATTAGCACAGACGGCTTCATCAAGTATGACTTGATACTCTCAAATGTGTTCTTGCATGCCTCATCCCATATGAATGAGATGCCCTTTTTCATCAACCGACTAAAAGGTTGACATCTTCCCGCTAGGTTTGATATGAACCTTCGGATGTAAGCCAACTTCCCTTGTAAGCTTTTAAGCTCATGAAGGTTTCTCGGCTCAGGCATCTTCATTATGGCATCGATTTTTGCTTGCTCGATCTCGATACCCCTGTGTCGAACAGTAAACCCGAGGAACTTTCCAGCAGCAACCCCAAAAGCACATTTCAGGGGATTAATTTTGAGTTGAAACTTCCGTAGGCGGTCGAAGACTTGCCTTAAATGCACCAAGTGATTTGTGCGCAATTTCGACTTCACAACCAGGTCATCTATGTAGCATTCGACCATTTTGTGAAGCATATCGTCAAATATTGTCTGCATAGCCCTTTGGTATGTAGCACCTGCATTTTTCAAACCAAAGGGCATTACTTTGTAACAGTAGATGCCTTTTGGCGTTCGGAATGCAGTTAAGTCTTCATCTTCCGGCGCCATGCGGATTTGATTGTAACCGGAGGAGCCATCCATGAATGACAGGATCTCATGCCCAGTCACGGCATCTATCATTAACTCCGTGATAGGAAGTGGGAAGTCATCTTTCGGGCATGCCACATTGAGGTCCCGAAAATCTACGCAGACGCGGATCTGGCCGTTCTTCTTGCGCACGGGCACAATACTGGATATCCAGGTTAGATATTTAACTTCACGAATGAAGCCAGCTTCAATAAGCTTATTAACTTCTGTTTCAATCGAGGGAATGAGCTCGGGGTGGAAGCGTCGTTGAGCTTTCTTAACCGGGCGACACCCCTTCTTCACTGCTAAGCGGTGCACAGCTACCTTTGGGTCTAACCCTGGCATCTCCTTGTATGTCCATGCAAAGACATCAATATATTCTTTCAGCAATGTGACATAGATTTCTTCATCTTCATCGGATAGGAGTGCGCTAATGAAGATAGGACGAGGATTTTCAGGCGTTCCCAGATCAACCTCTTTTAATTCGTCCACCGCGGCTCGTACCCCTTCTTCTAACTCATGGGGTGCCTCTTCTGCATCTTCTCCCTCAATCGTGGTTTCATCACATAACGTGATATAGAACGACCATGCCACCTCTTCCTGAGTAGTTGGTGGTACGTCATCACTTGAGCCTACGCTTTCCTCATTTTCTTCTTTATGTACGCGAGTGTGTACAATGGTCTTCGGTTGGACTTTCAACACTTCACCGCATGAAACATGAATATATGTTTCTCGTCTCATCTGAGAAGGAATCATGCTTCTAAGCCGTTTGGGAGGTTCCACTTCAGCAGGAACATTGGCACTGTCTTTAATAACTTGGACAGCTCCAAGTCGATCATGCATTGACTTTCTCTTTAGGGATTTAGGACTTGACCCCAGTCTATCAAAGACTGAGCGTCGAGAGTCGGCCTTACCGATTCGGTCGAAGACTGACTTCTTTTTGTCTTGCCCATTATCATTGGTAGGAGTGAGCTTTGGGTCATACTCGCTTCCCTCCACGGAGATACAATTACTTGCAGCCCTATTTATAAGAATTCGCACTGGTTTAGGGGGAACATAGCCCAACCCTTTGCGCGTTTGAGGTTCTTGGTGACTTGCCTTGCCTTTACCACCGGCTTCTGGGATAAGCTTTCCCAACTTCTGTGGCTCGTTGGGGTTATAGCCAGCCTTGGCTAGAAGCTTATAAGCGTTAGGGTCGAAACCCTCGGTACGTTTGGCAGGGAATATTTGGCCCACTTTATCACCACATTTCTCTTCGAGTGATTTTGCTGCATTTGTTTTGAGTGTATCAATCCTTGCAAGCGGGAAGATGAGTTTTGTGTTGTGTTGATCTCCCTCTACAACTTGTTTTCCCTTTGACTTTGATTGGGAAGGTGGATCGTCATTGCTTTCCTCAATATCTTCAACAATAACTTTCCTTTTAATGTAGAACTTTGCATCCGCAAAGTAAGACTCAGCCTCTGTGAAAGGGCTTTCATCGGCGACAACCTTTTCAACTACGCCGTTCTTTTCAAACATGAGGCATTGATGCCAAGACGAGGGTACCACCCCATTTTCATGTATCCACGGCCTTCCAAGTAACAAGTTATAAGATGTCCTTGCATCTATGACATGGCAGAGGACACCTGAGCTCAGACTTCCAATTCTTAAGTCAAGTCTGATGATGCTGATTGCTCTTTGCCCTCCCTGATTGAAGCCTTGTATCATTAGACGACTTTAGGCAAGCTCATCTGTAGATATACCAAGGTCCTTCACAGCTCGGAGGGATAGGATGTTGACAGCCGAGCCTTGATCAACCATAATTCTTTTGAGTTTTTGCCCACGGGTGTAGCCTTCAACAAATAATGGGCGATTGTGTGGCGTGCCTCCAAGTAACAAGTCTTCATCCTTGAAGGTAATTTCCGTGGAGTAGGAAGTAGCCTTATGCATTAGCACTTCCTCATCCCCGATGTGTTTAGGAAATGAACATTCCCCTCAGTCTTCTGGCTTGTCATTCGTATTTAGGCAGGAGCTAGAAGAGCCTGCCCCTTGAAGATCAAATCCCTTTGGCATATATTGAGCCAAAGGAACTGGTGCATGTGGCTGTTTGACATGTCCCTTCGTCTTTGATTTGCGGGCATGGGTACTTTTTGAGGTTTTCTCAACCTAACTTTTCACTATGTGCTTTTGATGCTTCACAGGCCCGAATTTCCTCTTTCTATGAGTGACAATCACCCATTTCCCTTCGAATGTGTTATCGTTCCGTCGTGGTTCTGAACTTTGACCGACAGCGTGCTTAACAATGAAGGGGAGTGGACGCTTCCGTTGTTTCCCATTTTCCTTTTCAGTACACAGCGGAGCGAACCGTCCGAGTGTAATTGAGATTTGATTCGAGCTCGTGTTAGCATCAGCGAGCTCAATTTTTCCATCCCTGGCTAGTGCCATTACTTTGTCTTTGAAGATAAAGCATTTCTCAATTGGGTGACCGAGAAGACGGTGGTACTTGCAGTAATATGGGTCATCCACCCTTGTAGCTTCATCGGGACATTTCATTCCAGGCAACTCAATGAGCCTAAGTTTGAGTAGCTCATCAAACATGGGAGATACATCGGAATCCATGAAAGGATAAGTCTTCTCTTGCCTTTCTTCAATTGTCGGCCTTCTACTACCCCTTGACGGGCCAGAAAATGATCTTGACCTAGGCCTTTCAGTTGCCTTAGTGAAGACTGTCATAGGAGTAGCCTTCACATTCATCACTTCTTTCTTTTCCTGCTTTGGAAAAGGTTTGTTCCACTTTTTAACTTCTTGTTTTCCAGGTGCATTGGAGGAGCTAGGAAAGTTCAATATGTTGAGCCCTCCGCTGGCTTCGATGCTCAATTCCATGTCGTGAGCACGACTGGATAACTCCTTAAAGGACTTTGGCTTAATCCCTTGTAGGATATAGGAGAGTTCAAAGTGCATTCCTTGGATGCACATCTCAATTGCAGAACTTTGGGATATTCTTTCTTTGCAATTCAGGCATAGTTCCCTCCACCTTTCGATGTAGGTACCGGCGCGTTCACCCTTCCATTGGCGAGTAGTGGTGAGTTCCAAGAAGCTGACCGTTCTCCTTGTGCTATATAAACGAGTTAAGAACTCACGTTCCATATCATGCCAGCTATCAATGCAGCCAGGCGCAAGGTCAGTGTACCAATCAAACGCAGTTCCCTTTAATGAACGGACAAACTGCTTTACCAACAGATCGCCATAAGTCCCTGCATCATTGCATGTTTCCACAAAGTGGGCAATGTGCTGTCGGGGATTTCCCTTGCCATCGAATTGCTGGAACTTAGGAGGTTGATAGCCGTAGGGCATTTTAAATTCCTCGATTCTTTGTGTGTAGGGCTTAGCATAGGAATATGAGGGTTGACCTTCATCCAACTTGCCTTTGATGGCCCCCATTATGTAGTCTTTCAACTGATCCACCGGTATCATGCCTTCGGTAACTGGAATAGTTTTCTCAGTTGCAAGTAAGTGGGAAGCAGCTTCTCCTACCACATGGCTAACATGAGGTGGTGGTGATTGCTGACCAACCTCTTCTTGCCCTTCAGGTTGCTTTCCTGGAGCACGGCTTCCTTGCTCCTCCATGATACTTCCTACCCTATTATCGAGGGTGTTAAGCCGTTTCTCTTGATTTTGGAGAGTGACAGCCATTCCTTCCAGAGACTTAGCAATTCTAGCTAATTGCTCCTCCAGAGACTCTGTGTTTGTCACCATGGCCGGCATGACGTTGTAGACATGCGACCACTCAGGTGCAGCCTTCCATAATGGATGTGGCGGAGTTACGGGGGAAGTGCTCCCGCCACTAGCGTTACCTTGCATAGAAGTTGGACTACCACCATCGGTAGCTCCCTTGGGAGAGGGTGGACTTCCAGCAAAAGAAATTGCCTTTGAGGCAGCAGGGGCCTTGTCGAGCCTTCGAACCACACGTCGTGCCATGGACTGAGGTTCAGGCACTTGGACCCCCAAATCCTTTGCGCGGTTCCTTGTCAGCGGACCTTGCTTTTTCTGGGTTGTGCCAGGGCTAGCTACAGGCGTAGACTTGGACTTGGTAGCTTGGGCATAGGTCCTCCTGAACATGGGATTGTTCGATGCCATTTGATGCGCAGGTAGAGGTATAGTAGTAGAGAGATGAGAGGCAGAGCAGTCCCACTAGGTGTGCCAAAATATGTAAACTCGAAAAACTCGAATTGTATATATTCAAAATTCAAAGTATCGGTTACAAGTAGTATCAAGTATATATCAATCAAGAAGGGGTACAATCTCTGTATTGGAAAAGTCCTCTGATTCTCTACTACAAATATGCCTATTGGAAGTGTGCCAAATTTGGAATATGCCAAATTGGAAGTGCGCTGAGTTCAGAGTATGCTGAACTTGAAGTAGTTCCTTGTTCCTTGTTGGAGGTATGCTGAGTTCAAAGTATGTTGAACTGGATGTATGCCGAGTTCGGGAGTATGCTGAACTGGAAGTATGCCTAGTTCAAAGTATGTTGAACTAGATGTATGCCAAGTTCGGAAGTGTGCCGAACTGGAAGTATGCCGAGTTCAAAGTATGTTGAACTAGATGTATGCCGAGTTCGGAAGTGTGCCGAACTGGAGGCAGTTCCTTACTGAAGGGCCTCCGGAGTTATGTAGCTTGTTCTTCAATGAAGGGCTAATATGCAGCTTGATCTTCAAAGAAGGGCTTCCGGTGTTCAAATGGCGTATTCCGCAGCGCAATATACGCAGTATATATATAACTGCGGGCGTGTTCCAGACGATATCCCGGCGAGATTTCGGCAGAGCTTCGATATGCAGATTTCCAGAGCCCCTTATTCTTTGAAAATGAAACCACTATTTATAGTGGTGAGAGTGAGGGAAAATCTCCAACCAACTCTTAATTCCTTATTTAATTTAATTATTTTAATTAAATTAAGGAATGTGTCGGGACACCATTGCGTCCAAGTTCATGACTTCATTAAATTTCCAAATAACATCAAATATTCAAATTTCCGAAAATTATATAATCCACATATAATTTCAGTGGGCCAAGACCAAGTCAAGCCCGCTAATTAGGCAACCCAATTCATCCAAGCAGCATGGTCCAACTCGATTAAATATTTCATCATCTCAGGCCGAATAATTCAACATTCAATTACATTTAATTAAGTAATTAAAATAATTAATTATTCAATGGGCCATTTAATGAACCCAATTAAATAAATATTAGTCCAATTAACCTAATTAAAGTAACTAATTTAGTGATCAATTATCCATCACGGTCCAACAATATTATTTAAATTTCCAATGCTTACAATGCCAGGTCAAAAGTATTTCATCACCTACATTGATGATTACTCGCGATTTACCTATGTGTATTTGATTCATAATGAGAATGAAGCGTTGGATGCCTTCAAGTCTTTTAAGGCTGAAGTTGAGAACCAATGTGGGAAACGAATACAGATAGTAAGATCCGACAGAGGTGGTGAATACTATGGTAGGTACACTGAAAGTGAACAAGCACCTGGTCCGTTTGCTAAGTTTCTTCAAGAACATGGGATTGTTGCCCAATACACCATGCCTGGTTCTCCGGACCAAAATGGTGTTGCTGAAAGAAGAAACCGCACGCTTATTGATATGGTGCGGAGTATGCTTAGCAACTCAAAACTTCCTATGTTTTTGTGGGCCAAAGCACTTAAGACGACTACGTATATATTAAACCGTGTTCCAACCAAGGTTGTCCCAAAGACGCAGTTTGAGTTATTTAAAGGTTGGAAACCAAGTTTGCAACATATGCGTGTTTGGGGATGCCCGTTTGAGGTGCGGATATATAACCCAAAAGAAAAGAAGTTGGACCCCAAGACTATTAGTGGTTTCTTTATTGGATACGCACAGTCCTCCAAAGGATACAGATTTTATTGTCCATCTAATTCAACTAGGATTTTGGAATCAAGAAATGCTAAGTTTCTTGAAGATGACATGATTAGTGGGAGGGATCGGTTCAATGATTTGATTTCTAATCATGATCATATTGAATCATTTACTTCTACGTCATCAGATAGGTTCATAATAGATTCAAACACCCCTCAAGTTCAAACGGCTATTGAACGACCTATTGAAGAAGTTCCACAAAATGTTGATATTATTCCAATAGATAAACCAATTCAGGAAATTCCTGAAGCGGTAGTTGAACCGCTAACTTCTCAAGAAGATGGTAGTTCAACTTTAAGGCGATCTACTCGCGAAAAAAGACCGGCAATTCCTAGTGATTATATAGTGTATCTACAATAGTCTGATGTTGGAGGCGAAAATGACCCATAAACGTTTTCACAAGCCACAAACTGTAAAGAATCAGATTTATGGTATGAAGCCATGAAGGAAGAAATGAGTTCCATGCGAAGCAATAGGGTTTGGGACCTTGTTGAGTTGCCTAATGGGGCCAATGCCATTGGCTGTAAATGGGTCTATAAGACTAAAAAGGACTCATTAGGCAACATCAAGCGATATAAGGCTAGGCTCGTTGCTAAAGGATTTACTCAAAAGGAAGGAATCGACTACACGGAGACTTTTTCTCCTGTGTCAAAGAAAGATTCACTTCGTATAATTTTGGCTATAGTTGCACATTTCAATCTTGAATTGCAACAAATGGATGTGAAAACAGCATTCCTTAATGGTGATCTAGAAGAGGAGGTTTATATGAAACAACCTGAAGGATTCTCTTCTAGTGAAGGTGAGCATTTAGTTTGCAAGTTAAAAAAATCCATCTATGGTTCAAAACAAGCTTCCCGCCAATGGTATATAAAGTTTAATGGGGTCACTTCTTCATATGGATTTGTTGAAAGTCCCTTAGATCATTGCATATACCAAAAGACAAGTGAGAGTAAAATTTGCTTTCTTGTTTTATATGTGGATGATATTCTACTTGCAACAAATGATAAGGGAATGTTGCACGAGGTTAAGCAATTCATTTCTAAGAACTTTGATATGAAAGATATGGGCGAGGCATCTTATGTCATTGGCATAAAGATCCATAGGGATAGATCCCGGGGTATTCTCGGACTATCGCAGGAAACCTATATCAACAAAGTCTTAGAAAGATTTTGGATGAAGGATTGTTCAACGAGTCCAGCTCCTATAGTGAGAGGAGATAAATTCAGTTTGGACCAATGTCCAAAGAATGATTTTGAAAGAGAATCCATGAAGAATATTCCTTATGCTTCAGTTGTCGGATGTCTCGGGTATGTTCAAGTCTGTACTAGGCCGGACATCGCCTTTGCTGTTGGAATGCTGGGACGAAATCAAAGCGATCCGGGTTTAGACCACTGGAGAGCTACAAAGAAGGTTTTAAGGTATCTCAAGGGTACCAAGGATTATAAGCTTGTGTTCAAACAGATGGACATTTTGGACATTGTTTGATATTCTGACTCGGACTTTGCCGGTTGTGTTGATTCTCGGAAATTAACTTCGGGGAACATTCTTATCATGGCCGGTGGAGCTGTTTCATGGAGAAGTGTTAAACAAACTCTTGTCACCACTTCAACCATGGAAGCCGAGTTCGTTTCATGTTTTGAGGCTACATCTCAAGGTGTATGGCTTAAGAATTTCATTTCGGGGCTTAGAGTTATGGACTCTATTTCTAAGCCATTAAAGGTTTATTGTGACAACTCAGCTGCAATCTTCCTGGCTAAGAACAATAAGTGTTGGAGTCGAAGTAAGCATATCGACACCAAGTACTTAGATATCAGGGAGCATGTTAGAGATAAGAAAGTGGTCATTGATCATATAAGTTGATACGACACTACCACATCCAGAGGACATGGGAAAAGAGGCCATGCATCCAGACCACATGGGAAAAGAGGCCAGGCAAGAACAGATCATAGAGGAATTTGTATTGACAGACCGAGAAGAATGTGCAAGTTACCGAGTCGCTATGCGGATTATAGGATGGACTAAGCATCACTAGCGATCCTAAAAATAAGCTTAGTTTGTTATTTCCTTTTTCTTATTTAAAGCTATGTAATATTTAGTACTAGCAGACAAGAATTACAGTACTCATCTTTCTTTTTAATCTTCCTGGAGCTTTGTTCTTTGCTCGAAAAAAAACTCTCGATACATTCGCAGGAGAACGTATCAATTTAGTGATCTTGTTGAGAGACAATCAAAACAAAAAAAAAAAAAAAACAAAAACAAAAAAAAAACAAAAAAAAAAAAAAACAAAGAAAAAACCACAGCAACAAGCTACCATCCATGGCTGATTCTCCCGATACACCATTAACCATGCAGAACCTTAAGCAACTGCTAGACGGAGTAATGACCACCCAAGAGGCCCGGCTGCAAAGTCAGTGGAAAGACCAATTCTAAACTTTCATGGCTTCCATGGAAGCAAAATGGCAAACCAATGAGAAGGCTAAGACGGTACAACAGTCAGAGATGGCAACCACAACACCCCCCAACAATCAGCAAGCTCGATTACGGGCTAATCCTGGCCTCACCATAGCTAAGGATGAAAGTTCATCTGACGGAGCACCCATGGTGCAGAAACACAGTAGTATGAGATTAGACATTCCAAAATTTGGAGTAGCAGATCCGCAGCAATGGATTTTCAACATCCAAGAATATTTTGACTTCCAACAAACCCCCGAACCTCAACGCTTGCAAATTGCTGGTTTTTGCTTAGAGGGAGACGCGTCTAAATGGTTCCGTTGGATGAAACAGAACCGCCTAATTTTTGGGTGGCATGATTTCTTGGAAAAGGTTGAACAACGGTTTGGCACTACACACTTTGAGGATCCCTTGGCGGAGTTGGCTAAGCTTACACAAGTCAGGACCGTAGCTGACTTCCAAGCAGCATTTGAGAAATTGCTTAATTGGGTGACCGGAGTAAACGAGACTCAGCTAGTTTCCTATGTCATAGGTGGGTTGAAATCCCACATACGCCGTGAATTGCTTATGGTCAGGCCACGAACGATTTTGGCAGCCTTTGAGCTGGCCAAAGCTCATGAAGCTTGCTATAATGAGCTTATGCTAGAGTGTCACACTGCATACAACGAAAAACCATGTCCCTCCGGTGATACATGAAGACAATAGGTGGCAGCCTAGAGGTTCAAATTTTTCACAGGTTACGATACGATCGAGTCCTAATTCACAGCCCAATATCTTACCTTCAGGGAAAACTAATGCTAGAGGATTATGGCCAGCACCAATGGCGCAGCCCACCCAAGCACTGCCCATACGGAGATACACCTCCGCTGAAATGCGTGAGAAGCGTGACAAGGGCCTGTGTTTTTGTTGTGACGAGAAATACACCCCGGGTCACCGTTGCAAGGGGCGGTTCCTCGTGCTTATTGGCGATGAGGATGACGAGCCGTTAGAAGATGACCCTATGGTAGTCAATCAATATCATACTGACGAGGAGGTAATATCTGGTGATGTCTCTGTGCTTAATACAATGACAGGACCTGGCAATCCCCGGTCCCTACGACTCATCGGCAACATAAAAGGATCCTCATGCATGGTGCTGATTGATAGCGGAAGCACCCACAATTTTATAACTCCGGCTATCACAGAGAGATTACACTTGCCCACCAAAGCTATCAAGCCATTCCAGGTCTATATTGAGAACGGCGATACATTGGGGTGCTGGCATGTTTGTCCGGCTGTGGAGGTTTGCATGCAGGGATTTACTTTTGCTATGGATTTACATGTGTTAAGAATTGTTGGCCCAGACGTAGTCTTAGGCGTCCAGTGGCTCCAGAGCTTGGGCAGCATTACACATGATTATTCTAAAATGACTATGGAGTTCCAGATGGGCTCAACAAATGTCAAACTTAAAGGTGACTCTGGCCTAAATAATCAACCTATTTCCTTCAACCAGTTACAGAAAATGGTGACTAATTGTGCCATACAGACACTTTATGAGATTCACCACATCAATACTATCGACGTTGCAGAGCCTACTCAAATGCAACGACCCACTCCTCCAACCTTACCAGAACCTTTTCGGGACTTACTACTCGAATTTTCACCAATTTTTGAGCCACCTAAGTCCTTACCTCCTCATAGAGTCTTTGATCACAATATTCATTTATTACCCAATTCTAAACCCGTAAATGTGCGCCCATACCGTTACCCTTATTTTCAAAAATCTGAAATTGAGAAGTTAGTTCGGGAAATGTTGGAGCAGGGAATCGTACGTCCAAGCCGGAGTCCTTTTTCTTCACCTATTTTGTTAGTCCAAAAAAAAGATGGCACTTACTGGTTTTGTGTGGATTACCGAGCCCTGAACGCTATTACAGTCCGGGACAAATTTCCAATCCCGACTGCTGATGAGTTATTTGATGAATTGGGAGGTGCAACCATTTTTTCTAAGTTGGATTTGCGAGCAGGATATCATCAAATCCGTGTTGCAGATGAGGATATCTTTAAAACTGCTTTCCGGACCCATGAAGGGCATTACGAATTTTTTGTTATGCCATTCGGGCTAACAAATGCGCCCTCCACCTTTCAAGCTGCCATGGATACGATCTTAAGGCCATTTTTGCGAAGATATGTGATCGTTTTCTTTGACGACATATTGATCTACAGCTCCTCTATGGAGGAGCATTTAAAGCATGTGCGCGAGGTATTGCTCATCCTACAAACTAATCACTTCTATTTGAAATTCTCTAAATGTGATTTTGGACGTCTCTCCATTGAATATCTCAGGCATATCGTCCACAATGGGCAGCTTCAAATGGATCCCAAAAAAATTGATGCGGTTCTCACTTGGCCTCTACCCATGAACACTAAGCAATTACGAGGCTTCCTGGGATTGGCGGGATACTACCGTCGATTTATTAAAGGATTTGCAGAAATAGCAGCACCTCTTACTGATCTTTTAAAAAACGACGCTCCTAAATGGGGGCCCGAGACTGATCGTGCTTTACATTGGCTTCAGCCCCTGTTCTTGACTTACCGAATTTTTCAGAACCCTTTGAGGTAGAAGTTGATGCGTCAGGCACTGGGGTAGGAGCAGTTCTCATGCAACAGGGCCACCCAATTTCTTATTTCAGCAAGAAAATGGAAAGCAAATGGAGAATGACTTCCACATATTTGAAGGAATTACAGGCGCTAACAACTGCCGTCCAGAAATGGTGTCATTAATTGTTAGGGAGTTCCTTTACTATTAAAACAGATCATTTCAGCCTCAAAGAGCTTCTTTCCCAGACGATCCACACTCCAGAGCAGCAAAAATTTATTCACAAGCTAATGGGTTATGATTTTCGTATTGAATATAAGCCAGGCAAGGCGAACGTTGCAGCGAATGCGTTATCACGACGGCATGAGGTCGCATGTACTATATTGGCGACGAGTTGGCCTGTGCCAGAGTTGTTGAATATTCTACGTCGTGAAAACTTGGAGCTGCAAGATGTACAGGTCCTTCACCAGCGCATGGAGGCAAATAAATTGCCAGTGGAATTCTCACGGCGGAACGGTATATTACTCTACCGGCAACACTATTATATCAGCACATCCTCCTCTTTAAAAACAATGTTGCTTAGAGAGTTCCATGAGACTAAGATGGCGGGGCATTCGGGTGTGAGACGGACGTTAGTGCGGTTGTCCGCATTATTCTTTTGGCAAAACATGCGACGCGACGTTGAAAATTTTGTTGCCTCTTGTTCCACGTGTCAACAAACCAATTTTTTTTACTAGTTCTCCCGCAGGGTTACTACAGCCGCTTCCTATTCCTGATGCTGTCTGCGATAAGCTCACCATGGATTTTATTGTTGGACTGCCACCCTCGCAAAGTTATACTGTTATTATGGTGGTGGTTGACCGGCAAACAAAGTATGCCCATTTTGGGGTTTTACCTTCCCATTTTATTGCCAGAAAAGCTGCACAATTGTTTGTTGATATCGTTGTCAAACACCATGGCTTTCCGACCTCAATTATTTCATATCGTGATCCAGTTTTCACTAGTGCATTTTGGAAGTTTCTATTTGAATTTAGTGGCACGGGTCTCCGGCATAGTACTGCGTATCATCCTCAAACAGATGGCCAAACAGAGGTAGTGAATCGGGGCATCGAACAGTATCTCCGTGCGTTTGTGAGTGATAGGTCGACAACATGGGTTTCGTTGATGAGTTGGTCTGAATTCTGTTACAACACCAGCTACAACCAAAGCACTAAAATGTGTCCATTTCAGGCCCTATATGTTCGACAGCCACCAGTTATTCCACATTATGTTCCAAATGCTACTAATATATGTGCTTTGGATGACCTTTTGAAGGATCGTAATGTGCTCCTATCACAGCTCAAAGAAAATTTATCTGCCGCTCAACATCGAATGGTGCAAATGGCTAATCGTAAACGACATGATTTCGAATACGACGTTGGAGCTAAGGTTTGGGTGAAACTCCAACCTTTTCGTCAGGTCTCGGTGGTGCGCCGTCCGTTCCGCAAACTAAGCGCACGATACTTTGGGCCCTTTGAAATTGTGGAACGTGTTGGCCCTATCGCATATCGTTTGCAACTTCCGGCCACGTCCAAAATTCACCCCGTCTTTCATGTTTCCCTGCTCAAACCGTATCGGGGCGATGCGAGTGAATCACCACAACCTACTCTTCCACTGGATTTCATGGGGGATTTGTCGTCGGCTCCAATGACCGTTCTGGCCACTCGTTCTATTTTGCATGAAGGGTTGTTAAAGCGTTAGGCTCTTGTTCATTGGGTTGATTTACCACCAGAGGATGCTATTTGGGTTCCTGTGGATACACTTGCTGAATTTTTTCCGAGTCTTCACCTTGAGGACAAGGTGTTTTCGGAAACGGGGGGTACTGATACGACACTACCACATCCAGAGGACATGGGAAAAGAGGCCATGCAGGCAAGAACATATCATAGAGGAATTGGTATTAATAGACCGAGAAGAATGCGCAAGTTACCGAGTCGCTATGCGGATTATAGGATGGACTAAGCATCACTAGTGATCCTAAAAATAAGCTTAGTTTGTTATTTCCTTTTTCTTATTTAAAGCTATGTAATATTCAGTACTAGCAGACAAGAATTACAGTACTCATCTTTCTTCTTAATCTTCCTGGAGCTTTGTTCTTTGCTCGAAAAAGAACTCTCGATACATTCGCAGGCGAACGTATCATAAGTACTGAGTTGATGATTGATGATCCCTTAACTAAAGGCATGCCACCATTCAAGTTTAGGGATTTTGTTGAGAAAATGAGACTTGCGCCCACTTTGTAAAATTTGTATACATACAGTTATTTTATGCAATTATTAAAGCATTCAGATATTTTCTCGTTATTGTATTGTGCACATATTGTTGAGAAAATATATATGGACCTGGAATAACCATAAGGTTTATCCATTAAGTTTTGGTTAAAGCACATAAAGTACATAGAGAACAAGTTGCATTGTGATTATAGTAGATACTACTCGTATTAAGAGGACATATCTCTATAGTTCATGTATTTTGTTTCTTTAAGTTTGTTCTTGCACCAAGTGGGAGAATATAACATTTTTCCATGATTGGTGCAAGGTTATTATGGGCAAATTATGCTGTGCATCCGTATGCACCATGCATGGTGCATACGGATGCAAAAACGACGTCGTTTTAATATAACGCGCGTCTCCCCTTAAAAAAAAAAAATCAGGTTCGATTCCCAGCAACAACATATGAACTAAAATTCCATAATCGATGAACTATAGTTCCATAATCGATGAACTATAATTCCATAATCTAATCTATGAACTAAAAATTCCAGAATGAATGAACTAAAATTCCATAATCTATAAACTAAAATTTCAGAATCGATGAACTACAATTCCATAATCGATGAACTATAATTCCATAATCAACGAACTATAATTCCATAATCTATGAACTAAAATTCCAGAATGAATGAACAATATAATGTTGTTGCTGGGAATCGAACATGAATTTTTTTTAAAGGGGAGACGCGCGTTTTTTAATAAAACGACGTCGTTTTGGCATCCGTATGCACCATGCATGGTGCATACGGATGCACAGCATAACGATTGGTTATTATGGCCTTAGGGCCATTAAGGTGTGCTAATTGTAACTGCTGTAACGGTTACCGTTACAACTGTTACAAAGCCTATATTGATGTTAGATAGGCTATATAAGTAAGGTCCTCCTACTACTCAAGTACTGTCATTATTCTGACAAAATATACACCATCCTATTATACTTGAGACAAGTGGGAGTCACTCTGCCCAAATCGTTGCAGAAATCAACTAAGGCATTCTACAAGGCAAATCAAGTAGACAACTATAGCTGGAGGTTAGTCCTTATTATCACATATACAATGATGTATAAGTGTATATGTGCCTATTATTTCTTACGCAAACAAACAACATTCATCATTTAAGGATACAATCTCTGTCATCCCACGTAAGTATACTTGGATGCTATAAATAAAATCATTTCTTTACTCCTTAAGCATCTGTGTATATAGATTGTTTAATAAAACAGAGTAAGAATTACCTACAGTGTATATTAGGGCAAACTATGAAATTAGAGTCCGATGCCACAATTTTAAAATACTATTGCTAACACCATATCATCCAAACAGATCACACAGGATCTTCTCTATTGAAACAAACTAATAATTACATAGAATATTACATATAGAATATATATTAGGGCAAATGATGATATTACAATATGAAGCCACAATTTTAAAATAGTAACAAGTTTATGGATTTCACCCTTAAAGTTTAAGCACAATATTTGAATTACTTAACATGAAGATTGAATTTTTTTGCCTTAAAATATGATGAACTAAAATATGTAAATGGCTTCATATTCATCTGTGTTTCTGGCTCCATAAAATATGTATACCTTAATGAATACTTTTTGGATTTTAAATTTTTTAGGGCAAAAGATAACTTGCACTTATATTTTCTATTTCTTTATGAACTTATAATTGAGTTAAGTCATTAAATTAGAATATGAACTAAAATATCTAAATGCATTCATATTTAGATGTGTGTCTTCACTATTTCTGATAGTGATATTTAATTTGACACTTGAATGCATGTCTTAACTTGCACTTATATTTTCTAATTTATTTATGAACTTATAATTGAGTTAAGTTATTGATTTAATGTATCATGGTCCAATAATTGAGTTAAGTGATTAGAATATGAACTAAAATAATATCTAAATGCCTTCATATTCATGTGTTTCTTCACTACTTCTGAGAGTGATATTTAATTTCACAGTCCAATGCATGTCTTAACTTGTACCTATATTTTCTATTTTTTTTTTATGAACTTATAATTGAGTTAAGTTATTGATTTAAAGTATCATTATCCAATGCTTTGAAGTTGACATGTGTTTCTGACATATTTTTATTTTTTTTTAGTAATTATAATAATTAATTTCCTAATCGCATCTGATTTTTTTAATCATTTTTACAATATACATACTGTAATAACTAATTTTACTAATTAAAAAATAACAAAATATAAAAAATATTATCAAATTATAAACAAAATTCTTATTAAAATATAAAGTTCATACATGTAACAAATTATATTTCTACATATACACACTTTTCCCAAGAACCATAACTAATACTAATCTAAAGTAATTAAATTATGAATTTCAAAAATCACCAACCAAATTGTTCTGCGGTCTGCTAGCTGGTGCTGAATCTGCAAAGATAGATCAAAATAAAATAAAATAAAATAAAATAAAATAAAATTGCCACAGTTACTTTGCAAAGGTAGATCAAAAAAATTCAAAAAACAATCATGGTAGATAATAAGTATGCTGATATTTCTACCTACATACACGAGAAAAGGAAAAATAAAATAAGGTTAAATATTACATTCAAATTGTGCACATGAGCACTTTCTAAATAAATTGTTCAAACTAAAGTTAAATTCAAAAATTCAAAACTCTTACAAAAACAACATTAACGGTTCCGTCTTACAAAAATAACATTTAACATTTCCAACATGTTTTCATTTCTCCTTTTTAAGAATGATAGATTTCCCCTTTTTTTCTTAGTGTTAGAAAACTCATCAAGTAGATCACATTTAACAGAACAGACTTTTCTGTTAAGCTCAACATCTTCACTATCTCCCAAGTTCACTTGACTTTCGGCTTCAATTCATCCCCAACAGACAGTTCCTATAGATTTTAAAAACATACATATGAGAAGGTATAATTTGAAATTCAAAAGTGATTATCTATTGTTAAAAACACTTACCATCTCAACATCTTTTGTATCAGTAATATCAACAACGTAACCATTCTTGAAATGTAATCTTTATCGTGTTCTAACTCCAACATAGAACAATCCGTACAAAACATATCTGGATCAATGACACAACTTTCATTACAGTAAAAGCACTGTTAAAATTCTTTAGTTGCTCCTTCTTCACTACCACTTTGATCAAATAGCAAGATCCTTCCACATAAACCCTCAATCTCTTTTGAGATATCATCATAACCCTTAAACGGAGAAAAAAATATTTAAAAGAAAAAACCAAAAAATCAAAATATTAATTACAAAATCCAAACATAACTACCTCAGGATATTTTTTGAGCAAATCTTTAGCTGCCAAATCCAACAAATCATTACATTCTCGACCCCATCCCAAATTAGAAAAGGGGCATCAAAACTATTATCATACACCCGAACAATCAATCTTACACTTAAAAACCCTTCACCCATTTCCTCTGAGTACCACACAACAGTCTCTAGTTGGGTTGCACATCAATGGCTCAACACGCCCCCTCACGTGTGCGGTGCGGTGGGTTCCAAGCAACACGTGGAACGTAGTCGCTTATGGATGGCGTTGAGATTCGAACCTATGACCTTTGGCCTAGCTCTGATACCAAATTGAAGCATGTGCTCCTCTCAACTAAAATCCATGACTATTGGTCTAGCTCTGATACCATGTGCTCCTCTCAACTAAAAGCCTAAACTGATAGTTGGGTTGCACATCACTAGCTCAACACATTTAAATTGTAATAAGAGTTTAGGTATTTAACATAAAATTACCTCCCTCTTTTCCTATAGATCTGCAATTGTAGTGACTACAATTGCACCCCTGTGTAAGTCATTGATTGTATTTTTATATGAGAACCTCGATATTAAACTAATACTCCGTACAGGAGTTTAAACCGAGACTATTAAAAAAATATAAAGGAAATTTTTTAAAAAAAATTAATGCATATAACAAAATTTAAGGGTTAACTTTTTTTGAATTCGTTGAATTCTGGCAAGTCATGATTGAATAACAACATAGTTGCACTGCAAGAGCTAGAAATTTAGACTTCTCCTGTACAAAAATGATACGAGTTAATACCATCTGAGGTCCTCCGATTATAGTGATTTCGCCATGTTTAGTCTTAAACTTTCAAATTGACCATTTGTGGTCCTTCGACTTTCAAATTTAACCATTCGTGGTCCAAGTTAACCACCCATGGTCCTTCAAGTTTTGAAATTTAACCAGTCGTGATCCTCTTGAAAGGACCATGGTTGGTTAAAATTTAATAGTTAAAGGACCATGGGTGTTAACTTGGATCACGAATGGTTAAATTTGAAAATCGAATGACAACAGATGGTCAATTTTAAAGTTTAGGACTATACGTGGCAAAACCACTATACTCGGAGGACCTCAGATGGTATTAACTCAAAATGATACATATTAAAAATACTATAGCAACTATTTATTTAATAATTAGTGTAAGTATAGAAATGATACACATGATAATTTTAAAAATTAAAACAAAATATACGACCTCAGTTTTTTTAATCGATGTCGTATAGTTTATTTAAAACGTCTGCAGTATCGCTGTCGCTGGAAAATCGATGTTAAAAGTGACAAAAAAAATGACATTAAAAGTGTGATTTGTAGTAGTGAAAGGATTTAAAAAAAAAAACAAAAAAAAACAAAAAAAAAACAAAAAAAAACTAACCATTCACTTCTTTTACTCTACATAGTTGAATCAGAACAATCAATGGTCCTTCAATAACGGTATTATAATACGGTAGGACATAATCAACGTGGTTATCCCACACAATGAACTTAATACGATTGTTCTTTCAAGATTTAATTTAAAATCTTGTCCATTAATATAAATTATAAAACTTGTGATAAAATCTTACAACTGAATTAAAAGAAAAAAAAATGCAACATACCCTACATCTTCAATTATAAAATCAATAAGCTTAGACGGTCTCCCATCAATGATTTTGTCAAGTGGAGAATAGATCTCCACCACCTTCCCAATGACATTTGTGCACAATTTAATTTCGACATGAAGCATCATACCTAGCAACTGCTTTTCGTCGACATCCAGTGGCGGACCTAGAAATTCTTTTCAGTGGGGGCAAAACACATTAAAACAAAAGAGATAGTTTGATAAAAAAAAAAAAAAAAACATTTAAAAGTATAACGATAAATATTGTTGGATGTGGACGAAAAATAAAACACATCAAAATTTTATAAAAAATATGAAACATAATTAATTTGATAAAATAATTCGAATAAAAAATACATTATAAACACATCTCATTATTGATATGAAAGAAAGTTATATATATATATATATATATATATATATATATATATATATATATATATATATATATGAATCTCACAATTAATTAATACGAAGTGTTTGAAAGTCGACGACATCCTTCTTAGAAATCGACATCGCAATACTTTTTAATCTAAATATGACCTTAGGAAATTTCCGTGGCTTGTACTCTTTAACAATTGTAGAATAGTTTAACTTTATCCTGAACCGATACTCAGTAGTTTTGTACGTAAAATAACTAGTTATTACTAAAAAAAAAATCTTCAAGCCATACAGAACACCTTCTTTGAACATGTTATGGAATTTATCTACTTACTCCCTCGGTATTGAAGCATGAACATATGTACCCTAAAAAAAATAACAATAATAATAAAGTAGACATATAAAGAAAATATTACTCGAATTGAAGTGAAAATTTTTACCTCTTCATCATGAAAGACACATTGTTTGCATTTAACAAATTTACTGCCATGGTGAACTTGAACTTCATACGTTCTCACCTGCCTAAGTTTTATAGCTTTTTTCAAACTCATGGGGCTTATTTCTGCGGCCAAAATTCACATTCCTACCATGATGCTATTGGATGGGTGTTTATATTGCAGTTGAAACTTGAAAACGGTGAATTGGAAAGAACAAAACAACCACTATTTATAGCAAATTCATTACCGTTATATTGTATCTGATCTCTGATTTTATAAAATGGATTCATTAATTCGAAGCACACTATGTTCCCTGTAAAATGAAGCGTCACATTGAATAATGCTGTAATTCTGAAATACTCACGCACATTAAACACAAATCTCAAGTACATTAAACACAATACTTAGGCACATTAAGTACAAAACTCACGCATATTAACGTGACGCACATTAAGTACAAATCTCAGGCACATTGAGTACAAATCTCACGCACATTAAGTATAAACTTCACGCACATTAATCCACCGCACATCCGCACGGGAAGCCACAAATACACCTGATCCCTTCCGTGTATATATATATATATATATATATATATATATATATATATATATATATATATAGGGTAGAGTTCCAGTGAGAACATGTGCTTAGATGAGAACGTGAGAACACATCATGTGCATCCATCTAATATTTTTTAATGGTTTAGATTAGATTAAGTGTGTGCAAACGCGTATTAATATATATATATATATATATATATATATATATATATATATATATATATATATATATATACGTACGTATAAACACGCAACTTTTTTCGTCACGTAAGTACACAGATTAAATTTAGAACTCAAGCAAATCCCGGCACCCTACTTCACTCAAATAATCAAGAAACCATTATCAATTCATGTCTGAATTATTTAACTGAAAACTTACCAATCCGATATGATTGATTCTCCGAAAACTAATAAAAGCCACCTGGCCAACTATTTGGATAAGCGTGATTAATACAGATTTAATTTTAATTTTGATCACTAAGCTTTTTAAGTTTAAAATTAATGAAAATAACACTTTTTTTCTTTTGAGTTATATACTTATAGCACTTTTCTCCTTAAATTATTCAAGTGGCAGTTTTTTTCCCCCGATATGTTAAATGAACATATTTACCTAGGGATGACAATTCTACCCGCATTCAATGGGTTCCCCGCAATCCCCGCCTCTACGGGTTTTAAAATACCCGCACAATTTGGGTAATGAGTGTGGGTATAGGGGAAATTTTGTATACCCGCGCGGGTGCGGAAAGGTATCCACGCACCCGCACTTATATATATTGTTTTATAAGTTTATGTATATTTTATAATTAAAAATGAATAATGAATTAAACTTCTTAGTTTTTTGTTAATGAAAATTGAATAGGAACAACACAAATAACATAATGAGTAAACATTTAATACAATTTATACTACTAACACAATTTCAGTTCCAATTAAGTATTAACTTCATTTGCTCTTATTAAATTTTAGAGTTATGTTCAAACTTATAAAAAAAATCCAAGTAATAATTAGAATTGTAGTATAAAATATTTATTAGATTTAAGTTTAATATTAATAATTAGAGTTGTGGGTTGGGTATGACCCGCACTCGCAAAATCTCCACGGGGGCGGGTATGGGGTATGAATTTCATTACCCGCGCGGGTGCAGAGAGTGGGTTGGGAATGCGGGTGCGGGGGTTGGGGTATATCCCCCGCACCCACCCCGCCCCATTGTCATCCCTATATTTACCCTTAAAATAAATATTTCATTTATTTTTCTTCTCCAACAAGTTATAATAGCAATTTGGTTCAAACCGAGTAGGCACTATACCAACAAAACCGAAAGGTTTCGATTACAATTTCGATATTTAGAGATTATTAAAATCGCGAACCGGAACGGCCGATTCAGGTTTCGAACTGAAAAAAATACATTAATTGTTGAATTTAGACTATTTAAAAAATAAAAAATAAAATTTTCAAAGAAAGTTTGAACCAACAGTTCAAACTGGATCCAGAATCATGAACCGGTGGTTCAAAATCAAATCACGATCATATATACTTATATGTGAGAATCATAATAAATGCGAAAAAGAACCTACACTATTTGCAAATATTGTAATTTTAATTTTAAGTTAATGCTAGTAGTTGTTCCGATTTGAACCGACCGTTCACGGTTCAGGATCCAATTATTTTGAATCATGATTTTAATAAACTGAAACTCAAATAATGAGTTCTGGTTCTAAATCATAACCGAAAACTTTCGATTCGATTGCTATAGTGTCTGGTTCAGTTCAAAGAGTCGTGGTCATCCGTACGTATAAGCAATAATTTGTTGGAGAAGAAAAAAATATAAAATGTTTGTTTTTAAGGGTAGAAATGTTCATTTAATATATCAGGGGGAAAAATCACCACTTTTAGAATAATTGAGGGGACTAATTTAAGTACATGAATAATTCAAGAGAAAAATGTGCTATTAGCATATAATTCATGGGGAAAAATGCCATTTTCCCTTTAAAAAAAAATTAGACGTCAATTGTTAGAGATTTTCACGTTTTAATGGAAAGAATGTTTAGAAGTAGTTCTAAACCTAAGTGACTATTGTGTTTGGATTCAATAAAGAGAAAAGATGAACAGGGTGCTACAGATAAAAGGGAGTGAATTTAAAGATAAGAAGGGAAATACTTCCCACCGCACAAAAATTACACAATTTTTAAACTCCATGCTTTAGTTATTTTTATGTGATTAGTTTTTATTATTATTATTATTATTTTTTTAATCTTTACTTACCACAAATTGACACATCAAAAAGTCAGTTTAGTCCGCATGGACTTAGTTCACTAGTTCAATATGCAGTATTTGAGAGAAGAGATCAAAGTTTGAAATTTGGCAGTTACAGTGTAGGTATTATGCGCTCAAAGTAGGCAGATCCTTTGTGCACCGGCATTTGACCTGCCTACGGAGCCACTGAGTTACTATAATTTACATCCTCTCACATGCTTTGCCAGATCAGACCGAAATGTGAGGGACCTTTTGGGTTGGAGATTCAACCTTTTTGAAAAAAAATAAATAAATAAATTTGTGTGAATAATAAATGTAGCGGAGTTTAGCAAGATCCAAGATATATATATATATATATATATATATATATATATATATATATATATATATATATATAAAGGGGCGGAGCCACCCATTTGGGAAGGGGGGCCTGGCCCCCCCACTCCACCCCCATTTTTAGTAAATATGTTGGAAAAATAGCATTAAAATGGTATTTTAAGTGGCTATTTTGTGGTACAATTATCGGTGGGGTCCATTTCCGATTTGGGTCGGGTCAAAGTGGATTCGGGTTCTTCTTAGTGTAACGAAAAGATTGATATATTGTACGCTCAAAACGGATAATGGGTGAATGAGATATTGATTCTCAAAGTAGACCCATTGAGTTGGAAAAATGAAGGGAAAAAGTAAGCTTTTGTCCCACATTGGTTTGGAAAGAGGATTTGACCCCCATTTTATACAAGAGCTTTTTTAGAGCTTGTAGAATTGTATAGCATAGAGGCTCTCTCGCGCGGAGGGGGGGGGGGGGGTGTGCAAATCAAATTCCAACTAGAGATGACTTCGAAAAGGTTTGATTCAAGCCCGAGCTCGTGTGCGCCGGCACCTACGGGCGAATCGAGGCCACCGAAACAAGTCTCGGCCAACGTGACAAGTTTCGGCCAGTAAGGCAGGCTGAAACTAAGCAAGCATCAGGTTTTGGCCTGCCACCGAAACAAGTCTCGGCACAGGCCGAGACGTGACAGGTTTTGGCCTGCCACCGAAACAAGTCTCGGCACAGGCCGAGACGTGACAGGTTTTGGCCTGCCACCGAAACAAGTCTCGGCACAGGCCGAGACGTGACAAGTTTTGGCCTGCCACCGAAACAAGTCTCGACACAGGCCGAGACGTGACAAGTTTCGGCCAGTAAGGCCGAAACTAAGCAAGCATCAGGTTTTGGCCTGCCACCGAAACAAGTCTCGGCACAGGCCGAGATGTGACAAGTTTCGGCCAGTAAGGCCGAAACTAAGCAAGCATCAGGTTTCGGCCTGGGGCCGAAACGAGACAGTCTGGGTCCAAATTTTTTGAATTTAAATCCCATGGGATGCCTTGCGGTTTCAGGTGTTACAAAGCCAAGTTTAATGGCCATGATCAATGCTATTAAGGACCTACATCCCTATATAAGAAGGGGCAGAGTGCAGCAGATTTTCTAAGCACATAGTGACAAGAACACACAACACAGAAAGTGGTTTCTTACCTCAAAACTCTGCTTCTACTCCTTTCTTTGCCTAAACTGTGCTCATAGCTTTGCTCTAGTTCGCCGGGTTCGCTCGTTTGGGTACTCAAACGTCGAACCGTAGCGCGTTTTATCCTGGGAAACCTAGGCCACGACGCTCCTAGCACTTGTGGGCGGTGGCAAATAAGGTTTTAAGGAAAGAGTGGTCTCTTGACTCACGCTAAAAACCCTTACCCAAACACGAACCATCTTTCCTTCTTTCAGTTTTGGATTATGCTTCTAAGTAAAACCCTCCTCTTCTGATTTAGTTTGGTTGGAATTATAATCTGTGGATTATAAATTCCATTTGGTTGATATGTATATATCTTTTCTGTAGATATTCATGCATATAACCATGGTGGTCTGATTTATATATATATTTGTGTGTATATATATATATTTCGGATATATATATATATATATATATATATATATATATATATATATATATATATATATATATATATATATATATATATATATATATATATATATATATCGAATAATATTTTATATACTTCGTGTGTGTATATATAAATATTATTTTACCATATTAAATCGATTATTGGTTCATTATCACCAACAATCTTAAAACCTTATTTTTATTGATAATGAACAAGTCGATGGATTCCAAGAGTATTGGATCCGTGAATGTTGCTCGTGGTGCACATTCAAGTGGCTGGAACGGCAACGACGTTGCACATTCCGTGATGCCAGTTGATGGCAGCAACGTTGGAAATGTTGTTTCCATGGGAGTTGCAAAGACACACGATGGTGCTCCGGAGAACGTTGGTACACGAACCGGTAGATCTATGGCTAATGACACACAATTTGTACCTATTGTGTTGTCTAGTGGATCGGCTAAAAGCCACGAAGGATCCTATGATGGTGTAATGACTACATGGTCTGAGGACTATGGTAGTGTTACCTATGACTTCAACCGTAATCGAAGGAAACTCAAGCGGAAGCTTAGCTTTTAAGAAGATTACGAGAAGAAGGAGAAATGCCACTACGAAGCGAACCGTCATCCTGGTGAAAAGGTTGAGGACAATTTCGCTACGTTTAAAACATGTGGATGGTTGGACGAGTGAGGTCACAACCGAGGTACCCCCGATGTGCGCTATGGACCACCCTTTGTAGAGTGGACGGTTGAGAATGGAACAAGGCACACGGGTTCGAAGGACTACTACATAGGAATAATGGAAATTGGTTTCCAATGTAATTTTTCCTATTTATTTATTTGTTAAATAAATGTTGTAGTATCCTTGTGATACATTTTTTATTGTTGAATAAAAAATGAATTGTTCCATTGAGCTATTGAATCATAGTACATACGAATTATTTGATGAAATAATGTTGAATGTATAAAATGATTCAATATGGGTGCGTAGTGCATCGCGTAGCATTATTTGGAAAATGCTAAAATGGCTTAACGGCCGGAACGAAATGTAACAAGTGTGTTACATGTTGAAATCCCGTAGAGAACTTTGGTTCTGGTTCATGTAGAACCATAAGGACTTCAAGGATCAATTTGTCAAAAATTGGGATAGCTATATAATTGTGAGCATCACAGCTCAAGTGTTGAATATTTTTAATTAATATTCTGAGAACGATTATATAAGCTTGATTCGACTAGTCAGAAAATTTGGTTGATTTGTTCTCGTTAATTGTGTTATAATTAACTTGATCAAAAATTCCAAATTATACTAGTATATTTAATTTGAGACAAATTGTGTTTTGGTGAATAGTGCTTTTGTAGCACTAATGGAAAGTGTAATTTGGCACTTTGAAGTGCAAGTTAAAACACTGTAACAGTGCTATTAAGCACTAGGTAGAGTGCTTAATTAGGTACTTTCGGCCACCTGGTGGCTGCACCTTTAGGTGTTGAAAACTTAAGCATTTGTGCTTTGGTAATAGCAATAAAGGTGCTAGATTATGATTGGTTTTAATGCTAATTTACTTAGCTTAAACCTTTCGTATGTGGCTAATTAAATTTAGCGTTGTAACAGTGCTATGTGATTAGCACGAAAGGAGGTTTAGTTAATTGTGGAATTAACTAATAATCCTAGTGCTAAATAGCACTGAATTATAAATTAAGCAACCGAATGTTGTTGTGAATTTATAATTTAAAGCAATAGAGATTGCTTTGGAATCGGTGCGTTAGTTTAGAAGCAATGATTCGTGCTTGGTATAGCATGTTTCGTGCTTCATTACTAAGCACTGATTCGTGCTTCAATTTCGGAAGCACTGATTCGGGTTTGTGGCCTTTCGGTCAAAACCGAATGGATTTGTAAGTGCTGATCTGTTCGCACCTATGAGATGTGCTAACGTGTAGCACATGTTTATTCTTTATAAGAATAAAAGGATAGCCAAATTAATTGTTGATTAATGCGGTTATGAACGATCGATGTGGTGAACATGAAACACCTTTTGGTGATTTCAGCGCAAGCGTTGGTATTGTACTCGAGAGTACGGTGCGGTATTCACCTTAATCGAACATTGTTGCCGAACATAAATATCAAGACGTTGATAAGTTCGGGTCTACCTCAAAGTATGTGAGGTGAGACAATACTTTGGACAAGTAAGTACCTTTTAAAGGGTTACCCGCATGAAATTCTTACGAATTGTGGGTACGTAGAAAGTTTTCCTACTAATGCCTGAAATGTGGGGGTGTCTTGCCAATGGTGTGTATTGGTTCTTAGTACGAGTCCTATAGTTTGGATGTACATAAGAACGCAATAAATTGAATCAAGAAATTCATCTTTCTTCGAAGAATGTATCTTTGAAGGTCCAATAAGAGACCTAGCACGTTGAAATGAACTTTCGGCGTAGCTATGGTTGAAGGGTGTGAAAGAGAACCCGAGCTCAAAGCTAGACGTAGCAAGAGAGGTAGGATTGAAAAATCCTTTGGTCCAGATTTTCTGACATATAGGCTAGAATGTGAAGTGCATATTCTAACTTGTTTACTAGAAAATAAATTGGATTTTCTGACATGGTTGTTATAAAACGAGCCTCGAACGTATGTAGAAGCGTTACTTCTACAGGTGGACCAACCCGAGAGAGGCTATCGAGAGTGAAGTAGGTTCTATCTTAGAGAATCATACTTAGAACTGGTTGTTCTTCCTCCAGGTTGTAAAACCTCGGGATCCTAAGTGGATCACTAGTCAGAAGATAAAACCGGTTGGTTATATTGAATTAAAATGGTCGGGCTTGTAATTTTAGATTACATGCGACGCGAGTGCCACAATTACTTCAATATATATTCTCTTGTGATGAGAATGAAATCCATTAGGAAGATACTTCCCAAGAGCTGTTTAGCGAGACTTGGAAGTTTATCGAAATGGATGTATCGCTTTCTTAATAGACATGGAACAACCCGACGGTTTTGTGGTTCTGCGTTATGGAAAGAAAGTGTGTAATTGGTGAGATCATTGTATGGGTCGAAACAATTGCCTTAGTATTTGGCATGTGGGTTTTGATCATACAATGATGTGTCACGAGTTTAGTATAAACAAATGTGATAAATGTCTACGTATTGCGTACGATAGACAGAGTTATCACTATTTGTCTATACACGATAAACTCAACATGGGTAGTAACGGTCACATGATCAATTCTACCAGAAACATGTTAAATTCGAGATTTGACATGAGAGGTGTGAGTTTGGCAGATTTAATCTTCGAGATTAAAATCGTGAGAAGACTGTATGGTCTCGTGTTAAGCCAATCTCATTAAGTTTGATTGAATCCTTGTAAAGGATGATAATCAAGTGGTTTGGACACCGTTAGATACTAACGTACAACTAGCCAATAATCACGAAGGTTGTACTTCTCGTGGAGAATACATTCAGATTATTGGTAGTTTAATTGTATCAAATGGGTTGTACTAGGCCAGATATTGCCTTTGCGGTTAACGAACTTGGTAAACATCCGAGTAACCCTAGTGATGCGCACTAGAAGGCAAGAGTGAGAGTTGTGAGATACTTAAGGTATGCTCGTGATTTTGGACTGCACTACGTGGGATATCTAGCTGTACTTGGAAAGTATAGCACGGATATCAAAGGACGCTAAGTCCATTAAAGGCTACGTCTTTACGTAGGCCAGTGCAGTTGGTTGGATGAAAATTCCCGAAATGATTTGTGATAGCTAAGATCTGACGGGATCTAAGCTGAGGGCCTTAGACTCGTGTTGCGAGCGAGTAGGCCGAATGGCTATGCCATTTTTCGAGAATGTTCCTAGTGGTAAACTCGTACCTCCAATTTGTGTGCATTGCGATGGTTAAGCCAAAATTGGTTAAGTACAGAGTTAGATGTAGAATGGTAAGTCTAGACTTATAAGTCATTGACATAATACCATTAAACAATTTCTCACAATAGGGGTTATCTCTATTGACTACGTGATGTCAAAAGATAACGTAGCGGCCGCTAACTCGCTAACCCGAGGGTAAGCAAATGGTTGTGGAGAAATTGAAACGAGGAATGGGTCTAAAGCCCTTGGACTAAAAGTTCTATAGTGGATACCCAACCTAGCTGGTACCTTGGTTCAATGGGACAACTAAATTATGGAACGGAGCGTGTCACTGTGGGGGTCTCAGACTCCCTACCACTCCTCGTTAGAAACAGTGACTCCTGCACGAGGCTAGCATGTTGATGCTTTAATGATTCTTGAGTATGCGGGATACTCAAGAAAGAATCACCTATGTAAGAGAGAAGTGAGGGTCGCTTCAAAGGAGAATTGTTGGGCACAATTCTTTAGAAACTCTCGCAGAACCAGGAACGGTGACCCACGACCAAAATGGGCACACTCATGAGAACAGAGCATGGTTGGGAGGTTCCTGTGTGAGATATGTCATCATCTACACAAACGGCAGTCGGTTCAAAGACATCGCGTTCTACCGAACAGCCAGTAGAGTAAACATTTCTTCACAAGGGAAGGTTCAAAGGGTATAGTGACTCCCTACCTATCCTATGCAGGGATCGACCGTTTGAACACAGTTGTTTCCGATTTCAAATTACCCCGAAAATCAATTTTTTCATTCATGTGGGAGATTGTTGGAAAAATAGCATTAAAATGGCATTTTAAGTGGCTATTTTGTGGTACAATTATCGGTGATGGGGTCCACTTCTAATTTGGGTTCTTCGTAGTGAGACGAAGAGATTGATATATTGTACGCTCAATACGGATAAGTGCTGAATGAGATATTGATTCTCAAAGTAGACCCATTGAGTTGGAAAAATGAAGGGAAAAAGTGAGCTTTTGTCCCACATTGGTTTGGAAAGAGGATTTGACCCCCCTTTTATACAAGAGGTTTTTTAGAGCTTGTAGATTTGTATAGTATAGAGGCTCTCTTGTGCGCGGGGGAGGGGGGTGCAAATCAAATTCCAACTAGAGATGACTTCGGAAAGGCATGATTCAAGCCCGAGCTCGTGTGCGCCGGCACCTATGGGCACGAATGTTGTCCGGAAAATTGGTTGGCCTTACGGGCTAAGTTATGCCAACTTTCGGTATCAATTTTCCAACAGAATAGCCACTTGGGTTCGGCCTGTAAGGCCGAATCGAGGCCACCGAAACAAGTCTCGGCCTGTGAGGCCGAGACGTGACAAGTTTCGGCAAGTAAGGCTGAAACTAAGCAAGCATCAGGGAGACAGACTGGGTTCGGCCTCTAGGCCGAACCATGCCTGAAGGCGAATAGACAAATATGGGATTCAATTCTACAGTTACGGAATTAATTTTTCAATTAATTCCAATTTAAATATTTTGAATTTAAATCCCATGGGATGCCTTGCGGTTTCAGGTGTTACAAAGCCAAGTTTAATGGCCATGATCAATGCTATTAAGGACCTACATCCCTATATAAGAAGGGGTAGAGTGCAACAGATTTTCTAAGCACATAGTGACAAGAACACACAACACAGAAAGTGGTTTCTCGCCTCAAAACTCTGCTTCTACTCCTTTCTTTGCCTAAACTGTGTTCAAACGTCGAACCGTAGCGCGTTTTATCCTGGGAAACCTAGGCCACGACGCTCCTAGCACTTGTGGGAGGTGGCAAATAAGGTTTTAAGGAAAGAGTGGTCTCTTGACTCACGCTAAAAACCCTTACCCAAACACGAGCCATCTTTCCTTCTTTCAGTTTTGGATTATGCTTCTAAGCAAAAATCCTCCTCTTCTGATTTAGTTTGGTTGGAATTATAATCTGTGGATTATAAATTCCATTTGGTTGATATGTATATATCTTTTCTTTAGGTCCACTATTCCAATTATTGAAACAATATATTTGAATATATATATATATATATATATATATATATATATATATATATGTCAATATGAATGTTATTTAAAAATCCCTGATCTACTAGATATTTTTAGCAATATATTTTATTTCAATTGATCTTATTTATACAACAGAAATAAAGAATATGTTTTAATAAACATGTACTATTGTTATAATGAACGTGTAATATTAATCATATTTGATCCAGTGAAAATTTTAATAAATATATATTATTAACATAGTGAACATGGATTTTTGATTGCAATATGGATCCTAATCCATTATATAATTTTCATATATGTATTTGGCGGCAAATCATATCATGGACCAAGGTCTACCTTGCGTGGTGAACCCTACTCCAAAAAGATATCATTTTCTATTAACTGTCAAATTAGTGCATCATGTTTAATAACATTATCATGTACTATATACATAATATTGGTTTTATATGTTTATAAATCTAAACGTCAGGTGATCGCAACACACAATTCTATCACGCGACAACTACGGCTAGAAACAGTAATGGAAGAGTAGCAGCCTTGAAAGACAATCATGGTTCTTGGATTACACAGGCCAGTGAGGTTGCAGAACATGTTTGCGACTATTTCGTCAATCTATTCTCTGAGGACTCACCTAGCAGCCTTGGGGTCCCTTTGAAGAAGTAAAGCAGGCCCTTTTTGATATGACACCTTGCAAGGCCTTGGGTCCAAACGGTTTTACAGCGGGCTTCTACCAAAAAGCTTGGAGCATAGTTGGGGGCAGCCTTTTGAAGTTAGTGCAAAAGTTTTTCGAGGATGGCTTTTTACCGGAGGGAACCAATGACACGTTCATCTCACCAATCCCGAAGGTGGATAACCTAGAAGTTGTGAAGCAATTTAGACCCATCGGTCTTTGTAATGTACATTACAAGCTAATTACCAAGTCAATGACATCTAGGATGAAAAACATTTCTAGGAAACTGGTTGGACAGAATCAAACAAGTTTTGTTCCAGGAAGGTCAATCACAGAAAATATACTAGTATATCAAGAAGTTTTACACTCCATGAGAACTAGAAGAGGAAATTTAGGTTGGCTGATCATGAAGATCGATCTAGAGAAAGCATATGATAGACTTTCTTGGAGTTTCATATATGACACTTTGAATGACATTGGGTTTAACCATGCTTGGAGAAGAAATATAAATGAATGCATCTCAACTTCAAGATTGTCAGTTCTTTGGAATGGTCAACATACGGAGTGGTTCAGGCCAGGAAGGGGAATTAGACAGGGAGACCCCTTATCCCCTCTTCTTTTTGTTTTGTGCATTGAAAGGTTTAGTCACATTATTCAAGAATCAAAACTTGCTGGTAGATGGAAGGGTATTTCGATTGCTAGGAATGCTCCTCTTATCTCCCATCTCTTTTTTGCAGATGACCTTATACTATTTGGGGAAGCGACTCTGGAACAAGCTGTGGAGATGAAGAATTGCCTGGACTGGTTTTGCTCTCTATTTGGTTAGAAGGTTAATTTCCAGAAGTCCTCCATTTTATTCTCAAAGAACACAGCGTTGGATGTTCAGCAAGCTATAACTGATGCTGTTGGTATAGCAACGGTGACAGACCTGGGAAACTACCTTGGTTTGCCATCACAACATGGGAGGCTGAAGAAGGAATCATTTGCGGGGTTTCTCGAAAGGATGCAGACAATCGCAGATCTCTTTCTTTCGCAGGCAAGTCCTTGCACACTCAGTACTCTTGGCTATTCCATATTACACAATGCAGACAACTCTAATGTCGGCTGGTCTTATTGATTCTATGGAAAAGCTCATCAAAAACTTCCTATGGGGTAGTAAAGTAGGTGAAAGAAGGTGCAACTTGGTCAAATGGGATATGGTGACAAATAACAAGTCTTCTGGTTGGCTAGGCATCCGAAAACTCGAACCAATGAACCGCGCCTTCCTAGCCAAACTGGGCTGGAAATTACTACAAAATGACAATTGTCTTTGGACAAATATTTTCAGAGCTAAGTACTCAGCTTCATCCATGGACTACTCTACATGGAGATCTAAGGCTAATAGCTCCAACACTTGGAGAGGCATCCTTAGAGCTAGACCCATTCTTCAGGAAGGAATTAGGAAGCAAGTGAGAAATGGAAAAGGGACATTATTTTGGCAGGACAAGTGGATTGAGGATAGACCTTTAAAGGACATGGCAGTTGCCGAGCTGGCTGATCTGGAATTAGGGAGAACGGTTGCGAGCTATTAGATTCCGGAAAGGGGGTGATCTTGGGACCAATTAAATCATTTATTGCCCAATGAGACTTTAAATTGAGCAAATTGGCAGCATTTATCATCTTTGACGAACCTGAAGCTAATGATAGTATTGGATGGTCTAAGGATATATCTGGGATCTTTACAATAAGCTCTGCTTATGATATAGCGACTGGTGCATCATCTTTGACAGAAGCAGCTAAGTGGAACAGCATATGGAAGCTAAAAGTTCCAAATCGCATCCGCTCATTTCTATGGCTAGTTGCTCACGGGAGAATCATGACAAATAGCAATAGGGTGAAGAGGGGACTGACTACCTGCGACAAGTGCTGGGCATGTGACGATCTAATCGAAGATGTGGACCATGTTCTGCGATCTTATCCTGCAGCAAAGGATCTTTGTAAAGCAGTTTTCCCAGATTCTTTTCAAAGAAGAAGCATGTTACCTTTCTCTATATGGTTACTAGATGGTTTAGCTAGCAAAAGTGATGGCAAAGGACCACTCAATGCAAGCTCCCTGTTTGCCATCACATTGTGGTGGATTTGGAAATGGCGCAATGAAGCTGTGTTTAACAATAATGTGAAACCTCTCTGTTTTAAAATTTCGTGGGTCAAAGCACAGTATGAAGAAGTGAACAATGCTTTCATGAAAGGCAAGGGTCTAATGAATACACAGAATTTACCAGCTTGGAGGCAGCTTCGTTGGGAAAAACCACAAGAAGACTTTGCTAAGCCTAATGTGGACGGGTCTGTCCAGTGCTATACCAACAAAGCCAGCTGTGGCGGCTTAATTCGCGACAGTTCTGAATCTTGGATCCAAGGTTTTGTTTATAATATTGGGAGTTGCTCTCCCCTTGAAGCTGAGGCTTGGGCTATTTTGAAAGGAGTACAGCTAGCCATTCACATGGGAAATAGTAGGATTATTATTGAAAGTGATTCTGCAGACGCCGTCAAATTCATCAAAGGTGGCGCCCCTCTCCGTATTCCGACTCACAATATTCTGGCAGCCTGTAGAAGAACTACGTTGCTTCAAAAGCTGGCGCATGGAAGCAATAACGAGAGAACAAAACTTTGTCGCTGATCGTCTTGCTTTCTTTTCCAGAAAATTTCCCCCAGGCATGCATGTGCTGGCCTCCCTTCCTGAGGAGATGTTGGGCCTCCTAGAAGATGATAAAGAGAGAATCCCCTCCTGGTGTTTTATGTACAATGTACCTCAACTGTAACTTTGTTCCTTTGGGTTTCCCCCTTCCAAATGAAATAAAAAACATAAATCTAAACCTTAATGTGCAATAACCCTAAACTTCATGTCTATCACTTGTATTTTCATTCACTCTATCGTAAGTTCATAACGTTCCTTCTATATGTTCATAACGTTCCTTCTATGTGTAAGTGTGCATATTTTGTACACATTAACCTATGATTGGCTAATTTATTTTTATAAATAATAGACTTAGGATTAGTCAAAAAACTCTTTGACCATTGTTATTTATCATAAGAAGCTTTTTAATTGGGTGGCTCACAATTAATGTGTATGAAGAGGAAGTCAGCTATTAAAGTGTCGTTCAAGCAAATTATGAGGATCTAATTTAAATGAATGGCAGAGAATGATTCGAGCATGGGATGAAGTTATTCACGTGGCTGTTTGATGAAAGGATTATCACTATAAAAAGGAAGGTTACTCGTTGAGGAAACTTGCCTTTTTGAGACTTACTATTTTGAGAAGTGAACACTGCTTGCGAATTGAGAATTAATTATATTATTATTCTGCTAAGCTGCTGTCTGCGCCTGACTCAGTTGAAGTACTATTCGAAGGGTATTAAGGCATGCACGTCACGATCTAGGTTGGATGTTAGGCAGGTTGTTTGTAGTACGGTAGTTAAGACTGTGAGAGTCTAATGTACTGTTCTATTGTAAAACTCCTTGGTGAACATCAATAGTGGATTGGGCAGACGTGGGTTGCCCCGCAGACGCAGGAGAAGCGCTCCGAACTGCGTAACAAATCTTTGTGTACTTGATTTATTTACTGCTTTTATTTTCTATTATTTATTATCACTAAATAACAAAACTTAATCGATCAAAATCTAAAATAAGTATAAAAATCAAGTAGAAGTTCAGGTTCAGTTAGTTTAAGGTTCACGATATAATTTTAATTGGTATCAGAGTCTGGAGGCTTAAGTTACTAGTCTTTCGATCTAGCTATTACGTGTTCCTTATTTTAAAGTATTCAGCGGTTTTCAATACTGTTCTTCCTGTTATTACTTTGTTCAATCTCACTTCTTGCTAAGTGTTTCAGAATGGAAAGATTCAGGCCACTTCTCCAGATTACAGGTGACAACTACGCATATTAGAAGGCTTGAACAAGAACTCATCTTAAAGCTCATGGAGATCAGGTTTGGCGGGATGTACTTACTGGTTGGACACCACCTACGAAACCTGGAGAAAAAGACTGTGATCCACCAGTGATAAAACCTGAAACCGAGAGAACTCAAGCTGAAATTACCACTGCTGGATATAACGATAAGGCTCTTGACACAATCTATTCCTTAATGCATGAAAATCAATTTTTGTTGGTTACAGGTATTGATTGTGCAAAAACTGCGTGGGAAATACTCGAAACCACATATGAAGGTACGAGTTCAGTCAAAGCTCCAACTGGTAAAAGCTGAATTTGAAGAACTACGTATGAACGAGGACGAAGACATTGCGAATTTTCACGGGCACATACAAGAGTTAGGAAATCGAGCAACAATTCTTGGAAAACCTTTCTCCCAACAGAAAATTGTCAAAAAAAAATCCTACGATCCTTTCCTCCGAGATTTAGGATGAAAGTAAATGATATTCAAGAGCATGATGGCTGGAAGAAAAAATCTGTAGCTCAACTGATGGGCAACCTTTGAAATGGAAATTCTTACTGATCACACTACAAAGCAAAAGACAGTTGCGTTTGTCGCCGAAGAACATGATGATACCGCACCAAGTAATGATTCAGTCGCGTTTTTTACTAAACAGTTTTCAAATTTTTTGAAACAGGTATCTCAGAAGAATATGCAAAACAACAAACATAAAAAAGGCACAAGCTTAAACATGTCAAAAACTGGCGCAAAAAATGTCGTGTCAAACTCGAAACCTGCTACTTCACGACCAGCCCGCTCCAAAGAAAAATTAAACAAAGGAATAAGATGTTATGAGTGTGAGGGCTTCGGTCATGTTCGAGCTGAATGTCCAACTTACCTTAGGCGAAAGAAGTCCATGACAGCCACAACTTGGAGTGATGACGAACCTGAATCAGAAACTGCTGACTCTGACGCAGAAGAAATGTTTGGTAATTTTGTAGCCTTTACTGCTAGGAGTACCACATGCTCTGAACCTGGGGATGCATCTGACACAGAGGATGGTGACTACAACTCGGCAGAAGACCTTGAAATACCAGATTTATCTTACGAAGTAGAGTTTAACAAGCTGTATCCCAAATGGGAAGAAAAAATTGTCAAAAAAAAATCCTACGATCCTTTCCTCCGAGATTTAGGATGAAAGTAAATGATATTCAAGAGCATGATGGCTGGAAGAAAAAATCTGTAGCTCAACTGATGGGCAACCTTTGAAATGGAAATTCTTACTGATCACACTACAAAGCAAAAGACAGTTGCGTTTGTCGCCGAAGAACATGATGATACCGCACCAAGTGATGATTCAGTCGCGTTTTTTACTAAACAGTTTTCAAATTTTTTGAAACAGGTATCTCAGAAGAATATGCAAAACAACAAACATAAAAAAGGCACAAGCTTAAACATGTCGAAAACTGGCGCAAAAAATGTCGTGTCAAACTCGAAACCTGCTACTTCACGACCAGCCCGATCCAAAGAAAAATTAAACAAAGGAATAAGATGTTATGAGTGTGAGGGCTTCGGTCATGTTCGAGCTGAATGTCCAACTTACCTTAGGCGAAAGAAGTCCATGACAGCCACAACTTGGAGTGATGACGAACCTAAATCAGAAACTGCTGACTCTGACGCAGAAGAAATGTTTGGTAATTTTGTAGCCTTTACTGCTAGGAGTACCACATGGTCTGAACCTGGGGATGCATCTGACGACAACTCGGCAGGATGGTGACTACAACTCGGCAGAAGACCTTGAAATACCAGATTTATCTTACGAAGTAGAGTTTAACAAGCTGTATCCCAAATGGGAAGCATTACTTAAAGCAAATCGTATAGTGTCTAGTGAAGTTAGAGTATTGCAAAATGCTGTAAACGTGTTCAAAGGTCAAGTAGCAGATAGGGATGCATTAATTAAAGAATACACTGACCGAGAAGAGAAACTGCAACAGGAAATCAAGAGACTGAAGCTGGAACTGAGCACATATATAAAGAGAATCCAAATGATGGATACCACATCAACTCTTGACGAAATTCTTGGTTCAGGGCGGCAATCCTCTGCAAGGTTTGGTATTGGCTTTACTGGAGAAACCAGCAAAGACAAAACTACTTTTGTCAACGCATGTGAACCACATCCAGAAACTACTCCTGAGTCAAGAAAAGCTAAAGAATATCGTGAATCAGCGCCTATCTCTGGCTCAGTAAAACAAACACGAGGTACAATACGTAACAAGTTTCATTATAAGGTATATAATCCTGTGTGTCACTATTGCAGGTTACGCGGACACATCAGACCCGAGTGCTACTACTTCTACAAAGATCAAAGGGCTGAAAAACATAGCCATAAGTTTATTACTCCGTTTATCAAACAAATGTGGGTAAAAAAATTTGATTACATTAGTTTTGTATCCTTTCATACTAAAAGTGCAGGTAGGGATGAAAAATGGTACTTCGACAGTGGCTGCTCACATCACATGACTGGGAACGCAAAGTTTCTAATTGACATAAACACAAGCAACGGTGAAGTAACCTTTGGAGATGGAGTCAAAGGACAAGTAACCGGAGTAGGAACTCTAAATGTTGCAGGTCTACCTAAGTTAAAAAAGGTGCTACTGGTAAACGGACTCCATGCTAATCTCATAAGTATTAGCCAGCTTCGCGACCAAAACTGGAATGTTAGCTTCACCAAAAACAGCTGCAGTGTGACAGATAATGGCAAACACTGTGTTATGGAAGGTAAGCAGTTAACTGATAACTGCTATATCCTAACCAATGACATTCTTTGCTGCAGGTCTAACATAAAAGAGTCTGAGCTATGGCATCAAAAATTAGGACATCTGAATTACAGATCTCTTGATAAACTTATCAAAGTAGAAGGCGTTCGCGGACTACCCAAAATGAAAATTGATTCAATGGGCATATGTGGTGCATGTCAAGCAGGAAAACAAACAAGGACATCACACCCAGCACAAAAGAGCGTCAACACCAATCATTGCCTAGAGCTGATACACATGGATCTTATAGGACCAACTCAAACCGAGAGTATTGGAGGTAAGAAATATATTTTGGTCTGTGTTGATGACTTTTCATGTTTTTCTTAGGTCTTATTTCTTAAGGAAAAATCTGAAACGCTCGGAGCATTCAAAGTTCTGAGTCTAAGACTACAAAACGAGAAAAGTGATACAGTCGTCAAGATCCGAAGTGATCACGGACGTGAATTTGAAAACATTCTCTTCGAAGAATTCTGTAATCAGAATGGAATTACTCACGAGTATTCAGCACCGAAAACACCCCAACAAAACGGAGTTGTCGAAAGGAAAAATCGAACTATTCAAGAAATGGCCCGGGTGTTTTTAAATGCAAAAGGTCTACCTCAAAGGTTCTGGGCTGAAGCCGTAAGCACTGCTTGCCACATTATAAACCGAGTCTATCTTCGACCAAGTATAAAAAAAACTCCGTATGAAATATGGAAAGGTAAGAAGCCGAATCTTAAGTATTTTCATATTTTTGGCTCACGCTGTTTTATTTTGAAAGATAGGAATCCTGTAGCAAAATTTGAGCCAAAAAGCGACGAAGGAATATTTCTTGGCTATTCCATCAATAGTCGTGCATATCGGGTGTACAACAAAACTACCAAAACCATTATGGAGTCAACTAACGTGGTAGTAGATGATCAACCAGATGAATTTTCAAGTATCTTACTACTTGAACCAACAACAGCATCTGCTTCACTATCTGAACCGCCCGAGCCTGGTTCAGGATCTGCTCCAACTCAACCTGAACCTCCTGTGTCTGGTTTGGAATCCTCTACATCAACCCCTACGTCAACACGTGCGTCAACACATGTTACTGCTCAAACTAGTCCGGACCGAAATACTGATCCTGAATCACTGTAAAATGAAGTAGATGTTCCAACACGTATCCAACGAGAACACCCCATTCAAAATGTGATAGGTGATCCCAGTTCCCGCGTCCGAACCAGAGGAATCAAACGTGATTATCTTCAATTGGCCGGATACGCATGCTACACATCTAAACTCGAGCCTAAGAACGTCAAAGAAGCTTTAACAGATGAACATTGGATCAAGGCAATGCAAGAAGAGCTGGGACAATTCGAACAAAACAAGGTATGGATTCTAGTTCCCAAACCTAACAATGTAAACATTGTAGGTACCAAATGGATCTTCCGAAACAAAACGGACTCAGCTGGTAATATAGCAAGAAATAAAGCACGCCTCGTGGCACAAGGCTACTCCCAAATTGAGGGAATTGACTATGACGAGACGTTTGCCCCTATCGCTCGGCTTGAATCAATACGTCTTCTTTTATCTATAGCTTGTACTTTAAAAATCAAGCTTTTCCAAATGGATGTAAAGACGGCCTTCTTGAATGGTTATCTATCTGAAGATATTTATGTAGCTCAACCGAAAGGGTTCGAAGATCCTCATCACTCGGAATACGTCTATAAACTAGAGAAAGCTTTGTATGGCCTAAAACAAGCCCCGGGGGCCTGGTATAAAAGACTCACACACTATCTTCTACAACATGGATATAAACGAGGAGGATCTGACAAGACGTTATTTATAAAACGGTCAGGTAAGAATTTAACGATTGCCCAAGTTTATGTTGATGATATTGTGTTTGGATCCACCCAGTCAGGTGCAACTGACCAGCTAATCAAAGTCATGCAACAAGAATTTGAAATGAGCATGATTAGCGAACTGACATACTTTTTGGGATTACAAATTCATCAGACAAATGACGACATCTTCATCTCCCAAGAAAAATATGCCAAAAATCTTTTAACCAAATTTGGTCTTGATTCTGCAAAAGATGCTCGAACCCCTATATCAACGTCCAAAATATTATTTAAAGATGAAAAAGGAAAGTCAATTGATTCTACCCTATACAGAAGCATGATAGGAAGTCTATTATATCTAACAGCTAGCAGACCAAACATTATGCTAAGTGTCGGGATGTGCGCACGATATCAAGCGAATCCGAAAGAGTCCCATCTAAATGCAGTCAAACATATTATAAAATATGTTAAAGGTATGCTAAATTTCAGTATCTTGTACTCCAATGACACTAACTCAAGACCTGTAGGTTTTAGCAATGCAGATTGGGCCGGAAACACTGACGACAGAAAAAGTACGTCGGGTGGGTGCTTCTTTATTGGAAAAAATTTAGTTGCCTGGCTGAGCAAAAAATAGAACTCAATCTCGCTCAGTACAGCCGAAGCTGAGTACATAGCTGTAGGCAGCTACTGCACTCAACTATTATGGATGCGACAAATATTATCTGACTATGTTCTAAATCAGGAAGACATGACGCTATTCTGCGACAACACCAGTGCAATTAATATTTCCAAAAACCCAATTCAACATTCCAGGACAAAACACATAGATATCCGTCACCACTTCATCCGAGAATTGGTCGAAGAAAAATTGATAATTCTGGACTATATTTCCACTGAGAAAAACCTGGCTGATTTGTTTACCAAACCATTGGACAAGACAAGATTTGAATTATTACGTGTTGCCTTAGGTGTATGCGATCCCTCAATTTAAAGAAGCACACGAGTTCAGATTATTCGGGTACTTTTATTATAAAGTTTTTTTTACTTAACAACAGTTTCTGTTTGTTTGTTTGTGTAGATTTTTTTCCCTCTCAGTCAAGCCCCCTTTCGTAGCTTCTTTTTCGGATCACACATACCATCCCACCACAAGACTTCTAAGGCTAGTTCACCTCTTCCTAAACTTACACCTACACGCCAACACCTCTTCCATATCAAATCAACACACGACTTTTGAGGAGTCCCCACAAATTGCACTTTGGTCCCTCATCCTTCTCTCTTGCTTACCCGAGACAACATCAAGCACCCCCTTGTCTTCCACCTTCGCCATTCACCATTGTCGCACCCTCTCAAGCTTGGACAATGACAAATCCCTTCACTATTTTCACCACACAATCTGAGAGACTTGATCTTTGGCGTAAGATTATCGATGCCGATTCTCCTTTATCAGTTAAAGACACTGATTGTGCTCTAGTCACAGCCATGCACAATCCGGACCTCATTGAAGGCTCACCATCAAAGAGGCTCCGCAGCTTCAAGCACTTGCTAGGAATCTCCCTGATAAACCATGGTTTGTACCTCCATCCGATCGGACTGCCTCTCCACCGGCAATGCCCACCTTGCCTCCGGAACACTTGGTAACCCCTTCTCCACCTTTAGAGGATAATATCTCACTATCCACATCTAGGAAACTAGATCTAGATGCATCTATGCCTGAGCAATTTCCTTCCTCTTTGCCTAATATGAAATTTTGTGTTCAATCGTTGCCAATACCTGGGGATCCGTATGATCCATCTTCTCATTGTTTACCTGGTGTGAATGTCTCCTCTAATGCTACTACAAATTTGGTACCTTTGTCTGATTTTATGCATTCCATGTCATCAAATTTTACTATTGGGAATGTTGCTCAGTTTGTCCAGTCACCATCTGTACCTTTGCATTTCTCGGCATTTTCCATTCCCGTGTCGGTCTCTACACATTCCCTCTCCAAATCTGAGCATGCTCCCATACTTTTCCCCTCTGCCCATGAGTCCTTCCCTGCCATATCGGTTCCTCTGGTTACGTCTTCCCGAAAAGGGAAAGACAGGTTAATTCTTTCAGGTACTAAGGACAAAAGAAAGCTTGATGACATTGATGATGAAGAAGATCTGTCGGCGACTAAGCAATGGCGACAACGCCCTGTTTTCCCTCCTCGGATGACACGGTCCAGAACAAGGACCATCCTAGGCTCGACTTTTGCTGCCTCGGGTCCATCAAGTTCACGGCCTACACGCTCCAGGAAATCCTACATGCCATCTCTACTATTTCTGACATTATTAAATGATTGGAAGGTGCATGTCAAACGCGAATTAATTTTAGAGAAATCTATTCATGTAGAAGATTTAACCGAGAAGTGCAATATAATTCCACTCCTGCGTGACCAGCATCTGATGCCTTCCCTTCAGAAAATTGGACCTCATTCTGCTTGGTTAACAACTGAGTTCTATACTAATCTCACAATGGATACATTTACTGTTGGTTCCCCTCGATTTCAGCAGGTCTTTATTCGCGACAAGTGGTATCCCTTTGGTCCTTCAGAAATCAACGTGTATTTGGGTACGCCATCGCCACAGCCTACACCTGATCCTAGTCCACATTTACTAGCGGCTGCTCTTACTCACAATCAGGAGGTTTCTTGGCCATGCACGGGGCTTACGACACTCAAGCTTACTACAGTATACTCCGTGCTTTTTCGGCTAGCGTCTGCAAATTGGATTCCCGCTGTTTGACCACAGTTGTTTCGGATCAGGTAGCTCTTCTGTTGTACAGCATTCGCAACCGGCAACCTTTTAATCTTGGTGAGTTCATTTTTGCTCACATCATGACCTTTGTTAAGAAAAAGAAAGCCAAGGTTCATTTTCCATACCCATGTCTGATCTTCGGTCTACTCAAAAACCACGGTTTTCAACCATACAAGGATGAATCTGTGATAGTTCATGACAATACATATCAGTTTGATGATAGACTGACACAGAGGCTTCACTATGATGATCGTGCAACCCTGAATGCTACACCTATGGTTTTGGCTCCTACACCTCCAGTGTCCGCTCCCGCATCTCCTTCTAGCACTGAATCAGCCCCTGTTTCTGGCTCAGGTGCACTGCAAAATCAGCCACCTTCTATCATTGCTCATCAGCAGTTTATCACGGCTCTTCAGTCTTCTATTGCTCAGCTTCAACTCTCGGTTGCATCTCAGCAGTCTACCATTTCAGGGCTGGAAAATCTTGTTCGAGCACAAGTTCAAGAGCTCACCCGGATAGAACGCGTCCCTTCACGCCGCTTTGCCGCATCCAGTATTGCTACAGATACAAAGTCTAGGGATGATGATGATGATGATGTCTCAGTTTAGGGCACCCCGTCACCTCGCCAGTCTGATCCACGAATTAATGTTCACCGATTCTTTTTGTCACTTATTTGGCAAAAAAGTGGGAGTACGAGGAGTTTTTGGAGTTTTTATTCTTTCAGGAGTTTGGAATAAGGAAAGCTACATGAAAGGGGGAGTAGTAGGACATGGTACTGTTTGGAATGGATTGACTACTACTCAATTATGCTACATTTTTTTGGTAATCTCTTACTGTTTTCATCTCTTAAGCTTATGGTCTTCTTGTCAGTGACATCTATTATCTGAACAGTAAATCTATTTTTATTGGATGATCAGCTTTTATTTAGCTAATCTATCTATTTGGATCAACTTTTCTATCTGAACATTGAAGTCTTTCGGGGTTCATAAACAGCACACATATTCTCTGAAAATTAATTCTATGAGTTCATGAAACATGGTCTACAAGAGTTTGTTTGGTATTTTTTTCACTTACCTTAGATTCTTGTATGGCACATATACTAAGGGCTTTTTAATAAAATTATTTTATCTTTCTTGTTTGCCCAAAGTATAAGATGTTATAGTTTTTGCCAAATAAATTGCCAAAGGGAGAGATTGTAAGTGTGCATATTTTGTACACAAACCTATGATTGGCTAATTTATTTTTATAAATAATAGACTTAGGATTAGTCAAAAAACTCTTGGACCATTGTTATTTATCATGAGAGGCTTTTTAATTGGGTGGCTCACAATTAATGCGTATGAAGAGGAAGTCAGCTATTAAAGTGTGGTTCAAGCAAATTATGAGGATCTGATTTAAATGAATGGCAGAGAATGATTCGAGCATGGGATGAAGTTATTCACGTGGCTGTTTGATGAAAGGATTATCACTATAAAAAGGAAGGTTACTCGTTGAGGAAACTTGCCATTTTGAGATTTACTATTTTGAGAAGTGAACACTGCTTGCGAATTGAGAATTAATTATATTATTATTCTGCTGAGCTGCTGTCTGCGCCTGACTCAGTTGAAGTACTGTTCGAAGGGTATCAAGGCATGCACGTCACGATCCAGGTTGGATGTTAGACAGGTTGTTTGTAGTATGGTAGTTAAGACTGTGAGAGTCTAATGTACTGTTCTATTGTAAAACTCCTTGGTGAACATCAATAGTGGATTGGGCATACGTGGGTTGCCCCGCAGACGTAGGAGAAGCGCTCCGAACTTCGTAACAAATCTTTGTGTACTTGATTTATTTACTACTTTTATTTTCTGTTATTTACTATCACTAAATAACAAAAATTAATCGATCAAAATCTAAAATAAGTATAAAATCAAGTAGAAGTTCAGGTTCAGTTAGTTTAAGGTTCACGGTATAATTTCAACATGCAATGCATCCATACTATGTTCATAATATTTGTATATGATCATAAATCTAAAACTTATTATACATAAACACTAAACTACCAGTACATCATATCTATTTTAATTCATTATGCAGTAAGTTCATAATATTCATTCTATATGTTCATAAAGCCAAAGCTTAATGTACATAAAATTACATTACATGTGCACAATGTTTAATAGCATTCATCATATACTATGTTAATAATATTTGTTCTATATGAGATGGTTTAGCTTGTTGTGCCATTCCTAACTAAGATATGAATTTCCTTTAGCTACCAGACAAATATTTGAGTTTTCATAATTCCAATCCATTACGTATTTGTTTTTTCTCCTCGCTGAAAGAACAGTCTCCAATGACTCTTCGTCAATAAAAAGGTTTACCGAACCTTTTTGGTTGACCATTTAAAAACCTATTCGGTTTTCTTCTCGAGTAGTTACCATCGAGTAGTTCTTAGGCTTTCCTCTTGAATAGTTACTCTTTATAGGTTGACCATTCGGTTTTCTACTATTAAGTTTGTTCGGTATAGTACCTTGAGTACTTTTCAGGTTACCATTCGAATTATTACTGTTTTGTGGTTCCACAACCTTTCGAGTGTTCAAGCGATTTGGTTGATTACTCGTTTGCAGCGCTTTGCCTTTATCAACCACTGTTCAAGGTTCAACTACACTATCTTAACTTTTCTCAAAAACAAACTTTAGACCTCCATTAGTTAAAGGATTAGCTGGTTTGGTCAATTTCAAATGTGAGGGAGAGTTAGGATCAAAGCCAAGACCTTCTTTGTCACTAATACGTCTCTGCACGCTTACCATTTTATCCAGCATTTTGGATGAATTAGTAAAAATGGCTATTAACTCACATAAATTGTGTTATCTCACTTCCCTTGCTTTGCACTCTTCCTTTAGTTGGATGATTTGTTTTTCAAACTGGCTTAGTTTGCAAATCATTTCAGAATTTTTAGCAATCAGCCAAGAGTCAGCTATTTTCTTCCTTAAGTTTGGATTGAGTGACTTTCACGTTTTAAAAATCCTTCATCAGTTTGAAAAGTGAATCCATAGGATCAACACAATCATTATCACTCTCATGCATGCTAGAGGAACTAGAGGTAGATGTAGAAATTACCTCCTCATCAGTTGCTATTAAGCACATTCATCTTTAGATTCCTCTTCGGCGAATAGGCAAATGCGTCCATTCTCATCTCCTGAAATCTCGCTTTCATCACTCGACCAGCTTTTCGGTTGACTCATATGTGACTAGAGTTTTTCTCCTTCTATCACTCTTCGAATTAGTACTTTTCGAAGTTCTACCACTTGTTTCTCCTGGAGTGTTTCTTGAGTCATCTTTGTTGGCACTTCTCGACTACTCTTGGTGTTTGCTCACTATTGGGTATGGGTAGTCAGCTTTGATATGTCCTGGCCTCCGGCAATTGTAGCACATGCTTTGAAACTCTTCAGAGTCATTACTCTTCGTGCTAGTTGACCTTTCGAACTCTCTCCTATTCGAGGATGATGGACTAACTCGATTACCTTGGATGTTGTTCTTGCTCATGAACCTTTTGAATTTTCTAACAAACATAGCAAATTTTTCGTCAGATAAAAAATCAGAAGGGTTAGAATTTGACCTTGAAGATGTTGATGGTTGGTTGGTAACCAATGCAGCACTCTTTGGTTCATTTTCTTCCTTCCTTGGTTCTCTTTCAAATCCGTAGGCTCGTAGGTCACTGAAATGTTGTGCGATTGAGATTGCCTTGAGATCACGGCGGGTTCCTCTTTGTATTATTGTGAATATTCATTATCTGACTATGACTCTTTATATCTCTATAAATAGTCTCTTCATGTACATTGTATTATTCACGTATTCAATAACAATTCATTCTTTCAGAATTATGATTCTTTTCAGATTTATTGTTCTCGTCATGCCTGCATCGCCTCATCACCGTCACAAATTGTCGTGGCGCCACCTCTATGATGAACCTTGCAATGTGTATATTTGCATGTTTAGAGCTCTTGGGTTGATTAAGAAAGTGTTGTGAATTTATAGGAAGATGGAAAAGATAAGTGATTTAATTTGCTAGAAAGCTTAGGGGGGTGTATTCAATCATGACTTTTATAGAGTTTTAATAAAGACTTTTAAGAAATTTAAAAGTTTGGAGGTATTCAATTCAAACTTTTAGGGAGTCTTTAAAAGACAGGCAGTATTCAATCAAGATTTTTAAAGAGTCTTTAGAAGTCGAGTGGTATTCGGTTAAGACTTTTAAAGCATCTTTAAAAGTCATGCAGTATTAAAAAAGTTATGAACTTTTGTAGACATTTTAATTTTAGGACTTTTGTAGACTTTTCCTTCTCAAATATAAATAGTTGAAATGAGTTTTTCCCCAAAAAGGTCCCTCGACTATGGCTCATTCTCAATTTTGCATTCCGACTTTCAATTGCACCTAATGTGGTCCCTTGAGTTTTAAAATTACCCCAAATTGGCCCTCCGTTACATTTTCCATCAACCAGACGTTAAGTTTGGGGGTATTTTGGTCATTTCGTTGTGTTTTGTGGTTTTTGTTCTCTCTCTTGGGCTTAGCTTTCTCTCCGATCAGTTGTTCAAGCAGAGAGCCGCGAGACCAGCACCTTGGAGGCCAACCCAGAAAACATCAACCAAGTTTTCAACACAAATGTGGTGGGATCATTTTTCTGCTCCAAACACGCGGCCTGGGTGATGATTCCGGCGAAGAAGGGAAGCATAATATTCTCGGCAAGCGCCTCGACGGCGGTGTTCGAGATCATCTCTGAAACGTACACTGCATCTAAGTGCGCAATCGTGGGACTTTGTAAGAGCCTGTGCGTTGAAATGGGGAAATATGGGATCAGAGCCAACTGTGTTTCGGCTGCTATAATTCGGAGTGACCATGCAAAGCCGCGACCGCCGGGAGAACCTCCATTGATGTTGACTGCATCGCGACTTGAGAGTTCGCAACAAGTGGGCGGTCAACAAATTGGCGATGGCGATCAACATCCCTAGTATCCCTGACTCCAACGGTGGACTCCGATTGCCCATGCAAGGCCTCGATCGACGGGGGGGGGGGGGGGTGGTCAACGAAATCAGGGTCGCGACGCGGTTGTTCGCACAATTCATTTTTTTCAGCGACGGGGATAAAAGCTTATTATTCTGTTCAGCTACAAGAAACTGGGAATCTGGTTCACCCAGATAGACGGGAAACTCCATGGTAGAGCTTCGATTAACACCTGGTTGTGAAATATCCCCCATCGATCAACAAGTTCACCCCGCTCACATACTTAGACTCATTGCTGCCTAGGTACAAACCCGCCTCTGCTACATCCTCTGTTGTCAAGCTAACCCCTTTCAGATCCGGAGCTTCTGCTATAATTTCTTCTACCAATTTTATATCCTGGGTCGGCATTATACGGAGGTCATCAGAAATATCCTCGAGACCTTTGACTCCCCGACGGTTGGAGTTGCGATAGCCTGTAGTGGCATCGCTGTTTCTGGGGTTCAAGGGGTGTCGGTGGGTGGAGACGTCTCTGGCCGCGATGGGGATTGGTAGACTCGGAGAGAACAGAAACCACAAAACACAATGAAATGACCAAAATACCCCCAAACTTAACGCTTGGTTGATGGAAAAGGAAACGGAGGACCAATTTGGGGTAGTTTTTAAAAGTCAAGGGACCACATTTGGTGCAATTGAAAGTCGGAATGCAAAATTGAGAATGAGCGATAGTCGAGTAACCATTCAAGGAATAAACTCTAGTTGAAATCTAACCATCAACCACAAGATTTCAAAATTTTCTTTCTACCAACTCTTCCTCCATATTTAAAAAAAAAATATATATATATATATATATATATATATATATATATATATAATATTTTTTTCTCCCTATTTAAACTTTATAAACCTATCTAAATTCAATAAAATTATTTTTTTCTTCATTATCCTATATTTTCTTAATACCTAAACTCTACGAAATTTTTCTCTCTCCAAAATTTACCATCATCCTCTAAAAATTCAAAATAATATTATTTTTACTTCATTATTGCTTGTTTATTTTTTATTTTTATTCTTTTTATGTTTACATTCGTAATAGATATTTTTTTAAAAACAGATCACTACGAATATCGAACTACTGTTCGCAACAACTGTCATGCCCCACTTCTAGGACATGACATGGGCGCAACGTTACGTGAAGACTTGTAACAATACGCAGCCTAACCATACATACCTCTCAGAACCTTCATAATAACACTTGAATACATAATAATTCCGCAGCTAAAATGAAAAAATATAATCAACTAGTTCTTCCCAAAAACTCATCAAATCCACTATTAAATATTTACAATCAAGAGTAGTATGTCCAGAATGCATCACAAGCACCAAAACCAAGCACAATGGTTTACCAAAAATACAAAGGGTCAAAGAGAATATCCAAATAAAAAAAAAAGTCCGTGATAAGCTCCAATACTAGGACTAAGTCTCCTAGTTTCAAGAGTCACCTTCAAGACCCCACCACTTGTGCTCGTGCTATTCACATGTCCTTAACTACTCTGAAACATGAGGAAAAATACAAATAATGAGCTAATGCCCAGTAAGAGGTACTCTTCTCACCTCGGATCAAGTAACCCTAATATAATACACTAAGCTTTAGAGTAATAATTAGATGCAAATAACAATCATTAAACTTTATTGAAGTCATAATACTTCCATCATACTATACACGAGTTTCCAAAATAGAAAACTTTAGCTACATGGGCATCAACATTATTTCATATTGCAATACTTTCAAAAGCACAAATCATTCTTAACATATGACTCATTGGCAACCTACAGCCACTATTATAACCTGGTGACAAAGGCCATTATCGGCATAATTATTTAGAAAGACTCGATTATTCAGCATGAGTCAGGCTCAACGATTCAGAATGAGCCGGATGGAACGTTCCAACAAATAATTCAAAAGACTCGACGATTCGGAATGAGTCAGCTCGACGATTCGGAATGAGCAATATAATTAGGAACGTTCCAAACCGAACAGAACAAACAACAAAATGTAGATTGCCTCATGAGTTTGACCAAACATTCAGAATAGTTCTTATAATCAAATAGCCCGATGTAGTAAAAATCATTCCCATAAAAATCACATAACAAAGTACATGATGGATATATTGGAAATATATGGCCCAATAATAGGGACCCGGGTCTAGGAGTGCGTAGCCCGAGTGCCCGAGGCCCAGAATGATGGGCCTTGACCTAGTCTCATGGGCCCACTAGGTGGGCATCGACTTAGTCTTATGGCCTACCAAGACTTTAGGGGAGTTTGTTGGCTCATTTCCTGTATAAATATTGCGTTGTCTTGGCATTACAAAGGTGTGACACCCCAAAATCCTATTTCAATTTGTAATTTAATTCCTTAAATTCCTGAAATTTAATAGTTGGGGACTAGTAATTGACTAGTCAACCCCAAAGTCAAAGTTGTACATTGAGCTTTGTAAGGAGTTCCCTTGTTCCTTACACTTCCTTATGTTAGTAAGGGTATTCTTGACCTTTCACTTGTTGTTGGTATTGTAACCTAACCTAGTAGACCATCTTCATTCTCTCCTTACACTTTTCTAAAAATCTAGCTCCACATTCTCTCTAAAAAGGTGAGTAGCTTTTCTTCCAAGCCAAGTTGAAGCTTTGCCAAAACTTCAAGAGTTGCTTCCAAGATTCAACCTTTCATATATTTGGGCATCTAGGAGGGTAAGCTCTAAGTTCATCTTGTGTTTTTGGTTTTATCTAAGGTGTATTTTCTTAAAGATAGGATCTTTATGGTCTTTTGGTATGTTCTTGAAGTGGGTTTGGAAGGTGAGCATTGAGAGGAGCTTATTGAGGTGTAAAGTGAAGTTTTTAGTCTACAAGAGGTAACCCATGCTCTACAAAATCTATTTTGCTTACCTATTTGATGATTCTTGGATTTTACATGTGTTTTGCTATGAAATGTGAGTGTTTATGCATTGTCTCGTGAAAATGCATATCTAGAGCTTGTGTTTAGGGTTCATGTGTGCCATTGCTTGGCATTTCCTTTGATTCAAGTCACTTTGTTGTATTTGGTGAGATTTGGCATGTTTTGGACTTGAATTTGAGCTTGGAGTTGAAAATCCCCGAAGGGATTATTTTGGGCACAGGGATGTACCCGCGGGCGAAACGTCGGGCAGGGCCCTATCCGCCGCCCCACCCGCGGGAACGTGGCTTGTGGGACTTGGTACCCGCGGGCAGGACCACGGGTAGGGGCCTACCCGTGGGTCCACCCACGGGGAACATGTTAGTTTTGATAGGGGATTTGTTCCCCGTGATTCTTTTGACTCGGTATTTGGTCTTTTGACTTCCCGTTATTCTTTTGTAGAACTATTTGAGTGTCTTCTTGATGTTTCGTGTGTCTAGAACTATATGGTAGGATTCCATGTAGGTTTTGGTGTCTTGAATCGTGCTAAGTGTTCAACATTGTGTTTCGTTGAACCGTGATAAGTCTTGTGTGTTCTTCGGAACTATCTTTCGGTTTACCCGTTTGATGAGCATGCTAGTTCGGTGTTTAAATGCTAGCATGTGTGTTGTTTGTACCTTCCTATTGATTGATGGTAACTTGTGTTATTCATCGTTGTTGTTGTTGGACTGTGATCCATTCCTTGATTGAGTATGGTTTCATATCTTCGTTGTGATCCGTTGATTGATTCCTGTTGTGGTGTGATGTGTGTGTGGCTTTACCTGGATTGCACGATTAGTGGTATGGGACACTAGTCACCAAGGTATTGCAGTGGTCCTCGTGGTGGCCATGACGTGATTATGGAGTTGTGACCTTTGTGTAAGGTTCACGTATTTCTTGGGAGGCATGTGTTGCCGTATGTGTGTACGGTACCCTCGTGTACTATGAAATTGGTGGTTTTGTTGGAGGGACTGTTGGAGGGGGAACGACGGTTCCCGGAGGAATAAGGTTGGACTTGGTGTACAGGGGTCCTGGAGGTAAAGGTTGGAACTAGATATAAGGTTGGGGGTAGCCATAAGGTTGGAATCGAGCATAAGGAAGGCATATCAACTCGTGATGGGTGATGTCACGAAGGCTTGTGTAGCCGTTGTTGTGAGTTCTCTTCTTGTGACGTGTGTAGTCACAAAGGCATGTGATGCCTAGGCATGTGTTGTCGTTGGTCTTGTCTTTATCCTTTTGAGTTGTTGTTGTCCTTTGTGGTCTTGGGATGTGTTCCCGTGTTCTTGTTGAGAGCGTGAGTCTTGTGTTGACTATTACTCTTGGTTTTGCACTTATATATATATGTATTCCGTTTCGAAAATGGCTTTACAACTTATATCTTACCTATGTATGTTATTTCACATGTATTGGTGGGTTACCAGCATTATTCGCTGACCGGGCGTCGTCCCATGTTTTATTGTGTTCTTTCAGGTGATGTCTAGACGAGTGCGTAGTCTAGTGCTTGCTAGTTTAGCTTCTCCCTCTTTGTTTTGTGGCCTGTGTGCCAGCTTAGATGTAGCACTTTGAGACTATGGGTTTAGATGTAAACATTGCAGATGTTGCCGTAGCGTTCGTCCTTTTGGTGAACGTGGCATAACACCCCGTGTTTCGTATTATGTTTATCTAGTTATCTTTCAGTCCTCCACTGTGTTTGTTGTTTAGTTCAGTTATCTGCATGTTTAAGGCTTTTAAATAGCTTGTTTTTAAGGGGTGTTACAGTTGGTATCAGAGCCTAGGTTTGAGCCTAGGAAGGATTAAGTCTAGACTTTCTAAGTGGTTAAGTGTGGTTTGAGACCAATAAGCGACCTTAAGAATCTAAGTGTTAGGCTTAGGACTCTAGGTTGCGCAGTGAGGTTGTGAGTTCTTGTGTCATTTTCTGTTGTGTTTTCTGTGCTTTGTTTTCCTTTTAGCTTTGGTTCTCTTTAGTTAAGGCACCGAGTAAGGGGGCGGGCCCTAAGTTTCCTCCCGTTATCGTGTTGTTGCTGTAGAAGTCGAGGATGGCACCATCAAGACGTCGTGCAAGGTCTTCAGAAGCAGTCACAAGTGAACAGTTAGCTCAAAGTCTCCATCATCTGACGCGGATCACCCATACGCTAAACAACGCCCTCCTCAATAACAACCTCGGCAAGGCAAGATCAATAGTTGTGAGACAGATGCAAGTGGGAACCGTGGAAGTAAGTTTTATACCCTTTTGTTGCACCTCCCTTCATCTTTGTGCCCTTCCTTGCGTGTTAGCTTCGAGCGTTAGCTTGTTCGAGAGTTATCCTTGACCCTCGTTAATCTTTTCTTTCCTTTAGACAAACCCTATCACCCTTTTTGCCAAGTAATCCTTTTCTTCCGAACCTTGTTCTTTCCCAAACCATCTTGTGCAAGGCGGCGGTGTCATCAGCTTATGAAGAAATCTGGCAAGGTCTAAGAGTAAGCCGTGGCTGAGTCGTGGTAGAGAGCCTTCAGTTCGACAAGCTTAGTGTTCAGCGTCAAGCCGAAGTTTGGCCAGAAGTCGTGAACCCTTTTACCTCTGGAAACCGATCTTCATCCCTTGCCCCTTTCTGAGAAATCTTTCCTATCTCTTCGAGCGTCGTTCTCGTTTCCTTCTTAATTTGATTCTATACAAGATGACAACCTCGTTTTCCCAAGTTGTAATCTTGAAAATCTTGATTTCCTTCCTAACCTACGCTATTCTTTAGCCTAAATCTAGTACCCTTCGTTGGGAAATCCTTTCAATCCTTTCAAACCTCGTTCTTGTTCCTCTATTGATTTGACTCTGTTCAAGGTTACGACCTCATCTTTCCTAAGTTGTGACTTTGAGAATCTTAATTCCCTTCCTAGTTATCGCTATCCTAGAGTTTAAATCGGATATCCTCCGTGAGGAAATTCTTTTCAACTCCCTAAAACCCCATTTTGATTCATCACTTCTTAAGTTGTAGTCCTGTTTACCTTTCTTCTCTTCTTAATCAACATGGTCCTCGAATTGTTGAACCTAAACTCTCACCTTAATCTTCTCCTTTGAATCGAACCTCGTTCCTGCATTCCCCGCTTCAAACAATTCTGTGCAAGGTGGCAACCTTATTTCCTAAGTTGCAACTTTGATGACTTTGATCCTACTCCTAAGTAACGTGGTTCTTGAGTTTCTGAACCCAAACCTTTCGCTATAATCCTTTTCGTTGAACCACATCTCTTCTTGTGAGCCTTCTTTCCTCTGAGTTACCCTTTCTCCTTTGTTACCGTTCCTGTTTTGAACCTTTCATCCGGACCAAAGTTTTGAAGTTTTAAGCGTTGCTTTGTAGAGAATTGGAGGTGGTGTGCTAATGCAAGTGTTAAGTCGGTAGCCTGCATCAAGTTTTCCGAAGAGCCGGAGAGAAGGACATCCAACTCGTGTTTTGGATCTAGCAGTTGTAGCCTTGTCAGAAGTGACGAATCACGTATTTCTTGGGAGGCATGTGTTGCCGTGTGTGTGTACGTTACCCTCGTGTACTATGAAATTGGTGGTTTTGTTGGAGGGACTGTTGGAGGGGGAACGACGGTTCCCAGAGGAATAAGGTTGGACTTGGTGTACAGGGGTCCTGGAGGTAAAGGTTGGAACTAGATATAAGGTTGGGGGTAGCCATAAGGTTGGAACCGGGCATAAGGAAGGCATATCAACTCGTGATGGGTAATGTCACGAGGGCTTGTGTAGCCGTTGTTGTGAGTTCTCTTCTTGTCACGTGTGTAGTCACAAAGGCATGTGATGCCTAGGCATGTGTTGCCGTTGGTCTTGTCTTTATCCTTTTGAGTTGTTGTTGTCCTTTGTGGTCTTGAGATGTGTTCCCGTGTTCTTGTTGAGAGCGTGAGTCTTGTGTTGACTATTACTCTTGGTTTTACACTTATATATATGTATT